>NC_080429.1:13792024-14111081 GCF_029873635.1 Malania oleifera | reverse complement strand
CACCATCCACAAGATATCTTTCTCAAGCATCACTTGTGCACATAGCACCACTTATTATGTGCTACAATAGCACTTCTCACACATGTCATCATAGGTTTCTTAGCTCCTTGCTCTCCTCTCTAGGCTCAGATATGCAGTTATCTCTTTACTTTCCTCTTTTACTCAAAGTTGCTCCTAGCTTAGATATGGTCCTAGCTTTTTGTTCCCATCTACTTGCTCAAATTTGCTCATGGCTTCTTGCTCGCCTCCCCGAGCTCAAATATGCTCTTATTTCCTTCCTTACCACTATGGATTCAGATATGCTTCTAGATCCATGCTTCCTTCTTTAGGCTTAGATTTACTCCTAGGCTGCCTATCTGCATGTACAACTCTTTAGCCTCAAATTTGTAGACTACCATAACCACCAATTGCCATTGAGCCATTGCTCCTTAAGTTGTCTTCCCTCAATTAAAGAACCAGCTAATATATTCACCAAAGTGCCTTATCCTGGTCATTTTCAATACTTAGTTTCCAAAATTAAGTTAGTATCTTTACCTCCTTAAGTTTTAGGGGGATGTTAGTAAGATACATTTGTGTATGCATAAATGCATCCATATATACATACCATATATAAATTTTACCCATGTTACACATATGTCTACCTAGTATGAATTAACATATGTGATCCATGTATGTTAAGACCTAGCTTTTATTGATTAACAATGTGATCCATGTGTGTAAGTACATTCTATAAATTAAGCCCTTTAGGACCAAGAGAAGACAATTATTCTGACAAAACAATAATTCATTCATTCACTCTTTCCAAATACTTTTAAGCTAACATAGATAACTCCTAATCCACTCCAATGTTATTTCTTGCTTTGATATTTATTTTCATATTACGTTGTATTACTAGATAAACTTTAGAAAGTTATTCTATGTAAAGATATCCAATCTTATAAATTCAACAAATTATCCTACATTTCAAATTTATGGAGTAGTTCAACTATAATAAAGTCACGCATTTGGGCATTGTTGTGATATGTGGCCCATATACTAAATGAAATACATGTACAAAGAGAGAACATAGTAAAAAATCAAAGTGTTGGCGGAGCAGTAGGGAAATCATCGACGGATTGGCTATAACTGTCAATAGTTTGGCACCCAATTTGAGACAATTCATTCTATCTGAAACCATCAAGGGTTTGGCTTAGGAACCCATTGCAGATTTTTAAATTTTGAATGAGGGACATTAAGTTGGTTGGGGTTTGGAGGGAAAGCCTACAAGAACTCTATTTATATGTCATTTGTGATGTATTTGTAATATTGTATGTGTCTTTGACACCATATATAAGAAATCTTTATCGATTCCTCTCATGGATGTAGGCATTGCTGAACCATGCATGTAATTCCTTGTGTTGTTTCTATTGCCTTCATAAATACTACATGGTTGTGTTGTGTAATTATTTTATCATTGATTTCTGCATTTGATTGATTCAATATTCCACTGTGCAAATAAAATCTATACAAAAAATTGGTATCAGAGCATTGTTGTAATGGCTTTGGGTACTTAATCTGTGAAATTTGATGTGCTCAAGTTTGATGGAACCGGGAATTTCAATTTTATAGTAGAAAAGGGTGAAGGATTTGCTTGTGCATCAAGGGATGGTGAAGGCCTTGTATGGTGTTCAACTGGAAGGCGTGGATGAGGAAAATTGGAAGGAATTGGAGGCAAAGGCTGTGGCTACTATCAAATTGTGTTTGGCTGATGTCGTGTTGTATCACATCATGGAAGAGGATTCTCCTACTATTATTTGGGAAAACCTTGAAAGTCGATACATGTTTAAGTCTCTTACGAATAAAATTTTTCTTAAGAAAAAGTTATGTTGGCTTAAGATGGTTGAGGGTTTAGATTTGAACCAACACCACAACGCATTCAATCAAATCATAAGTGATTTAATATGGGTTGATGTGAAATTCGAGGAAGATGACAAGATGCTTATGCTACTGAATTCCCTACTAGCGTCTCACACATATGGGAACTTGGTTACGACTCTAACATATGGGGGGAAAAGATGTAGAGACCCGAATTTCCTTAATGACCTCGTCGACGAAGTGACGTGTCTCATCGACGAAGTTTAGTGTATAAATAGCCTAAAGTCGGTTTTTACAGCAGAAAATCACAAAAAAAAAAAAAAAAAAAGCTTCCCTCTCTCACTCCTCTTCGGTTTTCCTCCCTTCTCTATAAGATTTTAGGTCAGATTCTCGCTGGTTCGACGATCTGAAGCCACCACGATACTCCTGGAAAAGTTATCTACAAATCTACTAGAGTGGATCGTCGATGGGGCTACCTTGAAATTCATTCCAAATTCAAGGTAAGAATTTTTATTCGAAATTTGGTCTTTCCATAGTTATAGGAAGTGTTGTACATGATGAAATATTGAAGTTTAGTTCTGAGAGATATTGATTTTAGGGTATTGAACGGGGAACCCTGCGGGTGCAGGACTAGTATATTTTAGGGGGTTTCATTTCGGAAATCGGGTAAGGGAATAAACTAAAGTAGTAATTTTTCCATGAAAATTAATGTGAAATTTTTAGTAGATTTATGTTCAAAAAACATGTATTATATGTGAGTATTACTGAGAAAATGTATATTTGGGAAAATACTATTTGAAATTAGGATAGCTTCCCTGGAATTTAAAAACTTTCTTTTTAA
This sequence comes from Malania oleifera, assembly GCF_029873635.1. Classification (NCBI taxonomy): domain Eukaryota; kingdom Viridiplantae; phylum Streptophyta; class Magnoliopsida; order Santalales; family Ximeniaceae; genus Malania; species Malania oleifera. The sequence continues at coordinate 14,108,386 of NC_080429.1, read as the reverse complement.
TCTCTTTTAAGAATACTTAACTTCTTTTATTGTTTAACCAATTCTTTTACTTGTTTGTTTAATTGTCAAACACACAATAACTTGGTTTCTTTTATACAATCAACAACACAAGCACTTAAACAATTAAATCACTAAACAACCTTTCAATCAACCACACTATCCAAACTAATCAAACACATTTTGAAAGCAAACAACCAAACCAAAATTAAGATATATAGTAGTAAGAAATTATGACGGTTGTTTGTTTATGTATGCCTTATAAATATGAATCAAGCCATATAGTTGAATGATATGCTTGTTAAAATAAATTTGCTTCCTTTATATGATTTACAACCACATATCCACATTCTTTCCAAAATTCAGAATTCAAGTAAACTATTAGTTAATTTTTCTTTGGGTGTTTTAACCAAATAACATACTTTCGTATGGTTTTCGAAAAATATGGTTTAACCAATGTACTCCCTTTCAGTTTCTGCAACCCAAATTAAAATTAAACTTTAAGTTTGTTTGATTTCCAAATATACGTAGTGTATATTTCAAATTTAAACCATCCACGCAATATAAATATGCTGAAAATAAAGAGTAAGGGAAAGAGAGAGTGAGACACAGGATTTTACGAGGTTCGGCTTCAACACAACCTACGTCCTCGCCTTTGGCAAAACCACCAAAGGATTCACTAAATTTGTTCCTTTATCAGGTGGAACAATACCTTTACACACTCCTTCAGAAGGCTAGAGCAGTACCTCTCTAAGCAATAATCCCTCGCCTAACCAACGATCCAGAAAACCTAGAATCGTCACAATCTACAAGAATATAATATAAATTCTGCGTACAAAAAATACTCTCAAAATTTAGAGCAGGTTGTACAAATTGAGATGTAAATTGTACTTCAAAAAAACAAAGCAAATTAGAATATAGGAAGTTCTAAAGTTTTTAGAAGTCACCAATGGTACGTTTCAAAGAGAAATGAAATTGCAAACCGGAACCGAGCTTTGAACCAAAATGGTAGAATTCCTCTCTAGCAAAAGATGTGAGCAAAGAAGAACTTGAGGAGAATTTCAGCACAAGATGAATTTCAAATTTTGTCTGATTTCTCTCTTTACTTGTGTTTTCTCTTTCTTTCTTTTTTTATTACCCAAAGAGGTATTTATAGGCTTTTTCAAAGAATAATGTCCTCATTAAATTATTGAAATAATTTTGAAATTCAAAATTTTTTAAAAAACAAATTTCGCATTTGATTAGGTAGCAATAAATTATTGAATTAATTTTAAAATTTAAAATTTTTTAAAAGAACAATTTCTCATTTAATTAAATGATTGAATTAATTTTGAAATTCAAAATTTTTCCAAACAACAATTTCCTCATTTAATTAAATTGTTGAATTAAACTCTTCTTTGCTTAATTAATCTCGGAATATTAACTTGTTTAACCTTGAAAAATGTGTTCCAAGACTTAAACTAAAGTCTTTAAGTCTCTTTGCCTAATGAGCTTCAAAATAAATAAAAAACATATTTTAAACTCTTTTAACAAGGTGTTTCTTAGTTTCTTTTGACTTATGAGAGCTTCACACATCTAACTAGCATTTGGTTTTGAAGTACTTACAACAGTTCTTTTAATTATGGTCTTCTTAAATTCTTTAGCCTTTTGAGGTTCACTTTTGACTCTGGATTTGCTTATCCTTAAATTTCTTCATTTGTCATTCATTGCCTTCAACATTCTGATGAGCTTTCACTAGATTAACATTGAGCTTCAACCTATCAACCTTGAGAGTTCTTTTACCTAAAACACATCATTTAATATAATATGACAAAGCATCCTTTATTTTGTTATCATCAAAACAGGATTGAAAAGTCTAGTTAGGTCAACACTGTTGTTACACTGGAATGTGTATTTTTAGCATAAAATGCTAGAAGAGATGATTTAAAAATAGAAAGTATGATTTTATTCAGTATTGTGTGGCATGAATATTATTTTTACGCAAACTATATGATGTCAAGGTAATTTTTCAAATAAAGTATATTTCAGTGATTTTCAAAGATTATGAAATAATGCAGTACATTATGATTTTAAAATACATGATAAATAAATTATTTATTCATATTGATATGTATGAAATGTTTGGCGCAATGTCGTGATTGATAGTCGGCACAAGGTCATGTATGATGTATGATTTTGGCGCAATGCCGCATATATGTATGATTTCGGTGCAAAGCTGTAGATATGAAAGTAAACGGCGCAAGGCCGTATGTATTTATGATATTACAAAAAATGCTATCAATCCATTTATGTTAAACACTATATTATTATGTATTATTTGTTATCAGAACCCAGATGATAGTTTGATCCAGTTTCAGTTTCAGGAGAACGGTATTGTAGCTATATAGATCAGATTATTATAGTTTAGACTTGTGCTAACTACCCCTGCAAGTAGAGGGGATGGGAGATGGATAGTCGATGTGGCTTTCAGTGTAGAGTTGTAGGTGCCCACCTGGCCATCCGGACCAGGGTGTGGCAAGCCCATCGTACTTACAGACATTTTTACTCGGCAGTGGTTAGCCAGCCATTGTCGGGTTCCGCCTTCGGGCCGCACAACCCGTCATGGGGGGTAATACATGACATCAGTTAGCTATACATCTTGAGCAAATTATAGTATTATTACTTATATAAGATAATTCATGAACAATATGATTTATTAGAATTATGAAATTATATGTTTACACAATCATGTGATGTTCAGTATTTTCTAGCATGTGAAATGTATTGTATATCTACTATAGCACTAATTATTCATGTTGTCACACAATTATATTTAGTTTATTTTCCCTTATTGAGAGGTGTCTTATCCCCACCTTAAATAAATTTTCAGGAAACCCAGATAGACCGGCGGATTGAGGCTGCCGTTGAGTTAGTTTGGTGCTACCCCGTTAGGAGGGTAAATTTGTACTAGGATTAGGAGATTTTTGTTGCGGGATCCTAGATATATTTTTGGATGTTTTGGGGATTGTATATAACACACTATTATGATGGATTGTAGTTTACTTTGGTATTACGTACCTTTGGAGAATGTAATTTATATTTGTTGCTGCTTAGGTTTCCTCTGTGTATGACAGGTGCGTCCCCGTTACCCACGAGTTTGGGTTGACTATATATTATATGTGATTAATTATACGGGAATTTAAGTAGGTCGTTACAGTTTGGTATCAGAGCCTATGATGCTAGGTTCTGTAGACTCTAGAATGCAACAGTAATAATACCAGAGTATAGGATAAAGGAATTTGAGGTCTAGTTTTGTAATCTAGATGTAGGACTTCCGTGATGGTTTGTGTGATTTTCCTGGGGTGACAATTTCAGGAAAGCCATGTTAAACTATCATCGGGTTGGGTGTCTAGGTTGCAGGATTGAACTTTGAATTGAGATCAGGAGTGATGAATTAGTTAAGGATATATTATACTAGTTAGATGATAAGTTATGGAGATATGGTCCTAAATTAAGTTTGTTGTCTTTTCAGGATGGACTCTGGAGACAGTAGCGCCTATGCCAGTGGTAATGAGGGTGCTGGGCCCTCAGGCGCTACGAGCAGTGATTCAGATGCAGTTTTACGCAGTGTGGCACAACAGGTTATGGCTGAAATTGCGAGAAATTTCAGGGAGTTGGGTGGTTCGTCTGTAGACCACGACAGCTTGATTGAGAAATTCATTAAGATGAATCCTCCGGCTTTCTCAGGAGGAACTAATCCTACTGTCACTGAAAACTGAGTGCAGGAGATCGAAAAAGTATTTGCAGTGCTACAGTGTACTGAGGAGCAGAGGGTGTTGTTCACTACATATAAGCTGACTGGGGAGGCCGAGAGATGGTGGACGATAGTGAAAATCCTAGATCAGCAGAGAACAGTACCTATAGAGATGACATGGGAGCGATTCAAGGAGATATTCTTCAATAGGTATTTTTCGGCCTCATCCAGAGAAGCTAAGATAAAGGAGTTCCTGAATCTGAAGTAGGGATAGCATATGGTGCAGCAGTACGCAGAGAGGTTCATTGAACTATCTCGCTTCACCCCGTACATTATTCCAAATGAGGCAAAAAAGGTACGACAATTTGAAAGAGGTCTGAGGAGAGAAATATATAAGCAAGTGTCTGAAATTGTGGGATTTTGCCGAACTAGTTAATAGGGCCACTATAGCAGAGGTTGGGGAGCTACTGGAGGTCGAGGAGCAAAGACAGAAGAAGAGATCCACACCTTCTGGTTCCCAATAGGGGGTCAGTCATGGTTTGTGGAAGAGAAGTGGCTACTACAAAGACCGGAGGCAGGAGACAGGGAATCGTGGTTTCCAGGGTGTGCAGCCTTTTCTAGCTTGCCTGACTTGTGGGAAGAAACACCTAGGTGAGTGCCGTGCCGAGCGAGATATTTGCTGCCGATATGAAGAGTCAGGGGATGTGATGAAAGATTGTCAGGCTCAGATTGGGGCTGCTCCCACTCTTAGACCTACTCGTGGAGGCTATCAGGCCCCATATGGAGGCCAGTAAAGGAATATGACTCTAGCCAGGGTTTTTGCTCAGACATCGGGTGGTGCTGAGGCAGCCGGTGATGTGGTGATAGGTATGGTTAGTATATTATCATTTAAAGTCATTGCATTATTTGATTCAGGTGCTACACACTCGTTTGTGTCCTTGGGGTGTATTAAACTATATGGGGCAGACGCACAATTATTAGATATTGAACTATTAGTGACTACCCCGACCAAGTCAGCAGTGAGGTGCAATAGGGTGCTATGTGGCTGTCTAGTTGATATCTAGGGGAGAATTTTATCTGTTGATTTGATAGTGCTAGACATGTATGGGTTTGATGTCATATTCGGCATGAATTGGCTAGCAGCTAACTTTGCTAGTATAGATTGCCATTCGAGAGAAGTGATATTCAGACCTCTAGGAAGACCAGAATTCGGATTTATAGGGTCACGAGTGCAATCTCTGCATCAGATGGTTTAAGCTATTCGGGCGAGGAGATTGCTCCTAAGTGGTTGTTAGGGATTCGTGGCCTTTGTGAATGAAACAACAGGGAATGAAGTGAAGCTCACTAGTACGCTAGTAGTAAAGGAGTTTACTGATGTATTTCTAAATGAATTATCGGATTTGCCACCTGATCGTGGGGTATATTTTCCCATTGATCTGCTTTCGGGTACAGCGCCGATTTCTAAAGCACCTTACCAAATGGCGCCAGCAGAGTTGGCAGAATTAAAAGATCAGTTGCAAGATTTACTTGATAAGAGTTTCATACGACCTAGTGTATCTCCTTGGGGAGCTCTAGTATTATTTGTGAAGAAGAAAGACGGGTCTGTGAGGATGTGTATAGATTATGGGGAGATTAATAAAGTGACAATCGAGAACAAGTATCCTCTACCCCGTATAGATGATCTATTAGACCGGTTTGTTGTTGTTTGTATTGATGATGTATTGGTTTATTCGAGGAGCTATGAGGAACATGAGATGCATTTGAAGCAAGTTTTGCAGATGCTTAGGAAAAAGAAGTTGTATGATAAATTCAGTAAATGCGAATTCTGGCTCGAAAAGGTTGTGTTTTTGGGGCATATTATTTCAGGGGATGGAATTTCTGTGGATCCCAGTAAGATTGATGTGGTAATGAATTGGTCTAGACCAAGGAATGTCTAGCAGATTAGGAGTTTCTTTGGGTAGGCTGGTTATTATTGTCATTTTTTGAGGGATTCTCAGCTTTATCAGGGCCTCTTACACGACTGACTAGGAAAAATGTCAGGTTTGAATGGGATGACAGCCGTTAGCAGAGTTTTCAGCAATTGAAATAGAGACTTGTCACGATACCAGTGTTGATCATCCTATTAGGGGGTGAGGGTTATACTATCTACAGTAATGTGTCCTTAAAGGGACTTGGTTGTGTACTAATGCAACATAGTAGAGTGGTATCATATGCTTCCAGGAAGTTAAAAGAATATGAAAAGAACTACCCTACCCATGATCTTGAATTAGCTGCAGTGGTACATGCATTGAAGATTTGGAGGCATTATCTATATAGCGAGCGGTGTGAAATTTTCTCCGGCCATAAGAGTTTGAAGTATTTCTTCACTCGAAAGGAATTGAATATGAGGCAGAGAAGGTGGTTGGATCTTATTAAAGATTTTGAGTTTACCATAAGTTATCACCCAGGAAAAGCAAATGTGGTAGCTGATGTGTTGAGTAGAAAGTCTGCGAGACCAATATTGGCAGCTATGGAGATCCAGTATCCAATCATGATGGATTTGGAGAGACTCGACATAGAGTTGGTGATCCTTCAGTACATATTTCCTGTTTAGTAGTACATCATACTCTGCAGGAAAGGATTAAAGTTGCTCAAAAGGAAGACTTAGAGTTAGCAGAGGTGATGGTTAGGGTACAAACTGGTCAGGGAGAGGAATTCCGCATTACGGATGATGGAGCCCTGCGGTTCCGTTCCAAATTATGTGCTTTTGCTAATCCTGACATCAAGAAGACCATTTTGGAGGAGGTTCACAAATCTTTGTACACAGTTCATCCCGGCAGTACAAAAAATGTACAGGGATCTGCGAGAGTTTTACTGGTGGAGTGTGTGAAGAAGGAGATTGCAAAGTATGTAGCACAGTGTCTAACATGCTAGCAGGTAAAAGCTGAGCACTAGAGGCCGGCTAGTCAGTTGCAGCCGCTATTTATCCCAAAATGGAAGTGGGATCATATATTCATGGATTTTGTTTCAGGTCTGTCGTCGGCATTACATAGTCAGAATGCGATTTGGGTGATTGTCGATCGATTGACTAAGACAATTTCTTTCTTATCAAGATCAACTACTCCTTTAATCATTTGGAAGATATTTACATTCAGGAGATAGTTCGTTCTCACGGAGTGCCTGTGTCTATAGTGTTTAAAGACCATCGATTCACGTCACGTTTTTGGAGGAGCTTGCAGGAAGCTCTAAGATCTCAGTTATCATTTAGCACGACATTTTATCCTCAGTCAAACGGGAAGACTGAGAGGACGATACAAATATTAGAAGATATGTTTCAAGCATGCGTGCTAGACTTTGGGGGTAGTTGGACTCAGTTCATGCCGCTGGTAGAGTTTGCGTATAATAACAGTTATCAGGCCAACATTGGTATGAAACCGTTTGAAACTCTGTACGGTAGGAGATGTCGTTCTCCTTTATATTGGGATGAGATGGGTGAGTGGTGAGTTGTGGGATTAGAGCTAGTGCAGAAAGCGTACGATAAGGTTCAGCTCATTAGAGATAGAATCAGTGCAGCTCAGAGCCGACAGAAGAGTTATACCGATAATCACTACAGAAAATTGGAATTTGATATTGATGATCATGTATTTTTGAAGATAACTTTGTTAAAGGAGGTTATGAGATTTGGAAGGAAGGGTAAACTTAGCCCTAGGTTTATCGGTCTGTTTGAGATTCTAGAGAAAGTGGGACCGATTGCCTATAGGTTAGCTTTACCACCTATGTTATCTAGGATACATAACGTATTCCATGTTTCCATGTCGAGGAAATACGTCCCAGACCCTTCTCATATAATCAGTTATAGTGAATTAGAGCTCAATGATTCACTAGTCTATGAGGAGATACTAGTACAGATTCTGGATAGAAGAGAACAGGAATTACGTAATAACAAGATTCCTTTGGTAAAGGTTCTATGGAGGAATCATGCAATAGAAAAGACTTCTTAGGAGCTTGAGGAATAGATAAGATAGAAATACCCACAATTGTTCCAAGAAGTTCAGATATAACCAGGAAAATGTAAGTAATTATACAACATTTCTTTCACAGGTACATGTAATAATTAGGTTAATGAGTAGTCTTTTAGTTTTGAGGGAATTTTATTTTTATATATGTAATCTCCCAGAACTTTGAATTTAACCACAGTATTCCTCCACCATAAGTGAGAGTAAGTAATAAAATAAGTAGACTGGTTTTCTTTAAGAGATGATGAATCATATGGATAGTAAATTTCGAGGACGAAATTTTATAAGGAAGGGAGAATGTAGAGACCAGAATAATTATCGTAATTTAATAATAGAAGGAGAAGAGAAAAGGAAATTGAAAAGGGGGGTCACAGTAGGTCCTCGTCGACGAAGTGGCTAATTAGGCTCGTCGACGGGGACACATGTCTCGTCAATGAGAAGATACCGAAAAGTGAAATTGGAATAGCTTTCCCAAAAGGGGGTAAATTGGGATTTTAAAAATTTTATTCCTTATTTTTTAATACTTATGTGTTATAATATTAATCACACCTCAAATACAATCACAAAATTTATTCAAATTAATCACAACCAAAACAGAATAACCAATTACTTGATTCTGTAACAATGGCCTTATAGCAATATGTAATGCTTGCTGAATATGTATAAGCCGTGTGTCAAATTCACAAACACACTTCTTCCCAATGTTCAGATTTTAAATAAACTTTCAGTTTAATAAGTTAAGGATGATTAACCAACGTAGTCCCTTTCAGGTTCCGCAATCAATGCTGATCAAACCAAAACAAATTATCCTTCAGTCCATTTAATAACCAAACACTTAGAATTCAGAGTTTTATAAAGCATCCACGCAATTTATAAATTTTGCTGAAAAATAAAGAGTATGGAAGAGAGAGAGAAACACAAGGTTTTACGAGGTTCGGCTTCAACACAACTTACGTCCTTGCCCTTGGAAAAACACCAAAGGATTCACTATCGTAGTTCCTTTACCGGGTGGAAAAACATCGATTATAGCACCCCTTTGTTAAGGCTAGAGCCCGCTTTCTCCAAACAATATTCCCTTGTTTGGTCCAACGATTCAACACTCGAATCGTCAATTAATCTGCTACAAGGATTTGAAATAAGACGTACAAGAATTGCTCCTCAAAAAGATGATTAGTTATGACACCCCGATTTTCGTACCAATTTTTTTTTCAATAATAAATAAATATTGACTTGTCCTAAAAAAATTCATAAATTGGCCACGTCAACAACCCTATTACCATTCATATGACCCGACCCGCATTGGGTACCAAGTAAAAAGTTATTTCATTCATATAACCTAACAGCGGAAGACGGTATATACATAACAATCAAAATACAATACCCAGAGTATCAACATACATATGTATAAACATCACCACCCCATACTCAAAAACAACTCAACTCTAGGGGAATTACCACTCCCCTAGTCCAAAAACTCACCCTGTATGTCAAGGTCCCAACTCCCTATGGTCACGGAGCTCTATCACCTGACCTATCCCTATTCCCTGAAAAATTTAGATAATTTGGGTGAGACACATCTCGGTAAGAAAGAATAAATTATTTACAGTGTGTGGCCATATGAGTTCAGTTATAACACACTTTACTTATCAAATCAACATTTCCCTTAAGAAAAATACACTGATAAACATTTTCTCTGAAATGAAGAATAACTTCCCAAGAGGGGGGGTGAATTGGATTCTTTTTAATATTTTAATGATTTATCGACTTTTAATTTTAACAACCTTGAAAACAATATATATATATATATATATATATGTATATGTATATAAATAATAACCACACTCAAGAATATAGAAATTTAAATTTACAAATCAATCAATGAAATCATGATAATTCAATCACTCAATTAAGATGTAAAAACTTTTGTTGATTTTCCTGTAAACTCTTAGCAAACACTTTACTTGATCAAGATTTCCACAGATTAATCAACGTACTCCTTTCTTAGGTTTCTGCAAACGATTAATCAAAACGTATTTTCTAAATATCAAGTACTTTTTGTTTCTTTCTCAATTTAGAAACTGCAACCTGCACATATAAATCATATAACAACAGCAAGTAAGAAATGTAAAGTAAATCAGAGAGAAAGAGACAAGAGTTTTTACGAGGTTCGGCTTCAATACAGCCTACGTCCTCGCCTTTAGAAAAAACACCAAAGGATTCCACTATATCAGTTCCATTACCTGGTGGAACAATACCAACTTACAATACACTCCTTCAATTAGGCTAGAGCCCACCTCTCCAAATAACAACCCCTTATTTGGTTCAACGATTCAACAACTCAAAATTGTTTAAGAAAGATAACAAAGGAATATGTGTACAAAAGAGAACTCTCATAGTAGAGTGAATTAATACACCAATCAGCTCACTTTATACTTCAAAGTAATTCAAATATAAGAAATTTCAAGCTCAATTACTTGGTATGGATTATCAAATAATTTTCCAAAGAAGATAAAAGATTTTGATCGTTGGAAAACTTTGCTTCAAATTGTAAATCAATTTCAGATCAGAGATTTTATCTCAAAAGAATTTTAGATCCTTTGAAAACAAAATTTTGAATACTTGAAGATGAGTTGATCTAAAACCTTTGAAAAACTTACTTTGATCTAAAAGCCTTTGAATATCTCTGGATCAGAAAAGTTATTGAAAAGCACTAGATCTGGAAACTTTAGAGGATTTCTCAATTTCAAAATTCTTTTGAATATTTCATAAAAGTTTTTTTCTCTTATTTTTTTTTTTTTTTAAGATTAAGACTATTTATAGAGGCTTTAGAAATCATCCATTACTCCCAAAGATTTATAAAATTCATTTTCAAATATTTTGAATTAAATGTATTCAAAAACGTGGTTCAAAAAATATTTTCGTTGAGAAATTTATTCCAAATGTTCGAGTGGTAGTCGCCTGTCACAAAGCAATTTTTAAAACAGAATGCAGGCAGTCGCCTGCCAGAACCAAGGCAGTCGCCTGGTTTGCTCACACAGGCACCTGTCAGTTTAAGTAGTCGTCTGTCTAGCTACTGACTTTTAAAAGGACTTCTATTTTAATTTGGCAGTCGCCTGCCTCAACATGGCAGTCGCCTGGCCTTTCAGTATTTAAAAAAATTTCTTTTCTTAAACCCTTTCTTTTTATTGATCTGAAAAATTATTCTTTAAAGTATATGTTTAAAACATATTTTTAACTTTCTATGAGCTTCAAATTTCTTTATACTTGAGATTTACTTTGAAGTACTTACATTTGAGAATATCCTTAAAAGTATAATTTAGTCTTCAAACTTGTTCTTCCATCATTTTTGTAGTTGCGTTCTTTCCTTTGAGCTTTTCTCAATATGACTTTGTTCTTCATGCTCTTTGTAATCCATGAACTTTCTTATGCACTTGAACCCTGTTATTTTCCTGAAAACTTTTACTTAAAACATATTAAATATATCATTTGATTTGTTATCATCAAAATAAGAATTGTAAGCCTTATTAGGCCAACATTCTTATAATCATATTGATATACAACACAAGCTTTTATAAGCTTTAAACCATTTCTCAAGTTTATTCATTTCCAAGACACATATTTACCCGCGAAGTTCTTGAGAATATGGATAATTGCCTGCCCATACAGGTAGCTTCCCTCTGCACTAACACATTATGCTGCGAGGAATGGCCACATCTGATACATATCAGGGCACTCACCTTACTCAATAAGCCCTCAGGCGAAGAGTTTCACTTCGCCTCAATTATTTATTTTATAAAACACACACTCCTTCATTTCTCATAATTATTTCCCATTCTAACTCATTACATATCTATGTATACATAAATTCACATTTATGTACTTTACATAATACAATAGAGCACATAATTCCAACTCTCAACACATTCACAATTTTCATACTGAGCATACCTCCCCAACGGTATCAGTAGGAACCTCACAATACAATTTCCATACTAAGCATACCTCCCCAACGACATTAGTAGGAACTTTACCACACAATTTCCATACTGAGCATACCTCCCCAATGACATCAATAGGAACTTCACACACACAATCTTCCTACTGAGCATACCTCCCCAAGGGCATTAATAGGAACTTCACACACACCATCTCCCTACTGAGCATACCTCCCCAACGACATCAATAGGAACTTCACACACACAATCTCCATACTGAGCATACCTCCTCAACGGCATCAGTAGGAAAGGAATACTAGCTACCCGCAATTATTGTGCGGTATTGGAATATAATCAATCATATATCAGTATATACGTTTCAGAATTCACGTTCTCATTTTCACATTTCAATATTTCCATATCAATATACATCATAAATCTCATATCAGTATATCTCAATTCATTTCAACATAAATGTTCTCATCATTTTCTGTGCACATTTCATCATCTCATAATAATATATATCGTGTTTGATGTATTTCGACATTTCTCAAAATACCCATATCAGTAATTTGCAAATTCTCATCTTTCATGCAAATCATTTCTACTCACATATAAATGTCATACTTCATTATTTTCCACTAATCGTATCAATAATTCTCATTTCAATATTTTCTCAGAAATTACCCTTTGTTATATTTCACATCATTCATCTAATATTCAAAATATATTAATTTCACACTCCAAAATATCTCAATTTAATATTACTCAAATGCCACACAATTTATCTAATATTTATATCATAATAATTTTCAAAAAAAAATACCATATGCTCATTTTCACATATTAATTCAAATAGTAATTCTAAAGATAATGCTATAATTTATTCCCCTTACTTGACTTACTGAGAGTCTCGTTAACACCCAGATCATATGTCTTTGGCTCCCGAAACTCAAATCCTACAATTTACATTTTTCCCAGATTAATTAACTCATTCCCAGAAATAATACCCATCTAACCTTCCTTAGGTCTCATATACCACAAATTAACATTTTAACTATTATTTAACACCCTCACTTAATTTTCTGAACTATACCTGCGAGTCCCAAAATTACACCCGCGGTGCTCACTCGTGCCCTAAATTTCAAAAATCCTACTTCAACCTCAGATGCTCAATATTTTAGCATTTATAAATCAATACTAATTAAATAATAATAAGCCCCTTAATAATCCCCTTATCCCAAATTTGGGGTTATGCTTATGATGACCCCACGAGAATTTCGCTCCGCTAAACTTGTAGAGAATTATCTCTAGATTCTCGTGGTGGTGTCTAATTGTCGATGGGACTTTTAATTTGCAAGTAACTGAGGAAAAAGGGAAAATTAGCTTACCCTAGGAGATACGCCTACGCCGCTCCTACCATTAATCCGCTCTGGTAGAAATGACAGCAATGGAGAATGGAGCCCAACGGTATCTTCTGATTTTTGATTGGACGAGAATCCATCATGGAACTGAGGAGTGAGGGAGAGAGAACAAGAGGAGAGAGAAAGAGCTTGGGGGGAGGCTCCCTCTCTCTGGGTAGGTCTCTGAAGTCACCTGAAGCTTCTTTGAAGCTTTAGGTGATTTAATAATAATAATAATAATAATAATAATAATAATAATAATAATTAATATTAATAATAATATATTTTATTAATAAAAATAGAAATAAATTTTAATTATTATTATTTTTTCTTTTTTATAAATTTAATTAATTAATTAAATTTTTTTAAAATTTTTTGAATTTTTGAATTTTTGAATTTTTTTTTTTAAATCACTCCACTAATCTTGTATAGTCATTTTTGGGGTTATTACATTCTCCCCTCATAAAAATTTCGTCATCGAAATTTGCTATTCGTCTGTTTCCCATTCTTAGAGAAAACACTTCAAATTTTATTAACTACCCTCACTTATGGCGGAGGAATACCGTAGTTACAATGAGGGTTTTGGGAGATTGCAACTATCCAAAATTCTCCCAAAGCCATTCACGTCCAAAATTTAAAACTCTATCTATCCTATGTTATACTATACAAATACAAACAAATAAAAATACACAATATTATTCCTTTTATTCTGACTAGTTCAACTCTGAACTCCACTGAATAAGTGTGGATATCTCTTACGCATCTGATCCTCTAATTCCTAGGAAGTCTCCTCAATGGCATGGTTGCGCCATAAAACTTTTACCAGTGGAATCTTCTTCATGCGTAGTTCCTATTCCTTCCAATCAAGTATCTGCACTGGCACTTCCTCGTAAGCTAAAGTATCACCCAACTTTAGTGCTTCATAGATGATCACATGGGAGGGGTCTAGGATGTATTTCCTCATCATAGAAACTTGGAATACGTCATGGATCCTAGATAGGACCCGTGGTAATACCAATCGATGGGCAACTAGACCCACTTTTTCAAGAATCTTGAATGGTCCAATATACCTATGGCTCAGCTTACCCTTCTGCCCAAGCCTCATAACTCCTTTCATTGGTGCTACCTTCAGGAACACGTGATCTGCTGCATCAAACTCCAATTCTCGTCAGCAAGTATCTGTGTAACTCTTCAGCCGGCTTTATGCTGTTCGGATCCTATCTCTGATGAGTCTACTGTATCAGCTCTAGCCCTAATATCTGTCTCTCCCCAATCTCATCCCAGTATAACGAGGATCGACACCTCCTGCCATATAGCGCTTCATACGGTGCCATCCCAATGCTGGCCTGCTAGATATTGTTATACGCAAACTCGACCAGTGGCAAATACTGTATCCAATGACCTCCATGGCCCCTTGTAGACTCTTCTAAAAACGAGATGTAAACCGTGAGTCTCTGTCTGAAACTATGGACATTGGGACACCGTGAAGCCTAACTATCTCCTGGATATATAACTCAGCCAATCTGTCCATGGAGTAGCTAACTCTGATAGGTAAAAAGTGGGCAGTTTTTGTCAGTCGATCCACCACTACCCAGATAGTGTCCTGTCCATATAACGCCGGCGGTAATCCTATGACGAAATCCATCACTATATGCTCCCACTTCCACTCAGGAATGTGAAGTGGCTGCAATGATCTCGCTGGTCTCTGATGCTCAGCTTTCACTTGCTGGCACGTCAAACACTGATCCACATACTGGGCTATCTCCCTTTTCATGTTGCTCCAACAGAAGGACTCTCGAAGATCCCTGTACATTTTAGTGCTACCTAGATGAACAACATACAGAGACCGATGTGCTTCCTCCAGAATAACCTTATCAATCTTAGGGTTGTTTGGAACACATAACTTGGTACGGAACCTCAAAGTTCCATCATATGAGATGCTGAACTCTATTTCCTGACCGTCTTGTACCTTCCCCATAAGTTCTACTAGTTATGCATCATTCCTATAAGTTACTTTAATTCTCTCCTAAAGAGTCGGCTGCAAAACCAAGTCAATAATAAACACCTGGTGATCGCCCTCTGCCAGCTCCACACCAAACCTCTCTAGATCCATCTGGATCGGATGCTAAATCTCTACTGCAGACACACATGAATCCACTAATTTCCGACTCAAAACATCAGTGACCACATTAGCCTTTCCTGGGTGGTAGCTGATGGTGCAGTCGTAATCCTTTATTAGCTCCAGCCATCTTCTCCACCTTATATTTAATTCCTTCTTTGTGAATAAATACTTTAAACTCTTATGGTTAGTAAATATCTCACACCTACCCCCATATAGATAGTGCCTCCAAATATTCAGCGCATAAACAACCGCTGCCAATTCTAAATCATGGGTAGGGTAGTTCTTCTCATATTCTTTCAACTGTCGCAAGGCATAGGCTATCACTCTCCCTCGCTGCATCGACACGCATCCGAGTCCTTTATGGGACGCATCATTATAAATTACGAACCCCTCTTCTCCTGAAGGAATCGTTAACATAGGCACAGTGATGAGTCGCTGCTTCAATTCTTGGAAGCTCTATTCACATTCATCAGACCACTCAAACTTCATTCCCTTATTGGTCAATTTGGTCAATGGGCTTAACAATCTAGAGAAGCCCTCAACAAACCTGCGATAGGACCTAGCCAATCCCAGGAAACTCCTGATCTCGTGCATGTTCTTTGGTTGTACCTAGTCTACTACCGCCTCAATATTACTCAAATGAACAGAAATACCACCCTTAGATATAACGTGTCTAAGGTAGGTAACCTATTCTAGCCAGAACTCGCACTTCTTGAGCTTCATGTACGACTTCTTTTCTCTCAGCACCTGAAGCACTATCCTCAGATATTTCTCATGCTCCACTGGTCCCTTTGAATATAACAGTATATCATCAATAAATACTACCACAAACAGATCCAAATACTGGTGAAAAACCTTGTTCATCAAATCCATAAACATTGCAGGAGCATTCGTCAACCCAAACGGCATAACTAGAAATTCATAGTGACCATACTGTGTTCTAAATGCTGTCTTCGGAACATCTTCCACTCTAACTTTCACCTGATGGTACCCGAAGTGTAAGTCTATCTTCGAAAAGATCTGTGTCCCCTGTAACTGATCAAACAAATCATCAATACGCAGGAGCTGGTATTTATTCTTGATAGTTACTTTCTTTATTTCTCAATAGTCGATGCAGAACCTCATCGAGCCATCCTTCTTCCTCACAAACAAAATCGGTGCTCCCCAGGGCGACATACTAGGCCGAATAAACCCCTTATCTAACAATTCCTGTAACTGCACTTTCAATTTTTTCAGCTCTGTCGGTGCCATTCTATACGGCGCCTTTAAAATCGGAGCTGTCCCCAGAACCAGATCAATAATGAACTATAGCTCATGATCAAAAGGTAGTCCCGGTAAATCCTTAGGGAATACATCAGGAAAATCCCTCACCACTGGGATATCCTCCACCCTCAGCTCCCCTTCTGATACTGCCTTCACATAGGCTAAATATCCCTAATAGCCTTCTAATAACAATCTACGTGCCTGAATAGCTGATAGTAACTGAGGTGGGGTGCGCACACGTGATCTCACAAATCTGTACTCCTGTCCCTTTTGAGATCTGAACACTACCTCCCTTTGATGGCAACCAATGCTAGCATAGTGGGCAGCTAGCCAGTCCATACCCAAGATTATCTTAAACCCATGCATGTCTAAAACCACCAAATTAGCTAACAAAGACCTCCCCTGAATATCCACTAGATAGTCCCAGAACACCTTTCTACATACCCTTACAGCCCCGGCCGGCGTGGCAACAGACATACTAATATCTAACTGCTGAGATTCAAACCCACACAACTTCACATATTCTAAGGCGATAAAAGAATGAGTCACCCCAGAATCAAACAAGACAGTAGCTTTAAATGACAGTATTGAAATTGTACCTGTCACCGCATCTCCCACCACCTCAGCATCTCCCTCTACTCATCTGGCACTAGATACAGGACAGCTCAACGAATCTCGCTGCGTATTGCTGCACCATCAAAGGCCCCTGTGTCAGATATAGAAACTATGATGCCTTTGCACTTCTGACCATAGTGGGAAAGTATCGCTCAAATAAAATCTCCCTGAACCGACTCCACGTCATCACTACAGGGTCAGACCTCTACTCCTCCAGTAATCTCACCGACCTCCACCAGCGTTTTTCTTCCCTGGTCAATTTAAATGTAGCAAACAACACCTTCTGCTCGTCTGTACATAAGAGAACTGCTAGTATGTCCTCTATGTCCTGAACCTAGTTCTCTACTACCAGTGAGTCCGCTCCTCCAGCAAAAGACGGGGGTCTCATACGTTAGAACTGCTTGATCGTGCAACTCCACTCCCCCGAGCTCCTGGCCGTCTCAGCCATCACCTATTGAGTGATGCTATGCAACACTGCGTTAGGGTCTCCACCACCCATACTGGAAGGTCCTACTCCATCACCTCCCACACTCATGTTACTATTCCCCGGATCCATCCTACAAAGGGAGCAACTAATCTCAGCATACAATTACTCTCACACAACCAATACACTGCTATAATTCATAAATTACTCTTTTATGACCATTTATCTCCACATCCTTAATCCCCATTTAAGATTTAGTCCTACCACTCAAACACAAGACCCAACGATAGTATCCATGGTTTTCCTGAAATCGTCACCCCAGGAAAAATATAGAAAAAACCCTGGTACTTTTGTCTCTAAGCCGCAATATAGAATCCTAAATTCTCACCTCATCCTCTAACAATCACTAACCCCCATTTCAATCTAACCATCTCCTATTTCCCTTAAAATCCACTCCTATACTCCGGTATTGTATTCCGTTGTCTTCTAAAGTTTACAGAACCTAACAACCTAGGCTCTGATACCAAACTGTGACGCCTCGATTTTCGTACCAATTTTTTTTCAATAATAAATAGATATTCACTTGTCCTAAAACAAAATTCATAAATCGGCCACGTCAACAACCCTATTACCATTCATATGACCCGACCCGCATTGGGTACCGGGTAAAAAGTTATTTCATTCATACAACCTAACAGCGGAAGACGGCATATACATAACAGTCAAAATACAATACCCAAAATATCAACATACATATATATAAATATCACCACCCCATACTCAAAAACAACTCAACTCTTAGGGAATTACCCCTCCCCTAGTTCAAAAACTCACCCTATATGTCAGGGTCCCAGCTCCCTATGGTCACAGAGCTCTATCACCTGGCCTATCCCTCTTCCCTAAAAAATTTAGATAATTTGGGTGAGACACATCTCGGTAAGAAGGAATAAATTATTTACAGTGTGTGGTCATATGAGTTCAGTTATAACACACTTTACTTATCAAATCAACATTTCATCTTAGAAAAATACACTGATAAACATATTCTCATAATCATATAGATATACAACACGAGCTTTTATAAGCTTTAAAACCATTTCTCAAGTTTATTCATTTCCAACACACATATTTACCTGCGAAGTTCTTGAGAATAGGGATAATTGCCCGCCAATACAGGTAGCTTCCCTCTGCTCTAACACCTTATGCTACCAGAAATGGCCACATCTGATACCTATCAGGGTACTCACCTTACTTAGTAAGCCCTCAGGCGGAGAGTTTCACTTCGCCTCAATTATTTATTTTATAAAACACACACTCTTTCGTTTCTCATAATTATTTCCCATTCTAACTCATTACATATCTATGTATACATAAATTCACATTTATGTACTTTACATAATATAATAGATCACATAATTCCAACTTTCAACACATTCACGATTTTCATACTGAGCATACCTCCCCAATGGCATCAGTAGGAACCTCATAACACAATTTCCATACTGAGCATACCTCCCCAACAGCATCAGTAGGAACTTCACCACACAATTTCCATATTGAGCATACCTCCCCAATGACATCAATAGGAACTTCACACACACAATCTTCCTACTGAGCATACCTCCCCAAGGGCATTAATAGGAACTTCACACACACCATCTCCCTACTGAGCATACCTCCCCAACGGCATCAATAGGAACTTCACACACACAATCTCCATACTGAGCATACCTCCTCAACGGCATCAGTAGGAAAGGAATACTAGCTACCCGCAATTATTATGCGGTATTGGAATATAATCAATCATATATCAGTATATACGTTTCAGAATTCACGTTCTCATTTTCACATTTCAATATTTCCATATCAATATACATCATAAATCTCATATCAGTATATCTCAATTCATTTCAACATAAATGTTCTCATCATTTTCTGTGCACATTTCATCATCTCATAATAATATATATCGTGTTTGATGTATTTCGACATTTCTCAAAATACCCATATCAGTAATTTGCAAATTCTCATCTTTCATGCATATCATTTCTACTCACATATAAATGTCATATTTCATTATTTTCCACTAATCATATCAATAATTCTCATTTCAATATTTTCTCAGAAATTACCCATCATTATATTTCACATCTTTCATCTAATATTCATAATATATTAATTTCACACTCCAAAATATCATAATTTAATATTACTTAAATGCCACACAATTTATCTAATATTTATATCATAATAATTTTCGGACAAAATACCATATGCTCATTTTCACATATTACTTCAAATAGTAATTCTAAAGATACTGCTATAATTTATTCCCCTACTTGGCTTACTAAGAGTCTTGTTAACACCCAGATCCTATGCCCTTAGCTCCCAAAACTCAAATCCTACAATTTACATTTTTCCCAGATTAATTAACTCATTTTCCCAAAATAATACCCATCTAACCTTCCCTAGGCTCCATATACCCCAAATTAACATTTAAATTATTATTTAACACCCTCACTTAATTTTCTGAACTATGCCTGCGAGTCTCGAAATTACACCCGCGGCGCTCGCTCGGGCCCTAAATTCAAAAATCCTACTTCAACCTCAGATGCTCAATATTTTAGCATTTCTAAATCAATACTAGTTAAATAATAATAAGCCCTTTAATAACCCCCTTATCCCAAATTTGGAGTTATGCCTTCGACGACCCCACGAAAATTTCGCTCCACTAGACTTGTAGAGAATTATCCCTAGATTCTCGTGGTAATGTCTAATCGTCGATTGGGCTTATAATTTGTAAGAAATTGAAGAAAAAAGGAAAATTAGCTTACCCCAAGAGATACGCCTACACCGCTCCTACCATCAATCCGTTCTAGTAAAAATGACGACAGCGGAGAATGGAGCCCAACAGTATCTTTTGATTTTCGTTCGGGCGAGAATGCATCACAAAATTGAGGAGAGAGGGAGAGAGAACGAGAGGAGAGAGAAAGAGCTGGGGGGCTCCCTCTCTCTACGCAGGACTTTGAAGTCACCTGAAGCTTCAAAGAAGCTTAAGGTGATTTGATATATATAATATAATAATAATAATATTTAATTAATATTAATAATAATATATTTTATTAATAAAAATTAAAATAAATTTAATTATTATTATTTTTTTCTTTTTCATAAATTTAATTAATTAATTAATTTTTTTATTTTTTTTTTAGAATCATCCCACTAATCTTGTATAGTCATTTTTGGGGTTATTACATTAGTACAGATAAAAAACTATATACTTTAATAAAATTCACAATACGAAATTCAGATTGAAGCTCTAGAAATTTTTCACCATATGATTCTTTCAATTGATGAAAGAATTAGCAATTGTAGCGCAATATCAATGAGAAAACCAGCAAGACTTTAGTAAACTTTGTGGAAGTTATGAGCAATAAAGAGCTTTGAAAAATTCAGAATGCTTGAGAGAGATTTTGATTGCTGAATTTAATTCTTTGTATTGAATCAATGTATCTTGGTTGTATTTATAGATGTAGAAGTGTATCTAACTTGTTCCCCAAGTTTACTTGGAGTAGGGTCCAAGTTTTAAATAAATTTGAGCCCCAAGCAATTTTAAAATTTCAAAATATAACTGTTGGTTTTTCAATTTTACCGTGTGACAGACGACTGTGAGAACTCTGGCAATCAGCTGACAATGTATTTCACGTTTAAAATGCACAACCAGAGAGGTGGCAGTCGCCTGTCAACAAGCAGTCAGGTGTCTGTCACTGAAAAACACACACAGTTGTCTCATTTTACCCTGACAGTCACCTGTCAACTCTAGATAGTTGACTGTCATGCTTTTGTCTTCTTTCTTAAGGTTCTTTAATATGGTAGTTGACTGTCCATTGATGGTCAGTCGCCTATCAACCAGTTATTTCTTATTTTTGATCTTTCTCTTCTTTGCTTATTTAGTCTTGGAATATTAATTTATTTTACTTTGAAAATATGTTCTAGGACTTAAAACTAAGGTCTCTAAGTCTCTTTGCCTAATGAGCTTCAAAATGAAAAATTATACTTGAATCATATTTGAAGTACTTACAAAAGCTTGTCCTAAAAATTGATTTGACTCCTCTTTGCTTTAAATTCACTTTGGCACTGATGTTTGATCATTCAAACTTATTTTGAGCTTTCATTATGGATAATCTTCTTTGATATAAGGCTTTCCATGGTCGTCCTTGTGAGCTTTCAAGATATGTCATTTGAGGTCTAAGCTTAATTGGATCTGGATAAGCATTCAGAATTGTCCCTTTCTGAAATCCTCTTTGCCTCTATTAGCTGAAATAACATCACTTGGAAGCAAATTAGATTGCCTTACTTTGTTATCATCAAAATCAAGAGTCGTACGCCTAACTAGGCCAACAAAAGGCTATTTTATTCAGCTCTGAATTTCGTCGATGAGGAATAGTATTCGTCGACAAATTTCCTTCATGACCTCGTCGAAGAAGTGACGTGTCTCGTCAACGAAGGTCAGTGTATAAATAGCCTAAACTCGGGTTCTACAACAGAAAATCATGAAAAAAAACTTCCCTCTCTCATTCCTCTTCGTTTTTCCTCCCTTTTCTCTAAGATTTCGGGTTGGATTCTCGCTGGTTCAACGATCTGAAGCTACCACGAGATTCCTGGGAAAGTTCTATACAAATCTACTATAGTCGATCATCGGTGGGGCTACCTTGAAATTGATTCCAAATTCAAGGTAAGGTTTTTTATTCAAAATTTGGTCTTTCCATAGTTATAGGAAGTGTTGTACACGAAGAAATACTGCAGTTTAGTTCTGAGAGATTGATTTCAGGGTATTGAATGGGGAACCCTGCGGGTGTAGGACTAGTATATTTTAGGGGGTTTCATTTCGGAAATCAGGTAAGGGAATAAACTAAAGCAATAATTTTTCCATAAAAATTAATATGAAATTATTAGTAGATTTATGTTCAGAAAGCATGTATTATATGTGAGTATTACTGAGAAAATGTATATTTGGGAAAATACTGCTGTTACACTGGAATGCATATTTTTAGTATAAAATTCCAGAAGAGATGATTTCAAAATAGAAAGTATGATTTCACTCAGCATTGTGTGGCATGAATATTATTTTTACGCAAACAATATGATGTCAAGGTAATTTTTCAAATAAAGTATATTTCAGTGATTTTCAGAGATTATGAAATAATGCAATATATTATGATTTTATTTATTCAGATTGATATGTATGAAATGTTCGGCACAAGGCCGTGTATGATGTATGATTTCGGCGCAAGGTCGTATATATGTTTGATTTCGGCGCAAGGCCGCAGATATGAAAGTAAACAGTGTAAGGCCGTATGTATTTATGATATTACAAAAATGTTATCAATCCATTTAGGTTAAACACTATATTTTCATGTATTATATGTTATCAGAACCCGAATGATAATTCAGTTCAGTTTCAGGAGCATAGTACCATAACTATACAGATCAGATTGTTACAGTTCAGACTTATGCTAATCGCCCCTGCAAGTAGAGGGGGTGGGAGATGGACAATTGATGCGGCTTTCAGTGTAGAGTTGTAGACGTCTACCTGGCAGTTCGGACCATGGTGTGGCGGGCCCATCGTACTTATAGACATTTTTGACTCGGCAGTAGTCTGCTAGCCATTGTCGGGTCTCGCTTTCGAGCCGCACAACCCATCATGGGGGGTAATACATGACCTCAAGTAGCTATACATCCTGGGTAAATTACAGTATTATTAGTTATATTAGACAATTCATGAACAATATGATTTATTAGAATTATGAAATTATATGTTTACACAATCATGTGATGTTCAGTACTTTCTAGCATGTGAAATGCACTGTATATCTACTATAGTACTAAATATTCATGTTGCCACACAACTGTATTTGTTTATTTTCCCTTACTGAGAGGTGTCTCACCTCTAGCTTAAATAAATTTTCAGGAAACCCAGAAAGACTAGCGGATCGAGGCCGCCGTTGAGTTAGTTTGGTGCTACCCTGTTAGGAGGGTAAGTTTTGTTTTAAGATCAGGAGATTTTTGTTGCGGGATCCTAGATATATTTTTGGGTGTTGTGGGCATTGTATATTAGACACTATTATGATGGATTGAAGTTTACTTTGGTATTATGTACCTTTTGGTTTGGAGAATGTAATTTATATTTATTGCTGCTTAGGTTCCGCTATGTATGATAGGTGCGTCCCCGTTACCCACGAGTTCAGGTTGACTATATATTATATGTGATTAATTATACATGAATTTAAGCAGGTCGTTACAAAAGAGACCCTGAATTTGGAAAGGGTAACAAGCGTGTTGCTTGGCTTTCATCAAAGAAATAAAGTCAGCGATGAAATTTCACACTGTGAAGGGCTTGTGGTGAAGGGTAACCATGAAAGTGGGAGAGGAAAATTCATAAATGGATCAAATCAAAATAAGTCCTAATCTTAGTCCAAAAAGAAAAAGGATATTCGGTGTTTTAAGAGTGGTAAAAAAGGGCTCATAAAACTGGAGTGCCTAGAATAGAAGAAAGGGAATGCTGAAAAGCAAGAAGGCACTTCAAAATCGGCAGATGTAGTTGAAGAAGGAAATTTAGAATGTCGTGATGGTGACATACTTTCAGTTTCGTTGGGGTCGGATCACCTCACAGACTCTTGGATCCTAGACTCGACATGTTCTTACCCCACATGATTCCAAATAAGGAGTGGTTCAGCACTTACAGTTTGGTTAATTCAGGTTCAGTTCTTATGGGTAATGATGTTTCATGTACAATCACTGGTATAGGAAATGTAAGAATTAAGGTGTTTGATGGTGCTGTAAGAACCCTATGTGATGTAAGACACATTTCGGACCTACAGAAGAGTATAATTTCATTAGACACTGTGGATTGTAATGGATTCAATTACAAGTCCGAAAGTGGAACTATGAACGTGTTTAAAGGCGCTCTAACGGTGATGAAAGGGCAAAAGTTAAATGGAAACATTTATGCTTTGTTGGACACTACAACTGTAGGTGGAGCTGTAGCTATAGATTCTAAATTTGATGACACCGTTTTGTGGCATATGAGGCTAGGGCATATGAGTGAGCATGACATGAAACTTCCCAAGAGGAAAGTCTTGAAGGGACTGAAAACATGTAAGTTGAACTTCTGCAAGTTTTGTGTTCTTGGGAAGTACAACATGGTGCAATTCAAAACAGTAATTCACAAGATGAAAGGTATTCTTGATTACATACATTCTGATGTTTAGGGGTCGGTGAGAGTAGCACCACGAGGTGGACATGTGTATTTTGTGAGTTTTATTGACAACTACTCATGGAAGGTCTAGGTGTACTTCATGCGGCACAAGTCAGATACGTTTGCTAGGTTTAAGTTGTGGAAAGATGAAGTGGAAAACCAAACTGGGAGGAGAATTAAATGCCTCAGGTCAGATAATAAGACCGAGTACGCTGTGTAACGACCCGAAAATTTTTGTTCAATTTCTCTGATACCACTTGTAATATCTGAAAAATTCAATTTATAACAATCACTGATACAGACAGTGAAAGACCTCCAATGCACATTATCAGGGTACTAAACTATCTTTTTATGACAACAATATTATTTCCAACATTAAAATTTACATATCCCTAAAAGAATAGTCTAAATACATCAAAAACATAATTTAATTAAATATCTGTTCTAAATGGAACCTTCTATCCCACCCACACTTTCACTACACTACTCAGACTTTGGCTAATCTTCTCATGGCATTTGAAAAATGTTATATAATCATGGGGTGAGAAACCTCTCAGTAAGAAGGAATACATTATTATCAGTGTGTGGCAAATGAGTTTTACTGTACAATCATTTATATATATTTCTTATATTTCCCCTAAATAAATATGTCATCGGTATAAATAATATGACGCAGTTAAGATAAATCTACTAACATAGTTTTTTCGTCATATCCCAGATAATTTAATTCACACTTCTATATAGACACAACACCACACAGGTCAACTACTTCAATTTATATCCCATAGCTATTTATATGCCACACAAGCTATTTGCTTTTATTTATATGCCACACAAGCTATTTGCTTAAATTTATATGCCACACATGCTATTTATATGCCACACAGGCTATTTGCTTCTATTTATATGCCACACATGCTATTTTCTTCTATTTATATGCCACACAAACTATTTATATGCCACATAGGCTATTTATATGTCACACGGGCTATTTATATTCAATCACTTCATATTTCTCAATTCGATGCAAGGTTCAACTTTCCATAAAACAAAATTAAACTGTCATATCATATTTCTGTATAAAATCATCATTCCATAACTGATCACGGCATTAAGCTGACTAAAGTATCATAATATACTGATCATGACATTAATCCGGCTGAACTATCATAATATATTGATCACGACATTAGGTCGGCTGAATTGTCATATCATAACTCCCTAATATTTAAAATATTTTCTGAAAATAATTATCATATCGTACTTGTTCTAAATAAACATAAAATATTCTAACAAACTCATTTATGCGATAAAAATAGTTATACTCATTCCACACAGTTTGAGTGATAATTCATAGTATAATAACTGCCTGGAAAAAATATGTTTTTTTTCTGAAAACAGAGGTATGATTAATTTCACATATTTAATTTAATTCCATTATATTCTAGGAAAACCCGATTTAATCAAATTCCCGTAGTTTAATTTAATCCCAAAAATATTTCCAAAAACCCGATCTGATCAAATTCCTACAGTTTAATTTAATCCCAAAAATATTCCCAAAAACTCAATATGATCAAATCCCTTCAGTTTAATTTAATCCCAAAATTATTTCCAAAAATCCTATACTCAAATTTAATTGGTTAAATTTTTAAAAGTAAAAACTTGACATAATCTATTCCCCTTACCTTAGCCCAGGAGTGGTGCCTACGACGACGTCCAAACGACAAATCCACTTCGGTTAACGCATTCAGGAGCGGAGTTGGGACCTGGATATGATATTTGTTTTTCGATCCGACGAAGAGATGCCGAGAAATTGGAGAGAGAGAGAGAGAGAGAGAGAGAGAGAGAGAATCGTGAGGGGGTGAGTTCTCTGAGTTTGGAAATTCAATCTCAGGATACTTCCTAAAGTATCTTGAGGTTATCTTATATATATAATATTATTATTATTATATTATATTATATTATATTATTTAATTAATAATAATTATTATTTAATTATTTTAATAATAACTATTATTATTATTTTAATAATTTTTTTTAAAGATCACTTCCATGCATATTATTTTCTCAACATTATTTTCTAGGGCATTACATGCTGATTTTAGGTTCATAGAGTTTTGTGAGCAACAGGGCATTAGGAGACATTTCACTATTCGCCGGACAATTTAGCAAAATGGTGTGACTGAAAGGATGAACCAAACTCTAACTGAGAGAGCTCGGTGTCTCAGGCTGAATGCAGGGCTAATGAAGAACTTCTAGGCCGAGGTAGTTAGTATGACTTATTTCTTGGTAAACTGATCGCCATGGGTATCAGTAGAGGGCAAAGTGGGAGAGGAGGTATAGATAGGTAATGTGGTAGACTACTCCAGTTTGAGGGTATTCGGTTGTCCAGCCTATGTGCATATATCTAGTGAGAAGAGGTCGAAGTTTGATGCAAAGTCTAGACGCTGCATTTTTCTAGGGTATCAAAAAGGTGTGAAGGGGTTCAAGCTGTGGGATCCAATGAAAAGCAAGGTGGTGATCAGTAAATATGTAGTTTTCAATGAGAAAGCCATGGTGAAGCATACTCAAGAAGATAATGAAGAGAAACAAAAGCCAAAAAATTAGAGCAGATGAGCATGTTGTGTAGGTGGAGTTAGAAACTCAAAATAATGATCTTAGTCCACCGATTGTAGAGAGTTCTAGCTCCAGAAACTAGCAAGTTGACAATGTTCCTATAGAGAGATCCATACGCACTATCAGACCACCGCCTAGGTATGGATTTGATGATCTAGAATCTTATGCTTTCATTACTAGTTGGAATGATCCAAATACTTTTCAAGAGGTAGTGCATGACTAGGAGAAAAGTGGGTGGATGGGTGCACTATGATGGAGGAAATGGAGTCGTTGTATAAGAATCAGACTTAGAATTTGGTGGAGCTTCCAGATGGGAAGAGGGCAATAGGCTGCAAATGAGTATATAGGAAGAATGAAGCAATTTCAGAATAGGAAGGAGAGAAATTTAAGGCATAGTTAGTGGCAAAGGCGTACTCACAAAAGAAAGAAGTAGATTATGATGAAATCTTCTCACTTGTAATCCGACACACATATATTAGGGTAGTGTTGGGATTAGTGACACATTATAAGTTGCATTTGGAACAAATGGACGTGAATACAACATTTCTCCATAGTGACTTGGAGGGGCATATCTATATAGTACAATTAAAGGGATTCAGTTAACTCGGGCAAGAGCATTTAGTTTGCAAACTAAAGAAATCTCTTTATGGGCTAAAACAATGTCGGAGGTAATGGTACAAACGGTTTGATTCCTATATGATCCAGATAGGCTACTGGAGGCATTAGGTGTGAGTATGATTGCTGAGAGTATGTGAAGAAGCTTGATAATAGTTCTTTATTTTCTTATTTTTATATGTTGATGACATGTTAATTGCTGTGAAGGGCTTAACTGAGGTAAATTAGTTAAATATTATGTTACATAAAGAGTTTGACATGAAGGATCTTGGTGCAACCTAGAAAATACTTGAGATGGAGATTCGCCTGCACAGAACTGTAGAGTGGTTGTGGTTATCTTAGGGTGGTTATGTGGAGAAGGTGTTGGAGAGGTTTAGGATGGATGATGCAAAATCAATATATACACCTTTAATGATTCACTTTAAATTGTCTATTGCTAAATGCGTAAGGACGGATGATGATATCCGGGACATGTCAAAGGTCCCCTATGCTAGTGTTGTGGGGAGTTTTTATATGTATGTCATGGTGTGTATAAGAATAAACTTGGAACATGCAGTAATTGTGGTGGGTAAGTTTCTTTCTAATCTAGGTAGACAACATTGGGAAGCCGCTAAATGGATTTTTAGATACTTATGGGGTACTTTTAATTATGGCATCATGTTCGGCAAGCAACATAATAATCCATTAGTTGTGGGGTCTTTAATGTTGATTATGCAGGGGATATGGATGATTGAATGTATACAACAAGTTATGTTTTCATCCTTATGGGATGGCCTATTTGTTAGAGGTCCATGGTACAATCCCTGGTGGCATTATCTACAATTGAGTTTGAGTACATGACAGCCACTGAAGTTGCAAAGGAAGCGTTATAACTTACTGGTTTAGTCAAGGAGTTGGGTATATAGTAAGGTGGAGTTGTGCTGCATTGTAATAGTCAGAGTGTCATCTATTTAGCAAAGAATCAAGTGTATAATGCTAGAACCAAACATATAGATATAAGGTTTCATAGGATCAGGGAATTGATATCTTCAGGTGAACTTGTACTTGAGAAAGTTCACATATATGAGAACACAACAGATATCTTGATGAAGCCAGTTATCATGGAAAATTTCAAGCATTACTTAGACTTGCTTCATGTCCCCAATTGCTAGAAGGGAGACGGTCCCAACTTAATGTCCCAAGGTCAAGGTGGAGTGGTGAGCTATGTTTTCGGTTTCTCCTAAAGGGTATATACTCGTCAAGGTGGAGATTATATTGTTGTGATATGCGGGTCATATACTGAATAGGATACATGTAAAAAGAGAAAGCATAGTATAAAATCAAAGTGTTGGTGAAGTAGCAAGGAAACCGTGGACGGTTTAGCACCCAATTTCAGACAATTCCATATTGTCTGAAATCCTTGACGGTTTAGCCCAAATAGTCGACGGTTTGGCTCGAGGAGCCAGTGTAGATTTTTGAATTTTGAAGGAAGAATGTTAAGTTGGTTGAGGTTTGAAGGGAAAGCCTCCAGGAACTCTATTTATATGTCATTTGTGGTGTATATGTAATATTGTAAGTGTCTTTGACACCAGATAGTAAGAAATCTTTTTCGATTGCTCCCGTGGATGTAGGCCTTATCGAACGACGTAATTTCATGTGTTGTTTCTATTGCCTTCATACATTGTGACGCCCCAATTTATCATACCATTTTTTTTCATATAAATAGAACATATAATCACAAATCAGCCACGTCGTCCATTGATACCATAATACATAACCCGAACTGAATAGGGTACCGGGTACACTGTCATCATCACATTCACAAACCTAACAACGAAAGTCATTTTATATAAATACAAACCATGGCGAATACACATTCTAGAGTGCTAATTCATCTATATATATGCATGCCTAACACATTCCCAAAAAGAAACATAAAATACTCTAAGGGAATCCTCCATCCCTAACTCATAACACTCACCCTGTCTACGCTGGGTATTTGCTCCCCTCTATCTCAGAGCTCCATCACCAGGTCTATCTTGGTTTCCTGAAATATTTAAATGATTGTGTGAGACACATCTTAGTAAGACAGAATAAATTATCTATAGTGTGTGGCAATATGAGATTCATTAAATCATAACATATATTCATTTTAGTGACAATATCTTCTAAGAAAAATATACCATTTGCACAATCATAATCATATAGATATAAAACACAAGCTTTCATAAGCTTTTAATTCCATTTCCAAAACCACTCACACGTAACCCATGTTTACCAACGAAGTTCCCGAGAATAGGGGAGAATACACGCCTATACATGTAACTCCCCTCTACTCTGATATCTTTTGTATCCTTGCCCGATTTACTCGGGTTCGACTACAACTGATACATTTTAGGGTACTTACCTTACTCAGTAATCCCTCAGGTGGAGTGTTTTACTTCGCTTTCAATATTTATATTATTAACTCATGCTATTTCATTTCCATTTCCATTCCATTTCTTTTTTACATATCATTTCCATTTCATTCCATTTCATATCTAACTCATGAGTGTCCTCAGTTACATCCACATCTGTAACTTATGGCTGCCCAGAGGATATTTTCTACACCATGCTTCACCCCATGGTCGAGGTCACTCTCCATACTTTACACCATGCTTCCCCCCATGGTTGAGGTTGTGCGGCCCGAATGCTGGATCTAACCGCGGTTGGCCTACCCGGTTAGATCAAAATATCATATCATATATTCCGTTTCTATAGTACGACTAGCTGACCTATAGCCCTGATCCGGACTCAGGAGGCACAACAACTCTACTAAACAGCTCAGTCGATTGCCATGCCACACACTCCAAGAGTCCGTGTGATTGCACTATCACCACTAGCAATGGTACCGTGCTCCATATCACAACTCATTATTAGGGTTTCCATAACCATCCATCAAGGTTATCCTTACCACATACCAGTAATTATTATGCGGTATTGACAGTTCATCAATCACATTTCAATATACACATATCAAAATTTTACATTTCAATATTCATATTGCAAAATTTGACAATGCAATATTTCCCATTCTCATTTTCTCATTTTCATTTTCACATATACATATCATTATTCTCATTGCAGCATTAATATTGCAATGTTCACATTTTCAGTATTCACAACTCATTTCATTATTTCAATGTCATTTCATCGATTCAATACTCATTTCATCTCATAAATACATATACATATCTCATTTCACATAATTCAATAATACTCAATAACACTTTTCCATATTTCATATTTCATCATTTCTCAGAAGATATATTTTTCAGTGCATATCACTTTTCATCATTTTTCCACATTTCAAATCTTATAATTCTCAATGCAAATTATTCAACTCAATTTCAAATATATTTCTATATAAATCAAATGCCACACAATTTTCATCTGATATTCATATCATAATAAATTTCAGGTAAAATATCATAACCATTTCTCATATTTCTCAACCCATAATTTCATAAAAGATTGCTATAATTTATTCCCCTTACATGGTTTACTGTCCACTAACACCCTAAATTATATGCTTCTCTACGTTCGTAGCTCAAAATCCGGAAATTCATTTTTCCCCAAATTATTCAACGCAACTTCCACAATATTAACATTTAATATTTCCTAAACTTTATATGCTCCAAATTAACTTTAAAACTCTAAAATACCCCACTTACCCTAGTTTTGGGATGGTGCCCCAGAACCCTAAACTAAAAATCTGCTCTGCCTAAGTTGTAGAGAATCTTCCCAAGAACCTTGTGGTGGTTCCTCATCGTCAATCCGGGCTACGATCAGTGCAGAATCATAAAGAGAAGGGAGAGAGAGTCGTGGGTTCACAGGAGAGAGAGAGAGAGAGAGAGAGAGAGAGAGAGAGAGAGAGAGAGAGAGAGGATTTTTTTTATTAATAACAAATGACTTGATGGTTTCCTTTATAATGCCCACTACAGAGAAAACCGTCGACGATTTTCTGCACTATTCACAAAACCGTCGACAGTTTGGGCTTCAACCCGTCCCTTTTTACTGTTTTACCAGTTACTAGCTTGCGGTAAAAAGAAAATCGTCAACGATTTTTTGCGGCCCTCACGAAACCTTCGACTGTTTGGGCTTCCCAATCTGAATTTCCTATTTTTCGTATTTTTCTTATTATTTAAATTTTCTGGGTCTCTACATACATACTACGTAGTTATGTTTTGTAATTGTTTTATGTGATGACCCAAAAATTTTTCTTAATTTTTTTTTTATATGCATGAAACTCTGATACGATATATAAACCACCCAACCCCCGAGTAGGTTACCGGGTACGACTGTCCATAAGCTATATTACAGTGCAACGAAAGCATAATATACATACATCTCATATACAATACATACCAGAATAATATTACCATCATAATACAAAAGTATCTCTCTCCCAAAACCACCTATATAACCCAAGGTACATAAACATATCTATACATAGATAAATTAGCAGTGTCTCACTGGCACTAACTTCAATCCCCAAAACCACTAATCCTGCCCAGAGCTCTCTAAGCTTGTCTCTCTAGATTCCTTGAAATGTTCAAATACTAAGGAGTGAGACATCTCCCAGTAAGATGGAATAAATTATTGTCAGTGTGTGGCAACATGAGTTTAAATGAATCAAAACACGTTCATATGATAAATATTTTAACTAAATAATCATGAAATATGTACTATTATCCATATACATATATATACATTTACAATCATATATTTTCTCAAAAATACGTATGTGCTCAATACATTTTCTTGGGTTCGGAACCCAATATGTCTGTAAACGTAGTTTCATCATGTCTGCAATGAGGAACCAGCCTAAGTGGACATCCATATATCGCTGTAATGTAATCACCCCACATGTCCGGGTTATGTGGCCCGAGGGCGGGACTTAGCCATGGTTGGCCCACCAGGCTAAGTCAAACCAATTCTCGTTTGTAGTACAATTGACCCACCGCAACTTGGTCCGGACCCAAGGGCCGTCAACATCTCCTCGCAAGCCCAATCGGCTTCCAATACCAACACTCTCCTCGAGAAGTGTGGTTGCACTGACTCATTTCCTAACAACAGTATCGTGCTCTCGATTACATCACTAGTCCATCAGGGTTCTCATTTCCACAATTTCCATAGTAATCTCAATATAAAAAATATCTTGTCTGTATAAATCACATTTCTCAGTATCAAAATATAGTGTCTATATTTTCAACAGTTCCCACATGTTAAATATAAAATCATATTCTATCATTTCACAATATTTTCCAGTAAAAATTACATTTCATCATAAAATATTCTCACATGTTAAATATACGATAACAAAACCATTACTCATGCCACGCAAATTTTAAGTAATATTTCATAAATTAGTAATTGCTCAGATAAATATATGATATTCCAAAATCAGTGTTTTCAAATACCGAATACGTTAGAAAACCCTTTACAATATTATCATTTTCTCATACTTTAAATTAATCAACTGATTCCCAAATAGCCTGACATAATTTATTTCACTTACTTGTTTCCTGGAGATATGCCTATAGGGATCCTTGAGCGATGCCTGCGGTATTTGCTCAACACCTTCTATCCATATATCCTAATTTAGTCAGCTCAACCCCAAGATAAATACCATTTTAACATTCCTAGGCCCACATACTCCCATTAACCCATTAAACTTTAAAACATATCACTTACCTTAGTTTTAGAGTGGTGTTTAGAAAGCCTAAATCACAAAACCGTTCTGGTTAAACTGTAGAGAAACGTCGCTAGGATCCCGAAATGATGTTTCTCCTTTGATTCAAGCTTAAACCAGGTGAAAAATTGAAGAGAGAGAGAAGAAATATTATAACCTAAAAAATGACTTGGAACCTATTTATAGGGTTCTGTCCTTAAGCAAAACCTTCAACGATTTGGTTTCTAACCAAACCAATTTTTACTGTTTTACCCTTACCTGACTGTATTAATTCAAAATCGTTGACGGTTTTCTGAGCTCTTCCAAAACTGTCGACGGTTTGCCTTGTGCCAAACCAAATTCTCTTTTTTCTTACTTATCTTTATTATTATTATTATTATTATTATTATTATTATTATTATTATTCGGGTCTTTACATTATATCATTGATTGCTGCATTTGATTGATTCAATATTCCACTTTGTAAATACAATCTATAGAACAAACATGTTTTGGACTCATCTAATGTTACCAATCCACTTTGTTCTACTCATATTCTATAAAATTGCTTTTATAGGCATATAGGTGGAGGCTATAATAAATGTTCACTTTCTTTAAATTTAAAACTATTATGTCTTTTAAAAATAATAACAAGCATATAAATCATATGATGACATAAAAAAAAAAAAATCAGTGACATTTAATAACATCAATATATCAATGAATGACATATATAACCTTGAAAAAAAAATGTTTGCTCTAATACTTAGGAAAGACGAGCTAAAAGAAAAAACATCATTCTGGGGGAGCAGCATCTAGACCACCTTGTATGAGATTTAGAATCAAGTTTACTCAATTGTTATCAACATGCATTGTTCACTATAATTGACTTTGAATTCGAAAACGACAAAGTTGCAAGTTGAGGGAGATACAAAAGTTGTCATTGGAGCAATAAGAGGTGACATCACATATTTGTAGACAATCAAAACAATTTACAAGATAGTAAAATCTACTACAATGATTTGAAGGATGTCAATTAATTTATCCATGTGTATAGGCAAACAAACTAGGCCGGCAAATATGCAATATTGAACATGTAAGGGTAGAAAATGACAGGTATTGGGAATTTAAGAGTCTCCTTATGCTTGTTTGATTTATATATATTTAAAAAAACTAGAGACACGTAATATATGATCTTAATTCATTTAAAAATATTATTTTTTCTTTTCAACTAAACGTGCACTATTAGTAATCATATGACAATGTTTTTTTTTATTTTCTTTTTTCCACAAAAACAAAGTCAAATTGGTAACTATAACAAAAATTCACCCATGTGATGACCTTATTTTGAATTCCAAACAAGAGCTTGGTTTTCACTTTTCTTTTTACTAGCTAGTTTTATAACAATTTACGAAGTTCATCACTCCAAATATATTATCATGTGAAAGAAATGACAATAGTAATCATGAAACCTTGGACCAAATAAAAAACTAAACCCAAGTTTGAGGCATGTGCCAACTTAGGGAGGGCACTTGGTGGGACACTAGACACTATGCTAAACCTCTAATTTTCTCCCAATTTGGCCATGGCTTTTGTTAAACAAATCATCCGGTTCATTGGGACTCTCTCTCTCTCTCTCTCTCTCTCTCTCTCTCTCTCTCTCTCTCTATATATATATATATATATATATATATATATACACACACACACACACACACAATTTGATTAGATAAGTTAGAGCAAAGAAAATTGTTCTACATCACTATCTGTGATTATTTGTAATATGCACAAATTAAAGGAAAATCGTAACTAGTAAATAGATCTCTTGTCTTTTTATTTATCTCATGACTTGTGTTGGTGATTGGGCTTCTTGTTGTTTTTTGTCCTATATTGGTAGAATAGCTCCACATTGATATAAAAAGTTGTTTTGAATTTTTTCTTTGTTTGTTTCACATTGGTGAGAAATGTTTTTTGGATTTGAGGTTGAAACTATATAAAAAACTTAACTCTCTATTTGTAAAACATACCTCAAAGTTGTACTTTATCAAGAAGTAGTGGATTGATCTTCAGTGCCCGAAGACGTAAATAATTCTGTACCGAATCTCGTTAAATTCTTGTCTTATTCTTTTTACTGTCTTTTATTATTAGTTTCTACATGACTTTAGTTTCTTATGTATTCAATAGCATTAGTTGTAGTATTGATGTTTGGCACAAGTGGGGTGCCCGGCACAACACTTGTGAGTTGTGACTACTAAGAATATTGGTGGGCTTAAACATATTAATGATATAAGACTAGCCAATCCTCTCCTATGGTAACAAATACTAACTAAGCAATTTTAGTAATAAAAAAAAGTCTAAAGTGTTTTTTTTTTTATCATGTCATTTTGAGTAAGAGATATGTTGACCCTCTTTCGATTTTGATTAAAAAATGCGAACTTAACTTGGAGTTTTAAATTTGATAAACTTCTTATAAGATTTAATAAATAAATAAAAAAAAGGACTTCTCATGAGATTTCGATGGAAATATCAACGAAGATGTTTTTTTTTTTTTTTTTTTTGCAAAATCTTAAAAGAGAATTGTAAGTTTTTGAAATCTGAAAAAAGGTACGTCTTTTTGTTAAACTTCAAGAGAGTTTTTTTTTTAATTATTTATTTTTGCAATCTTACCTAACTTTGCGAGTATGAATTTCAAGTTTTAAATTTGAATTTGTGTGTATTTATAGAAAATATAATATAAAATTACATTTAAGAAATCTATACAAAGATGTAAAGCACATTTAGTATTATATTTTATTCTTTAAAAAAAATTCACTTACAATTTTAATAATAGTATCTAAGAAGGTGAATGCATAAACTAATTAATTTCTAGTTTTCTATAAGATTGTTAAGTAATCAAAAAGTATAACTAGGCATTTGGCTATGAGAATAAGATATCATAGAATAAAAGTAATTAAAAAAAATTTTAAAAACTTTGTAGGACTAATGCGTTTCTAATTTCAAAATTTCTACTATTCCTCTCTTTCAAAATTTCTACTATTCCTCTCATCACGAACCTAAATAAGATCCTCAAAATGATCCAAACGATCAAATACAAGCATAAAATACCTCCAACTCACATTATTACAAAAGTATATACACATATTTTCTGATAAGCCTTACTAATGTATTTGTCTAAGTTATTTATTCTATATTTTAAATACGAGATCATTACTATTATGATATTGTGAGCCTGAGTGAGTCATGGAAGAGATCGTTCTTGGAAAGATTGAGTTTTCATATGATTTTTTTAATGGTTCAATACGCGTACAACCTTGGAATACACACACCAAATCTCAATCTCCTCTAACTAAGGAAATTCAAACACCTTGATCTCCTCTTTTGTGATGAGTCAGCTCTCACTACTGCATGCACTTAATTAATAAGCCTATACTAAATATATATATATAGCTAGGAAAAGAATAAGGAATGTTTTATATATATATATATATATATCGACTAGCTAGAAGGGTAAGTGTCGTAAGTGACAAGTGTTGAAGAGGGCCTTGTAGCCCAGCGCAGCATCTTTCCCCTATCGCAAGCTGCAGGAGCTAAAGGATATATTCTAAGTATGGGACATGCACTTGCATGTGCAGGCTATATGCCCTAAGAGGAAAGTAAGAAGCCAAAGGGATCGGATGGTGACCCAAAAAAGAGTGACAAGTGTTTTATATCTAGGGCAAAATAAATAGTCTTTTCTTAAGGGATATATGCATATAGTTACAGTGTCCCTATAGCTCTTTTTAGACCATATGATAGAGTGACTATATTGTTTACGTTTTCTTCACTTTTTATTTGTTTATTTGTGTAAAAGTTAAATTCTTTTGATATTTCCTTTTTTAAAAAAATATTATATGTACGTGTCTCACTTTGTTATGCAAAATTCTTAATGAGAAATTCCTATATTATCTTCTAAAATCGCAATCTCTAATCGCATAACAAATTGTCCTCACACAAAGAATAATTAAAACATGACTCTATCATCACCTTGTTGTAGCTTGTTGTTTTTAGTGAGATTTGTGTACTCCTAATTTAACAAAGAGGTATCATTATTCTACTCTTGTAATTAGAGAGAAGTTGTATCATTATTTTTCAGAGTGGATTCCTTCTACTCTTGCCTGTAGTTTTTCCCTCGATTTGTTTGGGTGTTTTCCACGTAAATCTTGGTGTCAATTCCTATTTTCTCATTTCTTATTTTACCTGTGTGATACTGTTCCTACCCATTCAATTTCCTAATAGTGGTCTCAAAGCCTTGGGTTACGACCTTTGAATTGTAAAGTCATTTCTAGCATTCAAAGTCCAACATAAGGGTTGTACTATTCATATGGTGGTTGTACTATTTATATGGTGGCTGCACTATTCATTTGGTGGTTGCACAAGTCGACAAAGGTGGCTGCACAAGTCTACAAAAGTGGCTGCCTAAGTCTACAAAGGTGTGCTGCAAAAAGGAGAATTCAACAAAGGTGGGCAGTACTCTCTACTATAAATAGAGATGCCTACTAGGAGTTCCAATCCATCCCAAGTATCTCGATTTATATCCACCTTTAGAGAAAGAAATCAAGTACTCTCCTGCAAAGTGTCCCTATTGTAGTCCGTGTTTCTAGTTTCTCTGAATTATAGAGAGATTTGTATACTCCTGGTATAAGAGAGAGTTATCATTGTTCTCCTTTTATAATTAGAGAGAAGTTGTAACACTCTTTTTCATAGTGGATTCCTTCTACTCTTGCCTGTGGTTTTTCCCTCGATCTGTTTAGGGGTTTTCCATGTAAACTTTTGGTGTCAATTCCTATTTTCTCATTTCTTATTTTAGTTGTGTGATACTATTCCTACCCATTCAATTTCCTAATAGTGGTGTTATGAAATTGAATGGGTAGGAACAGTATCACACATTTTAAATAAGAAATGAGAAAATGAGAATTGACACCAAGATTTACGTGGAAAACCCTCAAACAAATCGAGAGAAAAACCACGAGTAAGATTAGAAGGAATCCACTATGAAAACTAACGATACAACTTCTCTCTAATTACAAGAGGAGAATAATGGCACCTCGCTCTTGAATTAGGAGTACACAAATCTCACTAGAAACAACAAGCTACAAGAAGGACACTTTTTTAGGAGAGTACTTGATTTCTCTCTCTTTTAAGCTAGAGTTGGAGATGTTTGAGATGAATTGGAACTTCTAGTAGGCATCTCTATTTATAGTAGAGAGTACTGCTCACCTTTGTTGAATTCTTCTTTCTGCAGCACACCTTTGTAGACTTAGACAACCACCTTTGTAGACTTGTGCAGCTACCTTTGTAGACTTGTGTAGCCACCTTTGTAGACTTGTACAACCACCATTTAAATAGTACAACCACCATATGAATAGTACAACCCCTATGTTGGACTTTGAATGCTAGAAATGACTTTACAATT
This sequence comes from Malania oleifera, assembly GCF_029873635.1. Taxonomy (NCBI): domain Eukaryota; kingdom Viridiplantae; phylum Streptophyta; class Magnoliopsida; order Santalales; family Ximeniaceae; genus Malania; species Malania oleifera. The sequence goes on along the minus strand of NC_080429.1, from coordinate 14,069,266 downwards.
CAACATTCTCCCACTTAAAGTCATTTTCAAACTCTTTTTTTTCATCCTTTCTAGTCTTGCCAGTTCCATGCCACTTACGTTTCTGTTAGGCCATAAGAGGATCTACACCATATGAACTTGTTAGTGTTGATTGGTTTTGTCATAACATCTGTTAGGTTGTCTTTGGTGTGAATCTTTTGCATATTCACACTTCCTTCTTCCACAACTTCTTCAAAAAAGCGATACTGTACTTTGATGTGTTTTGTCCTGGAATCAAAAGTCAAATTCCTTACAATATGCAAGACACTCTGACTGTCACAATATAGAGAAATTTTCTCTTGATTGTGCCTGAGTTCTTCCAATAGTCTTTTAATCCATATTGCCTCCTTGCAAGCCTGCTTAGCTGTCATGTATTCAACTTCAGTCATAGACAATGCCACAATAGTCTACAACTTTGATACCCAGCTTACTGCTCCTCCTACAAGAGTAAACACATAACCTGTAGTGGATTTTCTTTTATCAAGATCACCTACAAAATCTGAATCAACATATCCCCTGACAATGAATTCTAATCCTCTGTAACATAATGCAGCATTTGAGGTCTCTTTGATGCATCTTAGGACCCTCTTCACAGCATTTCAATGCTCTCTACCAGGATTCGCCATGAACCGATTGACCGTACCAACCGCTTGAGCAATATTTGGCCTTGTACAAATCATAGCGTACATTAGGCTTCCCACTGCTAATGCATACGGCACTTGAGACAATTCCATCCTCTCTGCTTCATTACTAGGACACATACTTAAGGATAATTTATAATTGATAGGAAGTGGGGTAGAAATTAACTTACAATCTTGCATGTTGAAGCGTCACAAGACTCTCTTCAAATAATTCTTTTGGGAAAGCCAAATCTTTTTGTCTCTTCTGTCTCAATTAATTTGCATCCTTAAAATCTTATTTGTTGGCACCAAATCCTTTATATCAAACTCACTAGCCAATTGTGCCTTCAATTCTTGGAATTTTTCTTTTTTGGGACCTACAACCAACATATTATCCATATACAACAATAAATAATGAAATCATTATCACCAAACCTCTTGTAGTACGTACAATGGTCTGCACTGAGTTTTTTGTATTTGAGGCTAATTATGAAGGAATTAAATCTCTTGTACCAACATCTTGGCACATGCTTTAAGCCGTACAGAGATTTGGTTAACCTGCAAACCAAGTTTTCTTTTCCTTTTTCTTCAAAACCTTCTGGTTGGAGCATGTAAATCTCTTCTTCAAGTTCTCCATGAAGAAAAGCAGTTTTCACATCTAACTACTCTAAATATAAATCAAACACAACACATATAGTCAGTACAGTTCTGATAGTAGTAAGTCTAACAACTGGAGAAAATATCTCATTAAAATCGATACCTTCTTTCTGAGCATGCCCTTTCAGTACTAGTCTTGCATGATATCGTTCCACCTGATCGTTGCCATCTCGCTTAATCTTGTAGATCCATTTATTTCCAATGGCTTTACGTCCATGTGATAATGGAACAAGCTCCCACTTATTATTTCTGTACAAGGCTTCAATTTTTTCCTACATTGCTGTCATCCACAAAGAAACATCCGTGCTACTAATAGCCTTATGGAAAGTCGATGGCTCTCCATCTTCTGTTAGAAGACAATATGTAGTATTGCTTGCCATGACATAATCTGAGTGCCATGATGGTTTCCTTGTTTCACATATTGAACGTCAAACTTTTATATCATTGGCCTCATTTGGTTTTTGTTCCTCATGCTCTAGTGCGACTTTAGAAGAATCTTTCTTTTCTTCTATCTGAACAGTCGTAGTCGTTTTCGAAGTGCTATTGTTTTCTTTATTTTGTAGTTCATTTTATGCAAAAATCACATCCCTACTGACTATAACCTTGCAGGAAGTGGGATCCCACAAGCAATACCCCTTGACTCCGTCAGTATAACCCAAGAATATGCATTTCCTGGACTTTAGGTCCAGTTTAGTTCTTTCTTGGGCATTATACATTACATATGCTAACATCCAAATATGTGAGGGGAAGAATACGGGGCTGGCTTACCAATCCACATCTCCATTGGTGTCTTCAAACCAATTGCGGTTGTAACGTCCTGGCCCTCTAGGTGGTCCCGGAGTGCTACTAAACATACACACCTTCTGATACTTCACATATACAACCCACCCAAACAAGGGAAAATGGGCGTTCCATATTAATCCGTATAAAAATACACAGTGCAAGTACAAACATCATCTAATACGTACCAGAGTTTCTAACTATTTTCCATATACATCCATACATAATTAAAACATAATCTGCTATTACAATCCCCAAAAGACAGACACTGATTAATATCTTACCAGCCCTGACACGAATTGTCTGCTATCTAACTCAGCCTAGAAGAACACTAGGCTCAATCCCTTGGAGGGCCTGAAAATACATTTGTATGCTAGGGTGAGACACCTCTTAGTAAGACGGATTACATTATCATTAGTGTGTGGTTAACATAAGATTTCATGTTTGCATAATACTGCTAACATTAATCATTTAACTGGCATTTAAAACTGTACTAAAATGTATATATGAAAATACATGCTTTCATAATAACATACTGCTGGCTCAATATAGCACTTTTCTATAGTAAATATGCCCATACATGCCTAGAAGGTATAGCCTGGTTTGTATGACTAGCGTTGTCATGCCATCACATACACGTGTGACATGCTTCCCCCCATGATGGGCTATGCGGCCCAAAGGCTAGACCTAACAAATAGCCGGCCGACTATAGCTAAGTCCGTCGTAAAGTAGTACGATGGTTCCTACCCAGTGCCCAAAGGCTAAGTCATCCGAGATTACTACATCAGATGGAGCCCTAGAAAACCTTAGGAGAGTACTTTGCCCAAGTCACCAATCGCCTTTCCCATCCACACTCTCGGTATGTGGATTGCACCTCAACATACATTTAGCTATGGTACCGACCGTTAAAATGAGAACATAATAATAGGGCTCTACTATCATATATGACAATTTACAACGTATAAAATTGTATTTATAATTCATTTCATATAACTGTAAATATTTTTACTACATATCTGCTGGATAATGACTCGGTAAAAACTGGCATATCAGATCATATCATTTCTCATATCTCATATTGTTGACCTTATAGGTCATAGCCAGTTTTGATAATGATAAATACTCTTAGTATTTAATGTTTATTAAGTTTGTGTGCAGGTTCATACTAGCAAGATCGTATGATGGCACATGATGACTCAAAGGCAAAAGAAGACTCAGAAGATTCACTTGTTGTAATTGTATATTAAGTTTAATTCGGGTTTGTAATAGTAATATAGGAAAGGTCTGTAATAATGAATGCATATCATGTATGTAGAAACTAATAAGCTCAAAGGCCTTAGAATGACCTTAGGTCCCTACACATAATTTTGAAATCGAAAGACCTTAAATCGACCGACACCAGGTTTTTTAGGCTAAGTTAAAATGCCTAAAACCTTAGAAAAGACCCTAGGTCTTTGCACTTACATGTAAAATAGTCCCCAATATCACACATATTATCACGGGAATTAATTGGTTTAAGACTGTACTTATAGGGTAAAATCAGTGAGGCTTCAGGCGACCGAACCATTGTGTTCAAAACAATTTGGGCGATCGAACCCTTGACCACCCTTGACCAGTCAGGATGTTGACTTGGTTTTAGGCGACTGAACCTAAATGATCGTAGCATCCACGGGCGGCCGAACCACCATTCTAACTTTTCCCAACAACGCGGCAGCCTGAACTCCTACATTCAAGTATGACTCGGGCAACCGAAAGTTAAAGTTTGGCATACCAAACTTTAGACTTGGCGTCCGAACTATTGTCTTTTGGAAAATCGCCTAGGTTCAACAAACCATCTTCTTTCACAGGCACCCAAACTTCAAAAACGTACTTTTTCTCATGTGTCTGTTCGGGCAACCAAACCTCAAGTCGGGAACTCAAAACTCTCGGGTTGTTTTATTTTTCACTACGGTTAAGAGGGGTTAAAAGGGGTTAATTTTACTAAACAATTTTAAAGCAAATTTAATAATGACCCCTATGTCCTCAACGGTCATAATTTAGTCCTCTTCTATATATAGGGGCTCATTTGCAAGGATTGGCATAAGATTAGCGAAATAGATTAAGCAAAATTCTCAAAAAAATCCTAAACCATATTTTCTTATACAAACCTCATATACTCTAATACTTCCATTCTCTTGAGAAATCAACGTCTTGTGAGTGTTTGTTAATTGTTCTATATTACTAGAAACCCTCACTTGCTTTTGTGCATGTGACTTTTGTAGACACCCTATTTTTGCCCTAGCCAAATAGAACGAGGGGTTCCCTTTTTATTATTATTATTATTAGTATTTTTATTAGTTTATTTATTCTTACTATTATTATTATTATTAATTTTCATTAGTCTTATTATTATTACTATTATTACTATTTTATTTATTATTATTATTATTATTATTATTATTATTATTATTTTTCATTAGTATTATTATTATTACTTTTATTTTTATTTTTTACTTCTATTTATATTATTTATTATTATTATTATTATTTATTTTCATTGCTATTAATATTATTTTTAACTTTTATTATTATTAGTATTTTTATCTTTATTAGTACTATTATTATTATTATTATTTATTTCTGTTATTATTATTATTATTATTTTGTTATTATTTTACTTATTTTTATTACCTTATTATTATTATTATTATTATTATTATTATTATTATTATTATTATTATTACCATAATAGTAGTTATACTTTCCAAAAGAAAAATACCATAAAAAGAAAATCAAAAAGGAAAGGTTTTAAGGGTTGTCAAATTTTTTTTATATAAGGATGATACACAGAGGCCAAGGGGAGGCAGTCACAGCGCACACACGGCAGCGCGCAGTAAAGCCAAAAGAAAAAATAATCTGCCGGATTTTTCTTCTTCTTCTTCTTCCGGCCAACCCCAGCGTCTCCAACCCTCATCCTCCCATCTCTCTCGCACTCTCTCTGCACAGCCACAGGGGGCGGAAACCAAAGGAAATTTTTTTTTCTTCATCTCTCTCACACGGATACTCTCATCACAGCCTCACGGCATCACCCCACCATCATCCTCACCATTCCCTTGATCTCCATAGCCTCTCCCCATCACTCTCACTCCCTCCAAAATCCCTGCAAGTAGCCGAGCATCCCACGGCCACCATCCTCCAGCCTGCAGCAGAACCCCCAGCAGACCACTCTCTGGCCACTTCAGCAAAGCAGAACCCAGTGGACCTCCGCAGCGCATCGTCACCAACTTCCTAGCCACACCCAGATCCGGCGAGCCGCAACTAAACTCCATTCCACCACAGAAGTCCACTGCTGCAGGAGAGAGTCGCTGGAACCTTCATCGCCGTTGTCGTCTCCGGCGGTCCTTGCCGTCCTCCACCGCCGTCGTCGTCTTCGGCAGCCCTTGCTGTCATCGCCGTTTCCAGTCTCCGTTCTCCGGCGGTGCCCCCCTCTGTAAGTCCTTCTGCTCGTGCACACACATGCACAGAACACACACACACACACACATGCAATTTTATTTTATTTTTTGTTATTTTGTTTTATTTTATTTCTATTTATTTCTCTTCTGATTTTTGGTCATTACTAATATCTAATATTCGGTTTTTCTTTTTCTTTTTTTTGTTTTTTTGTTTTTATTTATTTATGCAGATATGTGTAATATTTAATCTTTTATTTATTCATTTATTTATTGTAATATATAGTCTTCATGTTTACACTTTTATTATATATGTATATAAATATTAATATTATTGTTGGATTATTATTATTATTATTATTATTATTATACCTTATTACATGTCTATATTTATTGTTGAATATTGGTTTAAAGTGTTTATGTTATCATTGTATTGTCAATCATTGTAATATACTCATTTATTATTTAGGGCGTCTATATTGTTGTATACTATCTTGTGGTATGTTATTTATTTTAGTATATATTATGTATTTAGAGTTTAAATTATTACATGTTGTATTTAGGGTTTTAATTGTATACTTAGGGTTTTGTTCATCATATGCTTTATTTAGGGTTTGATTGGTCTCTCATATTGTCATGATATATTAATTTTTAAAATTATTTCCATAATTATTGTATAGCTTGTCTATTAATTATAGGGTTTAAATTGTTTCCCGTAATTTTACTTGTATAATAGTTTCCATTATTGTATATATTGCATGTGTATTATAGGGTTTAATTTGTTTCCACATTGTTATTGTACATTAATTGTAAGGCCCTAATTATTTCCAAGTTATTATTATTATTATACATATTGCCTATTAGATTTAGGGTTTTGATTGATTTCCATGCTATTAATATTTTTAGGGTTTAGTTGCTTCTATAGAGATTGTTTATTAATCTTAGGGTTATGAGTGTTTCCATATTGTTATCACATTTCAAATTTTAGGGTTTTATATGTTTCCAAATTATTAGTACATATTTTAGGATTTTTGATTTATTTCCATATTATTGCACGTTTGATTATTTCCATATTATTGTATATTTTATTACGGGTTTGATTGACATTGTATACTTATTCTAGGGTTTGTCTAATTCCATAATTTCGTCTTATTTGTTTCCATGTTTGTTTATATTACCTTTAACTTTTAGGGTTTGACCTATTGTCATATTTCCTTTATTGTTAATATTAGAGTGTTGTTAGTGTCATGTCAAAATCTTGATTATTTATAATTAGGGCTTTTGCCTGTATTTATTAGGATATGTTATTATATTGTATAGTTATTTAAATTATGATGTATATGCATTATTAGTCTAGTAGTATTATTATGGTATAATATTAATATTTATGTGTTATGGTATATATATAAATATTAAAGTGGTATTATAATATTGTATTGGTATTTATGTGTTATTAATATTGTGAGATATACATGTGTTATTATTATAGTAGTATTGTTATTATAGGTAAAGTATTATCATTATAATATATTAGAGCTATTATTATCACATATTTCTGGAATTTTCAACTATATCTTATGTTTATACTTAGAATCGTAGTATCTTAATATTCTAGTATTACTATTTTTTATCTTTGTTATTAAGTTTAAATTATTATATCTATTATCCAAAACCTCCCAAACTAGTATTTTTCATATTTAGGAAAACCCATAAAATTTCTAAAATTTGGGAGCGTATTTTATAGAGTATTTTTGATTTTTAATCCCTATGATTTTATTGCGGGGGTATGAGCCTTCGGGCTTCACGTACCTTAAGCTCTGAGGGAATATATGTATATATTTATTTATTTATATTTTACATGTATTTATAATTTCATAAAAAGGAATAATTTAAAGAATTATTAGATTAACTTAGGGATAATTTCAAATTAATTAGGTACCGTTCGTAAGGACGGGCGCGTAGAGGGTGCTCGTACCTTCCCCTCGCGTAACCGAACTCCCGGCCCCAACTCTGGTAATGTAGACCGATTCTACCCCTAACAGGGTAGTAATCATGTGTTCTAACCGCACTAAAGGTTAGTGGCGACTCCGATATTCCATGATTTTTCCTTAAAAATAAACATGATTTTTTATTTCGCCGCCCGGGGAACACGCGCGCCCGGGACGTCGCGACAACTTTCTTTTGAGGGTTAAGCAAAGATTTTTCCCCCGATTTTATTTAATAAATCTATGTGGGAAAAATCTTCATAGCTAGTGAGTCTTTGCATCATCGTTGCAAGACTCATCAAGCTTGTGTGTTTTTTATTTGTAAAAATATTTTTCACAAGCTTACATATTCTTAAATATCTCTTGAGCTATTATTTGGGAGAAAATCATATTTGAGATATTTTGAATAATCTTGTTAAAATACTTTGAAGCTTGGGGTGAGTGATTTACATTAATTATTTGTTTCAAAGACTGCTTAGATTATACACTCTTGTGCTTGAATGAATATTAACATAAGATTGAGTGTTTAGCACGCGTATAGCACAGAACTTACAGTTCCTATCTGTTTGAAGTGCATTGATTATATTGTGCATAGTGGTACATATATGCTTGTATAAGAAGCATTTGTTTGTACGTAAAATTTTTATATCTGTTGTATTCTAGGCGTGGGCCTGAAGAGGATGACTAATTCAGTTGAATAGTCCTGGATTGGGTTAGACCCAATTAGGAAAGTTAGGTGCATCATCTTGGTAAGCTGCGGTTGTAGGTTGAGGTCAGCCCCATTAATTGACCTAGTTGTAAACGGTATCGCTCCACCCATTAAGTGAGCATTAGTGGAATCCTCTGGCTTGCGAGGTGAGGCGAGGACGTAGGCACAGTTGACCGAACCTCGATAACATATTGTGTAAGAACTTTACATTTTTGTAATTTATTTACTGCACATGCATGTTATATTATGAATGTTGCACATGATTTAATTTTTGCACATTATATTTATCTGCACATTTGGAATTGCATAGACAGACCTTAGGTTGTGTATACACTATTACTAGATTAATTGAACTTAGGAAGAATTTTTAAATTTTCAATTCACCCCCCCCCCTCTTGGGAATACAACAAAGTCAACACATATCTCGACATATAGCTGTTATATTTTAGTATTTCACAAAACCTACTCATTTAATGTCAATTAAAAACTATACTCATGCCACACAACTTTTCGTCAGTTAATTCATAAATAAATCATCTGCTTGATAAAGTAATTTCTGCTGCTAAAATTGGGGTGTGAATATCTCCAAGTTGTTATTTTGTTAAATAGAGCTGAATAACTAAAAACAGGAAAAATAGAGAAAATCAACCCTACCGCTTTGGTTAATTTTAAAATAATCTTATGGTTTAAAATAACGATTTTTCGAAGGTAAAAACGTTCATAAATACCTATACTACACTTTAAAAATATCATACTTAATTTTAAATGGTTGGTTTCAAAAATAAAATTGGTTAACCGAACCCTAGGCCTGGAAACCCTCGAAAAGCTGTAACTAAATATATAAAAATCATTTTAACATTCAATTCAGTTAAAACTCTTAAACATATCTGACATAATATAATCCCCTTACCTGATTCCTAGAAACGACCCGAGGTGCTCGAAAACCGCACCCAAACTTTGTCTTGAGTTCTAGAATCTACTTCGCTAGACTTATAGAGATTTACCTCCTGATCCTCGTGGTAACTTCTGATCGTTGAAATGGGCAACGAACAATGAACGATCGAAGAAATAGAGAGGGAGAGAGAGGGAGAGAGAGAGAGAGAGAGGAGAGAGAGAGAGAGAGAGAGAGAGAGAGAGAGAGAGAGAGAGAGAGAGAGAGAGAGAGAGAGCTTTTCTAGATTTCTTAGTGAAGAAGCAAACAAAAATCCTATTTATAGCCCCTTGACCCGGTCAAATTCATCGACGAAATGACATCTTCGTCGACGAGCCACACAAGGTCGTTCATCGACGAAGGAAAGACCTCGCCGACGAACCCTAAGACTGATATTTTTCGGACATTGTGGATCTCTTTGTCGACGATGCTTTGAATTTCAGCGACAAAGCACAGAAGGGCCTTCGTCAAAGAGAACATTGGCTTCGTCGATGAAGCCAATGTTCCATGTTGAAATTTTCCTTTCTTTCTTTCTTATTTAATTTCCAGGTTCGGATCTTTATAGCTATTGACGGTGACCGATTTATCATATAACAAGCGGTTATGACTACTTTAGCTCAGAATGACTTAACTAGATCTGTAGTCTTCAACATGGATCTGGTCCTTTCCAATATGGTTCTATTCATCCACTCTGCTACGCCATTTTACTAAGGTGTATGCACAACAGTGAACTGCCTTTGAATACCCTCTTTCTTTGAAAATGAAATAAAATTGTTGTCTTTATATTCTTCTCCATTATCTATCCTTAAACACTTGATTCTTTTTCCAGATTCAAGTTCCACTTGCGCTTTGAATTCTTTGAACACTAGAAACACGTCTGGCTTCTTCTTGATTGGATACACCCATAATCTTCTGGACTAGTCATCAATAAATGATACAAAATAATGTGCTCCTCCTAGGGATGGAACTGGTGATTCTCATACATCAGAATGAATTAAGTCTAGAATGTGTTTGCTTCTAGTAGTAGATCTTTCAAACTTTAATTTATGTTGCTTACTTGTAACACAGTGCTCACAGGAAGGTAGACTTACTAATTTGAGTATGGGAAGAAGATTACGTTCTTAAAGAATCTTCATACCACATTCAGACATGTGGCCAAGTTTGCAATGCCACATTATCGTTGATTCTTCCTAAGTTGATGCAAATGATGCGTCTCCTTGTTGTATAGTATTTCCCAGTAGTGTGTATAGATTTTCCATGATTTTTTATGCCTTCATCAATACAAGCGTGCCTTTGACAACCTTCAAGATCCCATTTTCAATAAAGGTCTTATAGCTGAGGTCATCTAACTGTCCAAGAGACAGCAAATTTTTCTTTAAGCCCTTCACATGTCGTACCCTTTGAATAATGCGCATCGTACCATCATACATATTCAGTTTGATATTACCAACACCAATGATCTCTAAGGCATGATCATTACCCATGAACACAAATCCGCCTGAAATAGGTTCATATGGGTGAAACCAGTCTCGGCGAGAGGTCATGTGTTAGGTTGCTTTAGAATCCATGATCCATACATTAGTGAGTTTCTTAACACCTTTATAGATAGTTTGTGCTGCACTATATAGGATTTCGCCATCACTGGAAGTACTCGCAGTGCATCCTTGAGAAGTTTTCTCCTCAGGAGCTTTCCCTGCATTATTCTTCTTATGCCAACAATCGTTTGAGATGTGCCCCCTTTTTCCACAATTGTAGCATTTAAAATTCTTCTCACTCCTTGAATTTGATCTACCATGATTGTGACTCCCACTAGAGCCTTGTTCTGTTGATCTTCCTCTCGTCATCGGTAGTGCCTCAACTTGTCGAGAACTAGATGATCTATCTTCCTTGTTTTTACGCCTGAATTCCTTTTTTAGAATAGCCGCCGCAACATCATCGAAGACTACATTATCTGATTGAATATTATTTGTAATGTTGATAATGAGTTGATCATACGAATCTGGCAATCTTTGGAGTATAAGCTCCGCTCGTTCGGTTGGCTCAATCTTATGGCCTAACGTTGTCAGTTAGGAGAACAACATATTAAGATTGTTGATGTGGTCCGTAACCAATGTGGACTTACTCATTCGAAGAGTGTAGAGTCGCCTCTTTAAGAAGATCTTATTGTGAAGTGACTTTACCTCAAGAGCTTCGTCAGAGCATCCCAAATTTTTTTTGCTGACTTCTTCTCTGCAATGCTTGATAACACCGAAGCTATTATTGCTAAATGAAGATTAGCCACAACATTGTTATCCATCTCGTTCCATTTTTCGTTAGTCATCCCTGTTGGTATGTCTCCAATTTTCGCTAAGCAATTGTCCTTTCTCAAGACTGTCTTAATCTTCAATTTCCAAAGGGAGAAATTACCCCCATTGAACTTCTCAGTTTTGTACTTTGCTGCCATTGTAGTAGATAAGATCTGCTCCTTCACTAAACTAGCTCCCACTTTTCATCGTGATCGATACTGTATACATGAATAGTATCGTAAATGAATGGAACTATATACTTGAATAAATTTCGTATACGTTCACAATACTGTAAAAGTATCCGGTGACACATGTGAGTAACTATGAATAGTAACCCCAACCCAAAGGCCATAAGCTAAGGCTCTGATACCATTATTAGGAAATTGAATGGGTAGGAATAGTATCACACAGCTATAATAAGAAATGAGAAAATAGGAATTGACACCAAAATTTACGTAGAAATCCTCCAAACAAATTGAGGGAAAAACCACGGGGTAGAGTAGAAGGAATCCACTATTAAAAATAATGATACAAATTCTCTCTAATTACAAGAGGAGAACAATGATATCTCTCTCTTGAATTAGGAGTACACAAATCTCACTAGAAACAACAGATTACAAAAAGGACACTTTTTAGGAGAGTACTTGATTTCTTTCTCTTTTAAGTTGGAGTTAGAGATGCTTGGGACAAATTAGAACTCCTAGTAAGCATCTATATTTATAGTAGAGAGTACTATCCACGTTTGTTGAATTCTCTTTCTGCAGCACACCTTTGTAGACTTAGGCAGCCACCTTTGTAGACTTGTGCAGTCACCTTTGTAGACTTGTGTGGCCACCTTTGTAGACTTGTGCAGCCACCAAATGAATAGTGCAGTCACCATATAAATAGTACAGCCACCATATGAATAATACAACCCGTATGTTGGACTTTGAATGCTAGAAATGACTTTACAATTCAACACTTTCCCCTATCGCAAGTTGTATGAGCTAAAGGATATATTCTAAGTATGGGACATGCATTTGCTTGTGCAGACTATATGCCTTTTGAGGAAAGTAAGAAGCCAAGGGGATCGGATGGTGACCCAAAAAAGAGTGACAAGTGTTTTACATCTTGGGCAAAATAATAGTCTTTCCTCAAGGGATATATGCATATAGTCATAATGTCCCCAAACATATATAGCTCTTTTTAGGCCATATGATAGAGTGACTATGTCGTTTACGTTTTCTTCACTTTTTGTTTGTTCACTTGTGTAAAAGTCAAATTCTTTTAATATTTCTTTTTTCTAAAAGAATATTATATGTACATGTCTCACTTTATTATGCAAAATTCTTAATGAGAAGTTCCTATATTATCTTCTAAAATTGCAATCTCTAATAGCATATCAAATTGTCCTCACACAAAGAATAATTAAAACATGTGTCTCTATCATCACCTTCGATGTTAATAGTCTCGTTTTAAGTTTGACACCAACTGTCAATATAATTTAAAAAGAAAAAAAAAGAAAACCTATTAAGCACATGCATACAACTAGCTTTCTACCCATAAATTTAAACTCTCAGTCTCACTAATGCAAAGTGTCATCAGATCATCATGCCCATGTGCTTAATTTTTCAATCAATGGACTTGAACCCATGTTAAAATTTGACCATCTACCCTCAAAAACATTGACACAGGTTTCGCTGCACATGTTTCACAGAGAAAAATGCAGAATTCAACTCTCAGAGGAACTCAAAACGAATAAACCTCCCCTAGTTCAAGCTAGCTAGCAAGCCAAAGCTCCTAAAATTCCCATGCATTATCTCTTCTCTCTCTATATACATAGGTATTAGGGTTCACCAAAGAGGCCCAGCCACTTGTCATACCCTCTGGGTGGCCATTTCAGCCTAGCTATATGAGGGGGTCGCCGGCCGGCGGACGGCGGCAGGCCGGCCAAACACATGGGACAGAGGGGACCGCCATGCATATATGTGTGAACAAACAATAAGTACAATCTGCAGCATCATACAATGTCTCATCTTTGGGTGACAGGGGAGGGATCAGCAAATGGCCTTTCGGTGAAGAAAACAAATGTGAATCAAGGATTTGGATTCTTGCGATGACGACAAAGTCAAAAGGGAAGAATATTAAGTTGCTTGTATTTGAAGTACTTAATTTGTTCTTAAAAACTTAGTTTATTAGTGTAAATGGAGCCCGTAATTTGTTGTTATAACTAATGCAATTAAGTAGAAAAACTTTGAGAAGTTGTTGTTGCTAATTAATTGATTGATAGTATCCTTGTTGCTTGACTTGTGTCATGGGGATATCTTGATCAAATCTTGACTATAATCATTGAAGATGGATCCTATTATTTGTGTATGCACGTAAAGTGAATTTGATGTATATGAGGAGTCATCAATCCTGAAATTAATCTTATCATCTCACTTCATCATGTAAAAATATATGTGCAAGCTTTATCTAGAATAGATAATAGGCTAAAGGTTTAGTAGTTAAGAATGGAGTTTAAGTAAAAGAGAAAATTTGTTAATGCTCCAACTTGAGCTTAATTATAATTTAAGCCCAACAATATTGGAGTTTTTTTTTTAAAATAATTTTTTTTATCAATTTAAATTCTTTTTGTTTTGAATTAGTATTGATCTTTGAAATTAGGATCACATGTTTTTTGGTGATCGAGTTCATAGGCTATCCTAAGAAAGCCATAACATGCAGCTAATATTTAAAGATGAATCATATTGCATTTGAGGCATGCTTGAATATTGTATAGGATATTTAATCGATCATAACTTCGTACAAATTTGAAATATGTATGTATTTGAGGGCATGAATTCAAGTGTGGGTCCTCGTAGTGCCTTACACCACTTTTTTATAATGGAGAAGGTCCTAATTTTTTAAAAATACTTGGAACTCATGGGAATCATGCTTTGGTGGGATAGACTTTCCCTTTATGCATATGTATACTTTTCCCATTAATTTTTAGTTGTTGGCGTTGAAAGTTGTCTTATATCTTTATACATATGAGTTTTGTGCACCAGGCTGCCTTTTTAAAAAAAAAAAATTTATTGTGAGTAGCATGGCCCTGACTTTATAAGCAATAATTTTTCTGTGCTCTCTATTGATATGGGACTCAGTCCTCTGTGCGTACATTATCAATAGCAATATTGCTACTTATAATTTTTTTGACATTTTTAATACACTTGCATTAAAGTGAAAACATACACTAAAAGAAACAAATCCTTTAGACATATTATAGCTAGAGTTTATTATATTTGAATGATCTATGCTGTTTTTTATAATTATATTGCATTAGATGTATATTTTTATTAGAGGGAGAAAAATGTTGGAGAGGGACTAATTTTATTTTTTTTTGTTAATTTGGCCTCAAGGACCACTCACACCCAATTGACAAAAATGAGGTGGGATTACAAGAAAAGAAATCACATGAGATGAGAAATTTCTATAGTTTAGTACTAGGTAAGAGTCCATAGTTAATTCAATAAGAGGAAATTAGTCTTCTATCAATATAAAATGTAATTACAACAAAAATGTGAAGTACATTCAAACTAAGAAAATAAAAGTGTAGGAGGAAAAATCCAAGTCAAGCTCTTTATTAGGCTCACTTTCTAAGTTGGCATAGATTTACCTTCGCACCACATGCCCATAAAATAATATATCATCCGCTCCTCTCCCTTCTTTATAGACCCAACTTTAAGACTAACCGCCCATTCATATGACCATCCAACAAGGTTTATATATTTTTTGACCAAACCCAAAGCACGAGTTTGAAAATTACCATGCATGCTTCAGAAGATAACCATATATCATTGTCATTTTGAAATTAAAGTATTCTTGAAAATATCACACCCCAACATATATTATCAATTGAATCGACTAAGCCTTAGAGTAAATGTACTTGGCAATAAATTTTGAAAAGATGGCTCCAACTCTTCCAATTCACCTTCTTTAACTATCCACTTGTTTGTTTCTTTTTTATTTTTGTTTATCTCTTAATTCGAGTTTAAATTAGTTGAAAAAATGCTGGTCTCTCTGTGTGTATGGTCGTGCACTTGATGTTTCCATGCTAATAAAGTATGACATGGAGTCAACATTTTGAACTCCATACAAAAATTAAAGCAACTCTAGAACATCTTAATCTCAGACTAAACCAAAATACGACAAAACTTTCATGTGTTTTCAAACTGCAATCTATTTGCTGCAAAGTTATAAGAATAATGCAGTAGTTAGGTGTGAGAGCTCATAAAGCATCATATATGGTAAAGGGAAAGCATTATGAATGCATGGCGATCCCATCAACAATAATATGAGTTTGAAAGAACTAAACCTAGCTAGATCAACTTATTTAGAAGAATTATCCTTCGCGTTTACGAAGACAGTAACAGTAAATATAGATAGACGAAGGGAAATATACAGAGAGTTGGTGGAAAGAGGTTTCAACTCATTTGAGTGGGGGTGTAGGTCATATGCAAAGCTAGGGCCTTCCTTCCACAGTGAAGACCAACCCACTTAGCTTTGCTAAATGCAAAGTCTACCGTACACTAAGCAGGGCACTATTGCTGCACCCACTTGGCGACTTGAGGGTGGAGGTCCATGTTTTTAGTGTAAAAGGAGGACTTTGATTGAAATTCCCCCACGCCCCAGAGCCGACTTTTACCGCACCATCATTTCTTACGACTCACCAAACGTCCCCTTGATTAGTTTCTAGTGGCCGACTTCAAATTTTGAATTAAAAATATTTTATGTAAGCCCTTAGATTTATGATGTATATGTTTGGAGTAGTCTTGAATTTGAAGTTGTATTGTATTTGAATGAAATATAATATCAGATTACATTAAATTTTGTCCAAATTTATCCAAATCCAAATTTAAGATCCAAAATTCATATTCCCGAATGCAGTTTTAGTGTAAGTAGCGTTTAAGTTTTGAAAGCTTTATGTTGTGGGTTTCCAGTTTGCGGTTCGAAAATTTTGAATAAGGAAAAGTAAAAAAGGAAACAAAAAATATATTAAAATACCAAATAAATATTTGATTTTACACATTATTAATATTTATTTTTTTTATTTTTAATCGTATTATAGAACATTTTTATCTTTAATAGTGCTAGTAAATATGTCTCGTGTCTTGCACGTGATTGCATATAAATAATACTATATAAATATTTTTATAATTCTTAATAAATTTTGTATGTTCAGATTTATTCCTAAATATTTAAATATTTTATTTAAAAATATAAAATGCAAACATAGGCATGTGACATCGTGTAGGCATAGGGGCAAAAAATCTTGAAAATATAAGATACTACTTCTAATTAGCATTATGCAAAGTATTACATTTCAAATTATATAAAAAAATTAATATATACATAAAAAATTATTATTATTTTTTATTTTGTAGGAAATCTCATTTATGACTTCTTTTCGATGTAAAAAAAATCAATATATGTATTACAATTTCAATATTGCGACGTGTTGTGTAAATTATTTGTAATTTTTTTTTATTTATTAAATGATTAATGAGTTTTTTTTTTTTTTTAATTTCAACCAAATTTTAAATTTATTATTTGGGAATACTTGTCTTACTTTTAAAATAGAATGATATATTTTCATAAAAAAAAAAAAAAAAAACTTGTTTTATAAATATTTTCTTATGTTCAAAAGGTAATTAAAGATATTTTTGTGTATAAAACGATTTACATATTTTACATTTATATTAAAATATATATTTTTATTGACTGTTTAGTCTTACTTTTAAAATATTATGATATTTTTGTACATATATCAATTTACAAAATTCATTTTTCGACGTATAGTAAGAAATTTATTTATATTAGGAATTTTTTATCTTAGTTTCAAAAGACAGAGATATCTTTTGTTCACAAAATGATTTACATTATTTGTACTTTTATATCTAACATAGATTATAGTATAAATATTTAGGCTGATATCAATGTATAATGCCAATTTTATTTTATTTTTTACTAAAAGTGGGCGGAACCTCCTTTTATTTATTAATATGTCCTCACTTTTAACCAAGATTTTTTTTTTAAGGTCAAGCATTAACTTTTCGACATTTTAAATGTAATTTTATGTAATTGTATTTGAATTTAATTTCTTTATTTATTAGTAATTTTATCTAATTTTATGGTCTTAGTATGCGGGAATAAACTCTTTTTTGGTGGGACCAAACTTTAATCTGTCGATAAAGAATTTGAATTTTCAAAATTTGAAGGTGTGTTATGGCAATTGTCTTCCACACTAATAAATGTCAGTCAATGCTAATAAGTGCATTGATCATGGGTTCCCTATAGAAGCCAAACTCATCCCTCTGAAAAAATAAATTAATTAATCATATCTTTCATTTTTTTTCTCTATGTAGATTTTACTTAGTATTATGTATATCTATGCGTACATAGTTGAATACTTAGTTTTATAGACAACGATATTAATACCCTCACACTTTTGCACTGTATCTTACAATAAACATAATCGGAAGATTTGAATACGATAATGAACTAAGAAATTATTAAATTAGGATATCAACTGATTTTTTATAATTAATTGAATTACTTAATTGTGGAAGATTTTTTAAGTCATTGTTTTTCTATTTTAATCAAAACGTCTATAACTATACAAAATGAATAAGCGATCTGAAATTTCAATTGACTTTACAAAATCTACCATAGTTAGACAGTATAGCATATGATTTTTAAAAATAATATTTTAATTGACTTCATGTAATTAGTCAACATATGCGCGATTAATTTTAAAAAGTGAGAATGGGCCCACTGAAAGGGCCTTAGAGTGGTAATTTGTGAAGTCATTAAGCCACAAAGTGCACAATTTTTGGGTTGACAAAATCCTAATGAAGTGTGTAATCCCACAAGTCAATTGGGCCGTAAATGGGCCGCTTTGGCCCATTACAAAAAAGCTTCATGTGGAACTATTTTTGTCTGTATTTTCGACGACACGGGTCTCTCTGCAGCCGTATAATTTCCTGAAGCGAACGTTGTATCTGTAGTCGCTTTGACTCTCCATTTTATAAAATGCCAATAGTAATATTCTATTTCCGTAAAGCAATCTTTTTTCACTTTTGTGTTTCTTTCCTTCTCCTTCTTCTTTCCTTCTTTATCTTTGCCTGTCTCCGCCTGATCAGCTTGAGGTTTGTGTAAAAAGAAAGTTAAAAAATGTACGTGCTTAATTACACAAAAAGCTTAATTCAAAACTGCTCATTAATCCACACCCCCTCCAACCTATATACCATCTAGCCAAGCTCTCTCTCTCTAGTCTCTCGCCTCTCTCTCTCTCTCTCTCTCTCTCTCTCTCTCTCTCACAAAACAATTGCAACGGTTGACACCTAGCCACCGGCAAAACCCTTTATAAACCACTCTCCGCCACCATCGTCCAAGGACCCGTCTTCCAATTCTCTCTCTCTCTCTAGAATTACAAGACAATGAGCAAGTCGCAGTCCTCTCCAGGGAGCTGCAAGGTGGAGCCAAGCCCACCAACGCTGCCATCAATCAACGACCCAGAGGCCGACATGTTCGTCCCATTGCTGATGTCCAAAAGCCCAACACCTCACCAACAGGCAGCTGACCACCACAGCAAAAAGGACTACTCCGGCCGCCGCGGCTTCTTGGACGAGGCCAATTCCATAGCCAAAATAGCCTTCCCCATGATCCTCTCCGCCCTCCTGCTCTACCCTCGCTCCATGATCTCCATGCTCTTCCTCGGCCGCCTCGGCGACCTCGATCTCGCCGGAGGCTCCCTCGCCATCGGCTTCGCCAACATCACCGGCTACTCCGTCCTCTCCGGCCTCGCCGTCGGCATGGAGCCCATTTGCGGCCAAGCCTTCGGCGCCAAAAAACTCCCCCTCCTCGGCCTATCTCTCCAGCGAACCGTGCTCCTTCTCGTCTTATGCTCACTTCCTATCTCTCTCTTATGGCTTAACGTGAAGACGATATTGATCTTTTGTGGACAAGATGAGACAATAGCCACACAAGCTCAATCCTATCTTCTTTACTCGATCCCTGACCTCTTTGCTCAATCTGTACTTCACCCATTAAGGATTTATCTCCGAACTCAATCCATAACCATGCCTTTAACATTTTGTGCCACTGTTGCAATTCTTCTGCACATACCCATTAACTATCTCCTCGTTTCTTACCTTAATCTAGGCATCAAAGGTGTTGCCCTAAGTGGGGTTTGGACTAACTTTAACCTTGTTGCGTCGCTTCTCGCCTATATTCTAGTCTCCGGCGTCTACGAGAAAACTTGGGACTGTATTTCCATGGAGTGTTTGAAGGGCTGGAAAACCCTACTGAATTTAGCCCTTCCGAGCTGCATTTCGGTCTGTCTCGAATGGTGGTGGTACGAAATAATGATCTTGCTCTGCGGCTTGTTGATAAACCCGACCGCGACTGTCGCTTCAATGGGTATTTTGATCCAAATCACTTCACTAATCTACATATTCCCATCGTCCCTGAGCTCCGCCGTATCGACTAGGGTTAGCAACGAATTGGGTGCGAACCGGCCGGAGCAGGCGAAGCTCGCGGCCGTCGTGGGGCTTTCGGGCAGCTTCATTCTGGGCTTCTCGGCTCTAGTTTTTGCGGTGCACGTGAGGAACTTGTGGGCAAGCATGTTCACCCAAGATGGGGAGATAATAGCCCTAACCGCCGCCGTTTTGCCGATAATCGGGCTGTGCGAGCTCGGGAACTGCCCGCAAACCACCGGCTGCGGCGTTTTGAGGGGCACAGCAAGGCCTAAAGTGGGAGCAAACATCAACTTGGGGTGCTTCTACATGGTGGGGATGCCGGTGGCGGTGGTTCTAGGGTTCTTCGCCGGGTTCGATTTCGAGGGACTCTGGCTGGGGCTCTTGGCTGCTCAAGCATCGTGCGTTGTGACCATGCTCATAGTTTTGGTAAGAACAGATTGGGAGTACGAAGCCCACAGGGCCAAAGGGCTCACAGGCGCTGTAGTTTTTGAAGATGGCACAGAGGAAACAATATTAAGTGAGGAAGAGAAGCTACGAAAAGCTGAAAACGAGGAGGATTCTTTATGTTCGTCGTCGTGTGAAGCTGATGATCATCAGCATTATTCCTCGCTCGTTTAATCTTTTCCTTTTTTTTTTTTTGGGGGGGGGGGGGGGGGGGGGGAATTAATTTTTTGTTATAGGTTGGGGGGGGGAGAGAGAGAGAGAGAGCGATTAATACATAGTTCGGGGACGTGGCGGCTAGCTAGCCTAGCTACGTAAACATGTATCCTGGGATTCTCCGATGCTTACCTCCCTCCGAAATTTAATTTTTTTGAGTTGGAATATATGTTAGTATGGTAATCAAAAAATAAAATAAAATAAAATAACAATAAAAATAACGTGGGAGAAGCTGCCGCCATATTTCCAAGGAGAGGAAGAGGGGGCTACTTTGTACTTATATTTGTATCCGAGCCGTGAATGATTTATTTGTCATCTGAACTGAAAGTGACAGAACACTACACTCGTGCTTGTCTCGTTCAGTGGTTCCTTTTTTTTTTTTCGCCACTTATGTTGCGTTTTTTTTTTTAAATATATTTATATATTCATCTCAAGTTCTCTGTTATGGGGACCCATTAAAAAAAAAAACAATAAAGCTATTGGATGTAAATCGATTGAAGTTTGTGGTTGATAAATAATTTAGGACAATAATTAAAAAAGTTTTAGTAATTTGAATAGCCACGAATACAAATATAATTAATATCAAACATACACACATGCTTTTTAGTCCCTGTATAGGCATGCAATGACCTTAAATGTTTAAGAATAAAAATTAATTCAACTTGAGAAAAGTAGTGAAAAATAAAAAATAAGGAATCTAATTAAAATGTAAAACTAAAATCTTATCTTGCCCCAATTACACCATGTCACCTTCGATGGTTACCTTGATGAAAAATTTGCTATGAGAAATTTTTTTTTATAAAAAAAAAAAAAAAAAAATCTACGCAAATTAAAACTCATCAAAAAGAAATAACTCTAAAGAATTTTCATTCTCTTGATTTTATTTTTGTTGTTTCCATTTTTGTCAACTTTTTCTGTCGAATGCTTTTGTTATTAATTTTGTAATTTCTTTTTTTTTAACTTAAAATGATGTCTAAATAGAAAAACAAAAACTAAGCAGCACGATAATATCACCTCCCAATTAAAAGAAAAAATTTATCAACTTTTTTTGTCGAATGTTTTTGTTATTAACTTTGTAATTTTTATTAACTTAAAATGATGTCTAAAATAGCAAAACAAAAACTAGAAGCACAATAGCATCGCCTCCCAATTGAAAGAAAAAAACTAGACGGGTCTTTTGAAAATCAGCTCCTTCCCTAAAAAGCTCCAATTTGGCCACCAACCAAGTGAGCCAATTCATTAACCTCGCTACTAACATGCCTAACAATAAAGTGAGTATAATCAAACATAAAATAAAGACATAATAGTGTGGGAATGCCTACTAGATACTATAGTCTGATAAAAATACCAAATTACTTCATGCCATCTTAATAGGGGAAGAAGAACACTACTGCTAGGCTATTAGAAAGGGTAAGAGGATGGATGAATATTTTAAATGTCACAATTGAATTAACATGTAAGAAACCCTTGATGTGAAAAAAAAAGAAAAAGAAAAATTATACATAGAATGAAGTAACACTTTCCTTTAATCAAATACATCTTTAAAATTCCTCGGCTCTTGAATAAGAAAGCACTAACATATATATAGTGGGGAGACCTGTAGTTGAAAAGTAGTTGTTGAATTCCCTAACTACGACTACATTCTCAATGAAATTAAATCACATACCTTGCTACAATTCTAAAGACAATGAATCCAAATTATTACCCAATTTTAGACCAATTAGGCATTTCAATAAGACGTATAAGTCTGTGTTAAGGTTGTGGAAAATTATTTGAAATCTATTATCACCAATGTCACCTTTAAAAATTGAAGGACCTTTGTTCATAATACCTAGGCTAATAACAATCAACATTAATTTTGTAGCTTATGAGATGTTCTTTTTTTTTTTAAAAAAAAAAAAGGGCGGCATTTTTATTTATTTATTGATAAACTCTCACTTTTGGCGGAGGAATACCGTGGTTACAAGATAATCAATGGGAGGAATAAAAGACAAAGTTATAAAGGCCTCCAAAAAAAAAAATCAACACCAACAACCAATCAAAACAGGATTACAAGTTCAAGAAAAACAAAACAAAACAAGGACCTACAAAACAAATCTCAAGCAACAAAACAAATAAAAGGTAAAGAACATAAAACATAAACCAAAACCAACAGAAAATTAACTAAACATACCTCATATAAGTCGTACCCATCTTCTCCAGTTTATACAACCCATTGATAACTTTAGGGAGTTGACTACTATTTGTAAACAAACTATTCCTCCCCATAACACCTTGACGAACCAAGGCATCTACCATTTTGTTCCCTTCTCTATACCAATGTTTTATCGAAAAGTCTACTCCCTCCAATAAACCGATCAGCTTATGAAATGTTCTACGCTATCTAATACAACAAAAACATAAGAGTAAAAAGGGGCTTATGTTTCTAGATTTGGCACAAGCAAAGCTTAGAATAAATGAGAATGGTCTTTTCTCAAAAATATTATGAAGAAAGCTTGGCTTTGATAAGAGTTGAGTTAAATTACCAATGTCCTCTTTAGTTTCCAGTAGATATAATCAAGGCCCATTACGAGGCTAAACTGATCAACACATTTTTGGTTCGGTTTCAATTCGACCTTAAACCATCATTTGATTCAGTTTGGTTCAGTTCACAAATATTTAGAACCAAATAATTTGGTTTAACTGTTGGATTTTACAAAAAATTGATCAAATTGAATCAATTATGTCCCTATCGAGATAGAAGAGCAAAGTGGACTTCGTCCCCAAGAGTTAAATTAAGCTAGTAATGTAATAAGAGTGAAATTCAGCTATAGTAATGTGTCTGTGACATGGATTGATAAGAACAAAATATTGCATATATTTGAGTGGGAGATTTTGTGACCATAGTCATATTAAATGGCTCATAATGTGAGGTACCTCTATTATATATAAAGCAAACTACTTCTATAATTTGTACTATTTGTAAGATTCGGCCTAGATTATCACACACAACACCCTTAGAAGTTATACAAGTGTCACACACCCACATAATACAAATAAAAACACATCTAAAAATTGTGGACTAACCAACCATCCCAAAATGCTTAAACCTAATAACATGTTATTGGGATGCAAGCTTAAAGTTATGAAAATATTTGTACTACAACTAATGCAGTTTTGAGAACAAGAATAGCATGACTTCAATCTCTTACTTACTCAATAACAGTGGACATACCACACTATCTTTCTCGTGACTTGAAAGATAATATAAGAGATAGTAGCATTATATGATCATCATACATGCAACTTTAATCGTCCCCAGTATTACAATTTCTTGAAAAACCATACTTAGACACCAAAATGCAAAATTTTTCATAATCGTTACCTCACAACATTGTTAACTGGTATGAAATTGCATAACTCATTAGTCTAAAAATTTTTTGATTGAATTATTAACTTGGGACTTAATAAAAATATTACTTGGCAATTGATTTTATCTAATTCGATGAACTCGCAATTATAAATAAAAATGCAATAACAATGGTGCAAAACCTTAGGATATTACAAATGTACCCACTTGAAAATAACCAAGATATTATTACACACTCTGTTCTAAAATATATTACGTAATAATCTTTACTATTAGACATCATGGATGAAATTTCAGCACATCTTACCAGTAATTTAAAATTAATCATTATGTTCCTTATAGAATATTTCATACATAATCAAACATTAAGATTTTCATGTTAAAGTTTTTAAATTTAATCATTCAAGTCGTGAAATTGAAAAAAAAAAAAAATTAAAAGGGTATAGAATGAGAGATGAGTATCTTCCCCCAAACCCCCAAAAATACCAATAATAAGATGAATTAACGATGTGTTAAATGTAAATCCCTTGTGGAGCCCTTATATAAAATGTGGGATCCATCTTAGCATTGAAATTTTTTAAAAATATAGAATCTAAGAAAAATTCCAAGTAACTGATTCTCCCCCACATTGGAATTCCAGCCATTGATTGCAATTCTATTCCTTTGGTGTAGCAGGGAACCTTTTTTTTCTTTGATCTTTTCTCTTCTTTTCTTTTGTTTCTTTTGGTTAAAAGTGAACATGCATATGTACATTTAAAGTAGATTCTTTCCTTCTGGTATTTGCGCTCATTTTTTTTTTTCAAAAATAATGTAAATATTACTTAAGTAAAAAAACTAATGATAATGTCAAAAAAATTAATTACTATATAACTAATTCATAACTATTTGTAATCAGTAGATGTATATTTCATAATTAATCATCCGTAAAGTATTTTGGTGGGAAGTAAGAATAATTTTAAGGTAAGTTTTCAATTTGGACATCTAGAATTTGATTTCTCATATGATCACTTATTATATTACTTATGATAGCGGATATTTTCATTGCGTATCTCGAAAGTAGCGATCATTTTTTATGATGGAACCATTTACTACCCAAAAAAATATCTCTTAATTAATTTATAATTTTTTAAAAACATATATTACTATTTCAAGTTAAATTCTAGTTAAATTTTAATTAAGACATAAGTGTTGGCTAATTATATTTTTAAAAAACTTTATGAATGTTCATAGTGGGTCAGAAACTAAACATTAGTAATGCATAACAATATTTAATTCTTTAATTATTAAATTATAGGCATATAAATCTAAAAATAATTAATTTCTAAAAAGAATTAAAGATAGATTACACTGCATTGCATATCTTATGAATATCCTACATAAAACTAACTCTTAATGAAGACAAGTTGATTTAAATCTCAAACAGGACGACATAATTAATTTTGATAAGAGAACCCTTCTTGCTTAAAAAAATGCTCATTTTACTCATAAACCTTTTTTATTTTCTTCTATTTATTATTTAGATGAATAGTAATTAATGACATATGTTACATTGTAGCAATTCATTGTCGCGCTATTTACACTATCAATTTAAT
Source organism: Malania oleifera (assembly GCF_029873635.1). Lineage (NCBI taxonomy): Eukaryota > Viridiplantae > Streptophyta > Magnoliopsida > Santalales > Ximeniaceae > Malania > Malania oleifera. Next base: position 14,043,751 of record NC_080429.1, on the reverse strand, counting down.
GAACTTTGAAAAATATATTGTGTCAAAATATAAGACAATGTAGTGATAAATGGATTGTGTCAAAATACTAGACAATGAAATAAACAGTCTGGGTAAAAGGTTTAATTAATTAGTCTTTATATATGTCAAGAAAATCTTATGTCCTGCAGGAGGGCCAACATATGTGGTTCTCCTATTAGACCCTCTCATCGAATAAAAACACATTAAATAGGTCCCATTAAATTATACGTGGATCCTACCACATGACACTCATTGTTTCATTAGATGAGAAGGTCTGATGGGAGGACCACACATGGTGGTCCTCTCAAAGGATATAATTTTTTTCATCTATGTCTCTTGAGGGACATCCCAATAATTTTCATTTAAGACTTAATTTGAAGATATGTGTTTCAAATTTTGAGAGAGGATAGAAGCAAAAACAATACAAAATGTAAAACATATTTTTTAAATTTAGTCTAAGCTCAATGTAAACCTCCCATAAGAAAAATAAAAATAAATATAAAAAGAATAAGAAGCCCTAGAACTTGCATTACAAAAAGGACATTTTATGGAAAAGCATGTTGGCTCCACCACTGCTTTTATGAAATAAGGAAAGTTATTTTTGGTAAGGTGTTAGATACGGTGCACAATTTAAGAAATAATTAAGAATAGTAGTGTGGTGTGACCATGATGGTTGAAAAAAAAAATATATATATATATATATATATATATATAATAATTCTTATGATAGTGAATAAAAAGTTGATAGGGTAACTAGAATTTGGGAAAATAAAATAAAATAACCTAAAGTTTATACATAAAAAAGTTCTATATCGAAAACATACCTTGTATAAAAATTGTACACTTTCTAAAGGTACAACTTTTATTAGTATAAACCTAATAAAGTACTGTATATATAAAGAAAAAACACCAACAACCCAATAAAAAAGAAAAAAAAATTGATATTGCCATGAGTAGATTTGGTAAAAAAAGAAAAAAAAATATTTTTATTTCATTTTCTCTTTATGTGAAATATGGGTAAGAATATAAATACAATATGAAATCATATCCAAAGTTTCATAAAACTTAAATTTAAACTCCAAAATGCATCTTTCTAAACATAACTTTGAAACATGAATTTTTATATTTAATTGAAATTTGTGTGATTTGAATAAAATTCATACAATTTTAAATTACATTTTATCTAAATTCAGATGAATTCAGATTCAAACTCTAAATTTTAAGTTCTTAAACATATTCAACTTCAAAATGATATTGATTTCAATCATTAGAGTTTGAAACTTTTGTGTTATAGGGATTTCTTATTTAAATCATGAAAGAGGTGAGAGGAGGAATGAAATGAGTAGTTGGTCATTTTGATGTATAGCTCATTCTCGATCGGTATCAATTTTTAATAATAATAATAATAATAATGAACAGATGCCCCCTAAGAGTGGCAAAAGCAGTAAACTCAAGACTTTTCTAATTAAATGATCAGAATTTAGTTTTGAAAGTTTTGATTTTTATTTGAGATAATACTTGGTATTTAAGTGGAGAAGAGTATAGGGACGAACCTATTATCTCAATGAATTAGTCGAGCATACAAAGGACCTTGAACATTGCTAGTTGCATAATAATAATAATAATAATAATAATAAAGGGGCATAGGCATAATATTTCCGTACTATATTGATTGAGAGGAGAATATGGGAATAATGGGAAAGAGATTTGAGTCAACGGAGGAGGGCATGCAACAGATGGATGCATTTGTTTTTTGTCACCTCAAAGGGGCAACTTTTCTTTTATTATCTCAACTTGCCATAATTTTATTATTCTCTTTATCACTATTACTTAGTGTTTGTATGAGTCAATAGTCAACAACATTCAATTTATCATTTTTAATTAGTGCTTGTATGAGTCCACAGTCAACAACATTCAACATTGTTCCAAAAATCCTAACTTAATTATGTCATGCCTTGAGTGAGCACACATCATCGCTGATTCATTAATTACACAGTTGTAATTGATAGAACTGTTGAGGATCAATTTTGAACCAAATATATATATAGATCTAAAAATCAAAAGAATGTCAGAATTTCATCGAGTAATTAAGTAAGTCAATCCTTCTTAACTTTAAAAAAAAGGAAAAAAGAAAAAGAAAAATAGAGAGTCAACCCCTTCATATTGAGAATTTCACTTGTGAACTTGTCCAACATTGGAAAATTCGAGTGGATAATGGGTGTTTATATACATAATTGGATCCAAGACCCAATAAACTTAAACTTTTGAGTCAAGTTGGTATTCACTCATGTGTATAAAGCCCACCCATGGACTCATTCGGTATTAACAAGTGGTATTAGAGCCGATGGTTCGTAACTCTAGGTGAGCGACATCATAAAAAATCGATACATGAAACTAATTCTCCTGACGTGCTAATAGTTGGAGGACCAAGTGTGTAACCGAGACCAATAAGAATCATCTAGGTTGGGGATGGATCCGAATAGGGTCAAGACATGAAGGTAGAATTAGTTTGGAGGCACGTGGAATGCAATCTAACGTATGTAAAAGACCAATGGTAAGACCCACTTGAGCAACTGTTGGGGAATTGGGTTTACTCCCAAAAAGGAGATGGTTTCCGTTCAAAGGGAAGCAGTTGGAACTCACAAGTGATGGGGAGATTATTAAGAATTCCACATGTGAGCTTATCTCACATTGGAAAATTCGAGTGGATAATGGGTGCTTATATACATGGTTGAACCCCAGACCCAATAGGCTTAACATTTTGAGTCAAATTGGTGTTCACCCATGTGTATCAAGACCGCCCATGGGCTCATTCAGTGCTAACACTTCAACCTCAAAAAAGAGAAACAAAAATAAATAAATAAAAAATATCAACCACTCTCGACAAATATTAACAAAATTAATGTGAAATTGTAAAAGGGATTTAACCTTTTTTGTTAAAATCACAGAAATCCTCTAGTTTTTCTACTTTTATAGTTCAGTCATATCAATTTTAATTTAAAATTAAGATCATTTTCATAAACACGTATTTTAGATTTTGAATTTAATTTTCATGAATTTGGATGAAAGCCAATACAATTTCAATACATGTTTGGCATCCATATGATTTGCTTATATACTCTCAACATTGATGTGTTTTGGATTTTGAATGAGTTATGACGAGTATTTGTGTGTGTGTGTGTGTGTGTGTGTGTGTGAGTGTGTGTGTGTATTAAACTCATCAATTTTGATTACGGATTTTATTTTGAAATTAATGATGTTTATTCTCAAAGGAATAGTAGATATATAATCGCGTATTATTTTAGTCATGTTAAATCATCTTTAAGTTGCAATTGACTAATGATCGTGTCCTTTCAATGTATTATTAACCATGAAATTCCTAGAGAAAAAAAAAATTGGATGTGCGTACTTGAAAGTTTATATATACCCACTAAATGTCAAGCTTTTTAAAAGTGTAACATTCAATTGTTTTGTTCTACGCTCATATTGAAGTTGGTTTGATATTGTAATTTGGAACCATTAGGCTTAGGACATGCAAATTTTGAATTTTTTTTATATAGTAAAAACTATGTTGATAGTGGCTAACATTTGGTTATGAAATGATTTTGTTGTTATACGCATTATAAATAAGAATCTTCGTTATTTTCTTTAGCCACTTTACCTATGCAACTTTCAGCGACCAAAACCTTGGCATCTCTTAGAGTTCACTTTATTGTTATGAAAATTGACTTAGCTCTAAGAGTTGATAAGCCATTAAATCACATGAAGATGGCTTCTAATAAGGATGGGAAGAATTATTATGAGAAGAGGAAGCGTCCTAAGATGGTAATCCTAGTGCGAGTAAATGCCATCAGTAGTGACTTAAATAACTGCTTTAATTTAGTCATTGAATTTCGAAGTGTTGCAACATTTATTATTTTGTGAAGGGAGATGGCTCTCCATTAGGCCTACTGCTACATGGCAGCCTTGGACCCATGCATGCTCCTCCTCCTTCTTTGAATTTTTTTTTTTATCTATAGTAATAATAAGAATAATAATTTGAAATAAGAGGGGGTGTCTAGTGCTCTAATACCAATTATTTTGAAACACGCATCCTAAGGTTTTGCACACGTTGCAACAAATCACGAGAATGATTCAACAATGTGCCTTATGTCTACAGAGCCTTTGTACAATTCTTCTATATCATCAATGAAGAATTGTCTTGGGATTCAACGCTAGGCTATAAGAATATGCACATGCCTCTAACATGAAAATCTTAAAATGCTCTTATACAACAATAATATAATGACACTACATCCTTGTTCTTTTTTTTTTTTTTTTTTTTAAAGAAGGGCGGCACCTCCATTTATTTATTGATAACCCCTCACTTTTGGTAGAGGAATACCATGGTTCAAGACAATCAATGGGAGATAATAAAAGACAATACGTTAAAAATCTCCCAAAGAACAACATCAACATCCAGCCAAAAATCGGGATACAAGACCAAATAAAACAAAACAAAACAAAACAAAACAAAACAAAACCTACAAAACAAACCTCACGCAACAAAACAAAACAAAAGATAAACAACATAGAGCATAAGAAAAAATTAAAAGGAAAACAGCTAAACATACCTCATATAAGCCGTACTCATCTTCTCCAATTTATACAAACCATTACTAATTCTAGGGAGTTGACTACTATTTGTAAACAAATTATTCCTCCCCATAGCACCTTATCGAGCCAAGGCATATGCCACTTTGTTCCCTTCTCTATACCAATGATTTATCGAAAAATCTACTCCCTCCAATAAACCAATAAGTTGCTCCCAAAAATCCCACAAATACCACAAGGAGCACTTCCTTGCTCTTATCCAATTAACTACAATATTTGAATCACATTCAATATCGATACAGGTATGTCCCAAATTTTTGTAAATCTTTATTCCCTCCAACACAGCTCTCAATTCAGCTTCCTTGCTTAAAGTACCATACCATACCTTGAGGCTCCATCGAATAGATAACCTTTATGAATATAAGCCATAATTGTAGGGTCTCAACATCACCTTAGAGCTTTATATAACATCTCCACTTGAAGGCATAGATCATTGATTCAGCAACTAACAACCAAGTTCATGCAATACATGAACACTCCTTAGTAACAACTTTCGTCAGCATGTCTATTGCATTCTTTTTTGTAGCCACCTTAGCCAATCAAATATCACTAGTAGCAATTAACTCACACTATAAAAAAGGGATTTAGTCGCCTGAAGAATTTAGAAGCAGATTTCTTGACTGGGAGTAGCGGTTCAGTCTACTAAACCTACGTCTTTAGTTGTCTGAACATCCATGGGTTTTGAATAAAATGCAGGAATTCAAGAGCTGTTTAAACAAGAGTTTTTTTACTTCAAGTAAGAGCTTACGATCAAATAAGGGCTGAAGGAAAATAACAATCTTGCCAAATGAAATCGTCAAATGACTTGATATTATTCACCACAAGCTTAAATCACCCCGAAAAATCCTTGGAACAAGCTGTTAACACAATGATAGAAGTAGAATTGTTGTGTGTATAAAAGTGGTCATGCGAGTGTATAAGGAATAGGTGGGGATGATGGTAGTGTTGGATAGAGTGGTCTCTTACCACGTGATTTTCGGAGAGAACACTAGTAGCCTTACACTACGCAATTAAACTGATTGGACAATTTTTAAGCTTTAGCAAACAAATTCTTCTTAATATTCAGCATCAAACTCTGCAAAATTCTTACAATGATTTAGAATATAAAGACTTAGCATGGGTTGTCAATACATTAACACACTCACAGAACTCTAACAAGCATGGGGAACAAAGCATTGGAAACACACAAGGTAATTAAAATCTACACTTAATTCTAACACCATTACTATTATCACAACTTACTAAGCACACATGCAACCTTAGTTTTCTTGCATTTTTACAAATTAAATATAGGACTCAAGCATGTGCCAAAAGGGAAGTTAAAACCGTGTGGGGCCCACAAACCGTGTGGGACCCACAAGCCATGTGGGGCCGACATGGGTCTTGAGGTGGATCTTGCTTCGATTATTCACTTGGGTCTTCAAGCACCTAATAGTCTTGAAATAACATATCCAAAAAAAATAAAAAATTAACATAATAATAAAGTCTTCAACAAAAAGTCCTCCATCCAAATAGTAGATGGTCTTCAAGTAGTTTCCACATATATCTACAAAAGAATTATGAATAATAGGAGACATCGGATGGTCGTTCACGTGTCACCATATCGGCAAAGGAAATGGGTAAGGCATGTTGATCCCCATCAAATCTCTTCTCTTATTTATGAAAGTATGTTAGCCTTGATGGCTACACCATCATGGCTTATTCTATTTTGATGATATTAACCCACTTGTTGTTCCTAGTGTCTTCCATCTTGGCAGATTATGCTTAGTACGGGTACAAGTGACACATTCGTGAAGTATTGGTCAAAAGGCAAAGATCGGACTGAGTTGACAATCGAAGTAGGAAAGATCAAAAGGCCACGTACTCGGAAGGATTCAAGCACAACCAAAGGTTATTTTATGTTGTATTATATGTAATGAGGTGTGTGTTTGAGGTAGTTTATGTTGTAACTCTTACGTTTTGTTTCTTGCATAATTTCTGAGCAAGAGTTGAGCAAATGCAAGCATACTAGGATACATGAGTATATAGGATTGCACTAAAGTTACAAACTCAATATTCATAATTTTATAAGTCAAACCAAGAGTTTGTCAAATGAATTCTAAAAATCAAACATGTTTTTCAAAGGGACAAGTTTTCAACATATTGTTTTATAAACCTTTTCATACTTAGTCCCAATTGTGTCAAAACATTTCCAATGTCCTAAAGCCTTAATAAAGTCGAGCATATTTTATAAAGGACATACTTAGCATATAAGATATCGAATCAAGTTTCAAAAGTGTTTTCATAATTAAGATATCTTATATTTATGAGAAAACTCACTTGGACAAGTTTTAATCTTAATTGAACTTAATATATTTCAATTACTTTTGTCCAAGAATGTTCTAAGTCATCAAAAGTCCTTTTGACAAGGAAAAACCAAGCAATCGTCGTTTAATATAGTGCAACCTCGAGTCTTGAATACCTGTCAATATTTAGGGCATAACGTTTTCTAGAAAAGTCCAAATATGATTGTTTTAGTGTCTATGGAAAGTTAAGAAAAAATCCCACAACTTTTGTGTTGATGAATTTTTCTGCTTTTGGGTAATCATCAACGCATGCAAGGAACCGTCGACAATTTTAGAGAGCTAGTCTAGAAAAATAGTCGACGGTTTGGGACAGTGACAAATTGCCAATGGCTAGAAAATGACTAGTTTTGCTTGGAAGTTGCTCCCACTAGCTAGTTAACGGCTATAAGGGAGTTTTGGCTATATATACAAATCAATAGACTTGTTTAGTATGGTTTTTGATTATTGTGAATCATATTTGTGAAAAATATATTTGAATCCAAAACTTTGCACTTTGCACTTGCATTTTAGTTCTCTATTGCTTTGCTTAAAGAATCAAATATGAAACTTCATACACCTTAAAGTTCATAGGATGAAAAGAGATTTTTTTGGAGATTCTTATACTCAATTATGCCTAACATTGAATAAACTGGCTATTCACCTTATCAATATCTCAAAGTAATAAAGCAATACTGGGTTCTATTTGATGCTTAAATGAACACTCAAATCGGACCGAACTATTTGAGCCATTTGTCAGGCTATTGTTCTCTTATTCACAAAGTTCTCATTCCTCTTTTGCTCCTTGATCTAGTGTGAATCATTCCTTTTGAGATAAGAGTGAGGATTTGATTGTATTTCATATAAGCTCATTTGAGGAGCATTTCTTTGTATATAATCTTCGTTGTAATAGGTTTTTTGTGAACCGCCTGGTAAAGGTTCTGTGTGAGCCAAAGTGAAGGATCTTTGTGAGCGTGTAGGGATTTGTTCTCCAGTGTAGGGTTGTGTACCCAAGTTGTAAGGCTTGCTCCGCTGGGGAAGGAGCATTTATAGTGGATTGTGGAATCTTTGGCTCAGTGCTAAGGCGTGGATGTAGGCTTGGTGTTGAACCATGTTAAAACCTAGTGTTAAGCTTTTCTCTCCCTACTCTTTATTTACTTTTATTGTGCACATTTTATATTTTATATATTGTGATATAATTGCTTGCTTCTTGCCAAGACATTTATTTTGTAGATAAATTTTAAATACACAAAAAGAGTCATTCACCCCCTTCTGTGATTCTATATTGTATATTCGTCGTGGGGCTCACGTATATCTGCTACAGGGCTCACGTATATCCGCTACGGGGCTCATGTATATACTCCATGGGCTACGACTGTCTAATAAGTGGTATCAGATCCAAACGCTTGCATTTTTCGAAGTAAAATCCAAAGCGTAAAAGGTCAAATGGAGTATTTGGCAAGCACCTCTTCACAAGGACAATTTGTGCCACCATTGTACATGTTCAATGGCTCCAACTACCCAACTTGGAAAAACCGAATGACTACCTTCATCAAAGCACACCATTTCAAGATGTGATGGGTCATCTCAAAGGGAGATTATGAATTCAAAAATGCCAAAGGTGAACCAAAACAACTTAAGGAGTTGTCGGACACCAAAATAAGGTTAGTTGAACTTAATTTCAAAACAAAAAATTTCCTTTATTGTACTTTAAATGAAGTTGAATATAGTCATGTTTGTGGATGTGAAACCGCAAAGGAAATGTGGGATTTGCTTCAAAGCACCCATGAAGAACATAGGAAAGAAATAGACCTCACCTTAGATTCTAGTGCTACTCAGGCTAGTCCACTCCATACATTTAGCGTTTGTTCCTTACAATATGTGAGGTGTTTGATTATGACACTCCTCCTCACATATGACGTGTGAACCCATCCCTTTTGAGTGTTTTTTAGGGTATATCAGTTAGGCCGAGTCAAAACAACCATTCTGTAGGTGTCCATTGTATCGTGGGTGTAACGAGTCATACACATTATACATGCCTCGAAATTTTGCCTATTTATACTCAAATTTTTACTGTTACATTAACTCTAAATTGTATTGCTGGTTGAATCTATGTGAGTATATTGTTCCTAATGGCTATATAATGACAAAACTTACATGAGTGACTTGTTTTGGAGTTGCGTGAATTGTGTATGAATAAGATTGTGTGTAATCTGGTGATATTTCTATATGTGAAATGGTATATTTATGTTGCATGTGCATTCATTTAATATTCATTGGAATTGGTGTTTGTGGGTGTCTCCCTAGAAACTCTCACAAAACTACAACTCGTCCAATAGGATCGACCTAAGGGTTTAAAGCCTTGTTGCATTTGGCAAAGGCAACTGTGTTTCCCGCGAAAGATGAGGTAGATTGGATTTGGTAGTTTTCTTAGTTTTGACATTGTTAGGGACTAGCAAAACGCTAGGTGGTGAGTGTGATTACGCGTCAAAGTTACGTAATTAGGCATTTAAATTCATGCATTAAATATTATAATTTTAATTAAATTCCTGATTATGTTCATTATTTTAATCAATGAGCTCATTTGATAATTTTTAAATAATTATCTTATTTTTATCAAAAATTTACGGGCATTTGTGTTTTATTATTGCAAGATAATTTTTGAAAATTAAAGCTGAAATTAAAATGTGCGTGGGTCATGCGTGAGAGAAATTGAGCCATACATACGTGTGCTTGAGCCCATAAAGAGGTCATGCACTTCTCGTGGAGTTGATGTAAATTGGAAGTCGTGTGTGCTTGTGTGTGAGAGTGCTTGTGTGTGAGAAGGCTACATGAGCTTCATGCACATGAATCCATGTCATGCAATGAAAAGTGCGTCGCAATCCAAGTTCAAAATTCACTAGGAGACAACCTAGACATATTTCGGTATATTAATCATAACTCTCTCATATAATATTGGATTGGTGTGATTAAAGTGGCATTGGAAAGCTTACAAAAATATCTACAATTCATCCTGAAATAGCCTTTTTCTAATCCAGACATTTATGGGGTCAAAATTGGGCTTGAAATTGCTGCGCTAGGCCGTGTATAGTGCTTAAGGAGAAAAAATGAGTCTTAGGCTACCAAAAAATAGGCCCATGTGCCTATCTCAAGAAGAAACACGGTTATGGCAAAATATTAGAGGGGGAATATGGTATTTTATGGAAGAAAAGGGTTTCTTTGGGCGGGGGGGGAAGAGAGCAGTATGAGGCGACAGTGCGCAAGACAGCAGAGGACTCTCAATCTCTCTCAGATTTTTGGCTATCTCTCTCTCTCCCTTGTTTTTTTTTTTTTTTCTTTACTTTATTGTTCTTTAAATACATTGTTTAAGTTTATTTTTACTCAAACTTTTGTTCAAGTTTAATTTTTGTTTAAGTCATTGTTTAAGTTTAGTTCATTTTTATTTAAGCCATCGTTGATTGGGTTAAGTTTTCTTTTTCTTTTTTTGAGTTAATGTTTAATTGGCGATTTTATGGTTGAATGTTCAATTTGAGTAATAAAGTTTTCATTTTTGGTCTTTTGTCCGAAATTTCAAACGTAAGATTTATTTCTTTGTCTGAATGTTTAAACATATGATTGTTTTACTCATTTAATTTTGTTATCGTTTATTTTATTGTGCGGATAAATCATTGAGTAGAAATATTAGTTGTGTTGATTTTTCCATTGTCTATTTACCATTACTCGCTTCTTGTCATTTATTTTATGCATGTTAAGTTATTAGTTTATGTTATGCGTTCTTTTAATTTAGTCACAAACTCTTAAAAATCTAGAATTATGAATCTGAACTATGTTCGGTAAAATCTTTTTTTTCTTATTTTCTTTGGGATTTACATGAAATTTGGAATTAAACTGCATTCCTTGAGGAGACGATCTAACCCTTTGGCTAATTATTACACGATTGAACTCCTATACTTGGAATAACTTCTGAACTATTTATTTTTAAAGTGAGTCAAGGAGCTTAATGAAAAAACTCAAAAAGACCATGGATTTTTTCAAATTGAGGTGAAAATTTTGAAAAATTAAATTAAAAATATTTTGAAGGAAAATGCAATCTTGAAAAAGAAAAATGAAGATCATGGCAAAGCCACAAGAGGAAAAGAAAACTCCAAAAAGTCTTTGGTATTTAAGAAAAATGATTTTTACAAAAATAATTTTAAAACCTTTTGTAAATCACATCATTATGCCTCAACAAGAAAAAATTATTCAAATAAGTCAAGACCCTTACATGAAAAATAAATTTGTTTATATTGTGAAAGAAATGGTCACATTAGATATTTTTACCCTTATAAAGGAGAATGAGACAAAGTAAGGAAGCTTGAATGGGTAGTGAAGAAAAACTCCTTGGCACCCAAGAAGGAATGGGTACCAAAAGGAATTACATGAATTTCTTGAATTGCTTCCTTAGGACCTAGGATTAGGAAATAGGATTTAGGTAGAAACCTAGGAGAAATAAATAAGTGTTAATCAAATGAATTTATATTGTGCTAAAATAGAAACACTTATTTGTTTTGTGGTTAAAGCTCAAAATGAGAAAATTCCAGTTTTTGCATTTTAATTTGTTTAAATTATTTTGTTGAAATTTTTTTTTAGAATTATGCCAATATTTGATGCGTTCAATTTATAAAACCAATGTGACACTTTAAATTGTGTATATATCTTATCAATTGGTTTCTTTTTGGAAATGTTGGCTATTGCTTAATGGGATGAAATATGATGTAAAATAGAAAAACCTTGTTTTTCTCATACGAATTGCTAAGGTTTGAATTTATTGATTCAAAGCATTCTATAATTTGTTTTGATTATATAAGCTCTTGTTTGGATACATAGGATGTCCAAGCATAGCATAATATATCTCATTCATGAAATTGAGCTTTAGTGAAATCTAATCATAACAAAAAGTGGAAAATTTGCTTTGAATGTTTGATCAAACATCAAATGGTTTTTTTTTCTTAAAAAAAAAACATTATTCATGAATTGTAAGAAGGTCATTCTTGACATTTCCGATGTTATGGTTTAACACAATCTTTTGGCATATGAGTCTAGCACACACTCATCTCACCACCATGGAAGCATATCTTAAGGGGGAGAAATTTTAGTAAAATGAATTGTACCTCTCATTTTGATGATGACCAAAGGGGAAGAATATATTTGGTGTCCTATATGTGAAGAAGAAGATGTGTGGTCTTATGTGAGGGGGAGAAGTGAAACACATGTAGGGTAGAATGCATATAGTAGTATGAAAGTTCTTGTTGCTTACTTGTTTTATTTTGCATGAACTTTCCTTTTGGGGAATTGCATGTCCAAGCTCCAAGGATATGAAATATCTTGTTAAATGCTTATTGTACCTTATATGCATATAGTAAGGAGGTGCAAAAGTGTAGCATTATTTAGCAATATGCATTATTTGAGGGGAAGCTTTGAAATATACCCTATAGGAGAACGCCAATGGTTTGCCATCATCAAAAAGGGAGTGAATGTTAGCCTTAGAGGCTATGTGAGTTTAATTGCATTGTTTTGATGATAACAACTCATTAGTGATTTTAGGTTTGCGTATCTTTGCACATTAAGTCATGGTTAGTATAAATACAAATGCAAATATTAAGTAGATTCTTAATAGGTTAAACATCGTCCAAAAGAGAGAGAATGTTAGCCTTGATGGCTACACCATCATGGCTTATTGTGTTTTGATGATATTAACCTACTTGTTGTTCCTAGTGTCTTCTATCTTTGCAGATTATGCTTAGTATAGGTGTTGACCTTATAGTTATATCCGGTTTTGATTATAACAAATACTCAAGTATTTAATGTCTATCAAGTTTGTGTGTAGGTTTGCAAATTTGCAAGATCACTTGATGGCTAAAAAAACTTAAAGTCTAAAGAACCAGAAGACTTATTTTTGTTGTAATTTATTTCATGCTCATTCGGGTCTGTAATAGTAATTTAGAAAAAGGTTTGTAATAATCATTGCATATCTGCATGTAGATGGAATAAGCTCAAAAGACCTTAGAAAGACCTTAAGTCCTTGCATATACACATAAGATGTCCCCAAAAACACATATATTATCAGGAAAATTAATTGAAGTAAAACTGGACTTATAGGGTAAAATTAGTGAGGCTTCGGGCAACCAAACCATTGTGTTCAAAACACTTCGTGCGACCGAACCATTGACCAGTCAGAATGTTGACTTGGTCTTGGGTGACCGAACCAAAAGGAACGTACCGTCCTCAGTTAGCTGAATCATAATTTTGCCTTTTCCCACCAACTAGGCAACCCGAACTTCACGTTCAAAAATGCCTTGGGCTACCAAGCACATGAGCTCAGTAAACCAAACTCAGAACCAGGTGACCAAACCTTGGACAGAATGGAAATTGCCTTGGTTCAACAAATTAAACCCACTCTCAAGCGACCGAACTTCAAAAATCAACCTTTTTTCATTGTGTCTGTCTGGGGACTAAATTCTCAGGTTGTTTTAATTTTTACCACGGTTAAGAAATGTTAAATGGGGTTAATTTTCTTAAACAGTTTTAAAACAATTTTAATAATTACCCCTATGTCCCCAACGGTCAAAATTTAGTCCTTCTCTATACATAGGGGCTCATTTGCTTGGATTAAAAATTAATTGAGCAAACTGATTAGCAAAATATTCTTTGAACATTTCCAAATCCTATTTTCTCATATTAAGCCCATACACTGAAATACTTTCATTTCTTTGAAAAATCTAGCATTGTATGTGTTTTATTCATTGAGTATTATTGCTATAAACCCTCACATGTTCTTGTGTATTTGATTTTTATTTGAGGGTTAAGCAAAGATTTTTCCCCTTGATTTTATATAGTAAATCTTTGGTTGGAAAAAATCTCATAGCTTTGTGGGTCTTTGCACTATTATTGCAAGACTCATTAAGGCTTGTATTTTTGTGTGCGCAAAAATATTTTTACAAGTTCATATTTGAATATCTCCTCGTGCCTTGATATTGAGAAAACAATTTTTGAGATATTCTAAATTTCTATTGGTTCGAATCTTTGAAACCCTAAACTGTGATTGAGATTTTATCTTTACATAGTTTCAAAGATTAGTTTGTAGAAACACTCTTGTGCTTAAATTTGAGATAATCATTACTTTGAGTGTTGATTGCACATATATACCATTGAGCTTATAGTTCTTACATTATTGGTGTGCATTGATTATACAATGTTGAATCATACATAGTCTACTTTGTTGAGAAGCATATTTCCGTGTACGCAAAAATTATATTGTTTGTTGTATTCTAACCGTGGGCCTAAAGAAGGAGACTAACCCTGCTTAGACCCGGTTAGGAAAGTTAGGTGCGCAATCCGGGTAAGGTGTAGTTGTAGGTTGAGGTCAGCCCCATTAATTGACCTGGTTGTAATCGGTGCCGCTCTAACCGTTAAGTGAGCATTAGTGGAATCCTCAAACTTGCGAGCTAGAGGCGGGGATGTAGGTAATATTGGCCGAGCCCCGATAACATATCGTGTGTCTACTTTAATTTCCAACAATTTACTTTCCTGCACAAGTATGTTATATTTAATATATTGTGAGTGCTGCACATGACTTAATTTCCACACTTTATATTTATCTATGCATTGGGGATTGCATAGAAAGACCCTAGGTTAGGAAATATTGTTTTTGAATCTGAAATCAACTTAGGAAGTTTTAAATACCCAATTCACTCCCCCCCCCCCCTCTTGGGATTGTACCAAAGTCAACAACAGGTACAAGTGACACATTCATGAAGTATTGGTCAAAAGGAAAAGATCGGACAAAGCTGAGGATCAAAGTAAGAAAGATCATAAGGTCAAGTACTCGGAAGGACTCAAGCACAACCGAAGGATGTTGTAGAAACCTGAACCCAGAAAAATAAAGGAAATAAAGAAGAAAAAAAGTAATGGAATTTAAAAAGGGTAGAATAGAAGGCTTCATCAATGAATCTCCTATTTTCATCAATGAACGCCCTTCTGTGTTTCATCAACGAAGTTTAGGCATCATCGACAAAGCAATCTCAAACGAGAGAAATTTCAGGCTTAGGGTTCGTTGATGAACCCCTTCTTTCGTTAACGAACTCCTTTCTTCAATTCATCAATGAAGGCTTCAATTTTCCGATGAATTTGGCCGAGTCAATGACCCATAAATGCATTTTTTAGTTACTTCTTGATTAAGAAAGTTAAATATCTCTCTCTCTCTCTCTCTCTCTCTCTCTCTCTCTCTCTCTCTCTCTCTCTCTCTCTCTCTCTACGATTCTTAGTCGTTCATCGCCCGAATCAACGATCGGAAGTTACCACGAGGATCTGGGGGAAATTTTTTACAACTCTAGCATAGTGGATTTTTGAACGGGGTCTTTCGAGGCATCACCCCAAAGTTGAGGTAAGGGTAGAAATAGACTATTTGTCTAGCATTTAACTATATAAATAGGTTATATAGGTCTGGAGGTGTTTAATGATTATTATTCTGGGGTAGAGTTATTTGAACTAGGGAAATGTGTTTTCATGGTTTTGGGCTCCGTATTTCCGTATGGTGGGCTTTAGGAGTGTCGTAGGAACTCTCTTAATAAACAAGTAAGGGGGTTAAGTTAAGTCAAGAGCTTTATTAAAGTTGAATCGATTAAAATGCTATATATGTATATTTATTTTTTAGTTGTTATTTCGAAAACCAACCATTCAAAATGGGCTTTTCAAACTGTTGACCCTATAGGTCATACCCTGTTTTGATGATAACAAATACTCAGGTATTTAATGGTTGCCAAGTTTGTGTGCAGGTTCTCATAATGGCATGCGGCAACTTGAAGAGAAATGAAGACCCTGGAGACTTTAATTTGTATTGTCAAATCAATGATTGTAATATGGGTCTGTAATAGTAACTAGGAATATGGTCTGTAATAATCTCTACATGTCATGCATGTAGATTCTTGTAAGCTCAAAATGACCGTAGAATGACCAGAGGGACCGAATGACTTTAGGGCACCCTTCGATCGACCGATGCCAAGTTTTTAGACGTACTTGAAAAGACCTTAGGTCCCTACACAAATGCACAAAATAGTCCCCATATCACATATATTATTAGGGGAAATAACTAAATTAAAAATTGGACTTAGTTGCAAAAATTGAGAGAGGTCGGACGACCGAACCCAAGGAGTTCAAAACTCCTCGGGCGCCCGAACTGTTAAGAAGTCAATAGTTTGACCAGGCTTCGAGCTACCGAACCTAAAAGACCTTATCGTCATCGGGTGACCGAACCCTTAGAAGGTCACTTTTCACCTTCCTGAGCGCTCGAACCATCGCATTCAAAAAGGCCTCGGGCGACCAAACTTGCTGGTTCCATTAACCGATCTCAGCTTCGGGCACCCGAACCGCAGACAGAAAGTTTCTGTCCTTGGTTCAGCCAACCGAGCCTAGACTCGGGCACCCGAACCTTCAAGATTGGCTCTTTTGACTGAGTCTGTTCAGGCGACCAAACCAAGGTTCAGCCACCCGAACCTTCTCGGGTTACTTATTTTTTACCAGGGTTAAAAATTGTTAAATGGGGTTAATTTTCTTAATTGGTTTTAAAACAATTCTAATTATGACCCCTATATCCTAAACGGTTATATTTTTACCTTGGTCTATAAATATGAGTTCATTTGTGAGGATAAACATGAGATTAGCATAAAATCATTTACAAAATCCTCTTTATCTCAAATTCCTATTCTTATCCAAATACTCTTATATCTTTATTCCCTTGATAGATTTTAATAGTGTGAGAGCATATTGAGGGGGCTAGTGTTTATTAGAGGGTGCTAATACTCCCATTACTTTGCTTGCTTGTTTGATATTATTTTGGGGAGTTTAGCAAAGTTTATGTCACATATTTGAATATAGTAAATCTTGTGTTGAGATAAACTCATAGGCTTGAGGATATTTGCATTATTATTGCAAGTGTCCAATAGTTTGGATTTTTGTTGTGCAAATATTTTTCAAACAAGAAAAACATTTTCAAACTAGTATTGTGCTCATTTCATTGAGGAAAATATTTTTGAACTAGTTTGATTATTTGATTTGTATACTTGGAATATTGATGTGCTATTGAAATAGTTTTGATTCCAAGATACTGCTTGTTGTGAACACTCTTGAGCATATTAGCAATCATATCTTGTTAAATGTAGTTTTCACAAAAATACACATCACTGAGCTTACATTTACCTACATTGTTGATATGTATGTGATTGGTTAAGTATACGGCACGTATTTGGGTACATATCTGCTTTACACGAAAGCAGGATCACTGTACCAACTTGATTGAGAAAAATACTATTGTATTTCCAGGCACGGGCCTAAAGAGGGAGACTAGCCATTTGAAATAGTCTCGGATTGGCTTAGACTCGGTTAGGAAAGTTAGGTGCGTCATCCTATTAAGGCGTGTTGGTTGAGGTCAGCCCTTTAATTGACCTGGTTAAGGTTGAGGTCAGCCTTGTGGTAATTGACCTGGTTGTATTAGGTGCTACTCCACATGTTAAGTGAGCCATTAGTGGAATCCTAGGGCTTGCGAGCTAGAGGCAGGGATGTAGGCACAGTTGGTCATATCGTGTGCCTTGTTTATATTTCTGCTCTTTATATTTACCGCACATGTATGTTATAATTGGTGAATGTTGTGCATGATTTTAATTTCCACACGTTGTATCTATCTGTGCATTTGGAATTGCATAGACAGACCCTAGGTTGTGAACGTACTACTACTAGATTAGTTTAACCTAGGTGATAAATCTTTTAAATTCCAATTCACCTCCCCTCTTGGGAATACACCAAAACTAACACAAACCTAGGATATATGATATGGTATTTTGAGTAAAAATCAACAGTGGGAAGTTGGTTTGACATTATAAACTAAATATATTGTGTTTCTCGGTTGCCTATGGGCTATGTTTAAAATATTGAAAATGAGTGGTAGGTGAATGATTTTATGGTTTATCGTGAAATCAAATTTGGAAATGATTGTGAAATATAGTGGAACTGTTTGCCAAATACTGGAATTATTTGTGAAAATGCAGGAATTTGATATAACGGTTATAAGCTGACTTTTATATGATGGCCAAGGGTCGGGATTATGTTTAGCGTGTGACGCCCCTATTTTCGTACAATTTTTTTTCTCAATAATAAATAAATAATCAAATATTCACACGTCATCCATAACATTCACAAATCGGTCACGTTAATAACCCTACTACCATTCGTACGACCCAACCCGCATTAGGTACCGGATAAAAAAGTCATTTTATTTATAAAACCTAACAGTGAAAGACAGTGCATTTATATCATTCAGAATACAATATCCAGAGTATCTACATACACACATATACATCATTATCACAAACTCAAAAACTACTCAACTCTAGGGGAAATTACACATCCCCTAATCCAAAAACTCACCCTGTGTGTCAGGGTCTTAGCTCCCTATGATCACGGAGCTCTATCACCTGGTCTATCCCCGTTCCCTGAAAAATTTAGATAATTTGGGTGAGACACATCTCAGTAAGAAAGATTAAATTATTTACAGTGTGTGGTCATATGAGTTCAGTTATAATACACTTTACTTTTCAAACCATCATTTCATCTGAGAAAATACACTGATATACACATTCTCATAATCATATAAATATACAACACAAGCTTTTATAAGTTTTAAAACCATTTCTTAAATTCAATAATTTCCAATACATATTTACCGCGAAGTTCCTCAGAATAGGGAAGGTTACCCGCCCATACAAGTAGCTTCTCTCTACCCTAACACGTTATGTAACCAGATATGGCCACATCTAATACCTATCAAGGCACTCACCTTACTCAGTAAGCTCTCAAGCGGAGAGTTTCACTTCGCCTCAATTATTTATATTATTAACTCACACGGTTTCATTTCTCAATTTTATCATTCTTTATTTCTCAATTTTAATTCTTTCTTTAATTTCTCATTTTAGTCAATTTTATCATTCTTTCACTTTTCGTTCCCATTTTACTTTCCGACTCATGAGTATCCTCGGTATCAAATACTAACATCACATCTGTAACTCATGGCCAGCCTGAGGATCTTTCTATCTACGCTAAGTTTCCCCCCATGGTCAAGGTTGTGCAGCCCGAAGGTTGGATCTAACCGCGGTTGGCCGACTTGCTTAGATTAAATATCATATCACATATCGTGTTTGTAGTACAACTGGCCAACCTATAACCCTGATCCGGACTCAAGGGGCCCACAACCCTACAAAATGGCACAGTCGGCTGTCGTGCCACACGCTCCAAGAGTCCATGTGGTTACACTAACACCACTAGCAACGGTATCGTACTCAATATCAATAACCATCCATCGGGGTTCACTACCACATACACGCAATCATTATGTGGTATTGATATTTCATCAATTATATTCCAGTATATCACAATTCAGTTTAATATAAATATTCTCATCATTTTCTGTGCACATTTCATCATTTCGTAATAACATATATCATATCTCACGTATTTTTCACATTTTTCCAAAATAGTCATATCAATAATTTGTACAAACTCATTTCTCATGCAAATAATTTTCACTCACAAATAAATGTCACATTTCATTATTTTCCACTAATCATATCAATCATTCTCATTTCAATATTTTCTCATAAAATACCCATAGTTATATTTCACATTTTTCAACACATGTTATGTGTCACAAAATTTTCATATAATATTCATACATATTATTTTCACACTCCAAAATATCATAATTTAAAATCACTCAAATACTACACAATTTATCTGATATTTATATCGTAATAATTTTCAGACAAAATACCATAAGCACATTTTCACATATTACTTTAAACAGTAATTCTAAAAATACTATTATAATTTATTCTCCTTACCTGACTTACTGAGGGTCTCGTTAGGACCCAAATCCTACCCCCTTGGCACCCAAAATTCAACTCCTACAATTTACATTTTTCCCAAATTAATTAATTCATTTCTCCAAAATAATACCCATCTAACCTTCCCTAAGCTCCATATACCTCAAATTAATATTTAAACTAACATTTAACACCCCCACTCAATTTTCTAAATTTTGCCTGCGGGTCCCAAAATTACACCCGCGACGCTCACTCGGACCCTAAATTTCAGAAATCCTACTTCAACTCCAAATGCTCAACATTTTAGTATTTCTAAATTAATCCTAATTAATTAAAAATAAGCCCCTTAATAACCCCGTACCCCAAATTTGGGATTTTGCCGACGACGACGCCATGAGAATTTCGTCCCGCTAGACTTGTAAAGAATCATCCCTAGATTCTGGTGGTGCTGTCTGTTCTTCAATTAGACTTATAATTTGCAAGAAATTAAAGAAAAATGGTAAATTGACTTACCTCAGGAGATACGTCTACGCCGCTCCTACCACCAATCCGCTCCGGTAGAAATAACGGCAGCGGAGAATGGAGTCCAACGGTATTTTCCAATTTTCGATCGGACAAAAATCCATCACGAAATCGAGGAGAGAGGGAGAGAAAATGAGAGAAGAGAGAAAGAAATTTCAGAGGGAGAGGGGGCTCTACGCAGCCTCTGCAAATTATTATTTTTTTGTTTCGTTTTGAAAGCCTTCTGATGCAGAAGCTTCAAGAGGTAAGGTTATATAATAATAATAATAATAATAATAATAATAATAATAATAATAATAATAATAATAATAATAATAATATATTTAATTAATATTAATAATAATATATTTTATTAATAAAAAAATAAATTTTTAATTAATTTTTTTTCTTTTTTTTAAATCCGATTAATTAATTTATTTTTATTTTTTATTTTTTTTTGGGAATCGCTCTACTAATCTTCTATAGCCCTTTTTGGGGTTATTACATAGCAGTTATGAGCTGAGTTTTTATGACGACCAAGGGCCGGGATTATGTTTAGCAGCTATGAGCCGATTTTTAAATAACAGCTGGGGGTCAAGTTTTATAATATGATAGATTTTTATACTGAATGAGTTTGAAATACAATTTTTATTACTTAAATTACATGATATGCTTTCGGAACCTTGAGGACCAGTTATGTTATGAGCACGATACTGTTGCTAGAGATTCACTACTTGACCATGTGCGGCCACACTATTCTGGATATAAATGTAGGGTGGTCTCTAGCGATTGGCCTCAGTAGAGGGTGTACCTTCCCTGGAAGTTCGAACTAGGAAGTGGTAAAGCAATCAGACTTGCAAGTAAGTTGTGGATGCCTGCAGGTGTATTAGCAAATGTATGATTTGATTTTGTCGAGGTTGATCACCCCAGACCTCTCTCTCTCTCTCTCTCTCTTCTTTCTATTCGCTTTTTGCTCTCTCCCTTTCCCTCTTTTCTCCTTCTCTCGCCACTTCTCTCACACGAATCTTTCTACATCCTAGTGTTTTCTCCTCTCTCTTTCTGTAGAGACCTGAAGAATTATAGTAATTAAATAATGAAAGAAAAGAGGGAAAAAGGAAATTTTCAAAAAGGTCTCACAGGGTCTCGTCGACGAATGCATGGCCCTTGTCAACGAGCATCCTTCTTGGGGTCGTCGATGCGGACACGTGTCTCGTCAACGAGAACTTACCGAGAGGGGTTTAGCTGAGCCTAAAGTTTGTCGATGAGGGTTACAAGTTTGTCGATGAACTCCCTTCATGGACTCGTCGACGAGGTGACGTGTCTCGTCAACGAATTCACATTTTATAAATATGCTTAACTCAGGTTTTCCAACAAGAAATTCATGCAAAAGTCCTCTCATCCTCTCTAAAACCTGTCCCTCTCTCCTTCTCTCTAGATTTATGACTCCATTTCTCCCTGTTTCGACGATCTAAAGTCGTCACACTACTCCTGGGAAGATTCTCTTCAAGTTTGTTAGAGTAGATTGTTGGTTAGGCCAACTTAGATACCATCCCAAAACTAGGGTAAGTTGATTATTTGAGTATTTTCAGTATTACCAGGCTTATCTGAGTTTAGATTCTATATTGTTTGGGAATATACTGGTGTTTTGTGGAGTAAAACTGGGGTATTATGTTTTCAGGATTATGGTGTCTTTAGGACTCTGCAGGTATGGGTTGAGGACCCTAGCGAGTATCTTTCCAGGAGCTTAGGTAAATTATAGTTTAGAAATGCTGGATATGTGGAGTTAGGGAAAATATGAATGTAATAATTATTATGGTAAATTCAGTTGTGTGACTGGGGATTATATGGGTGTTATTTCAGGGTGTTTAAAATTATGAACGCTGCATGCATAAGATTGTTAGACAGTGTCTGGAGATAGATAGTTAGGTAAGGGCAATACATGTTATGCCAGCCTTATTAAACATTTTATTAGTATAATATAGTATTTGATTAGAGTATAAAAATTATACAGTTTTACATAACATATTTATAGAGTTTTATTGAATTGTGTGGCATGAGAAATACTGAAATATTATAGAATATGTTATACAGTTTTACAGAAGCATGATTATATAGCCTACAGAGTTATGAAACATAACTTATACAGTTTTATATACAGAGTTACAACTATACATAATTATATAGAAATACAATTTATATGATATATAGTATTTTATAGAATCATGTTTATATAGTATTTTACAGAATTATGATTATGTAGTATATCTCATAACAAGATTGTACAGTGTTTTACAGAGTTGATTATACAAAGTTTTTATTTTCATGATTATACAAAAATATATAGAACCATGATTATACAGAATTTTATAGAACACCATGATTATACAGAATTTTATAGAACCATGATATACAGAATATAGAACCATGATATACAAAAATACAAATTATATAGAATATAGAGACATGACATACAAAATACAGAATTACAGTTACATAATTATAGAATATATAGATGTACAAATATACAATTATTACAGCGTCATGGCTATACAGTTGATATAGAATCATGGTTATTACAGAAATACAGAATCATGGTAAAACAGATAGATTTATATGAAAATATTATTTTACAGTATCAGACCCCGATGGAATATAACAGTTTACAGAGCACGGTACGATTGCAATACAATTATAAACAGTGCAACCATAACTCAAGTAGAGTTGTGAGCTCCCTAGCATCCAGACTAGGTGGAGCGGGTCTTTCGTGCTATAGGCATCTTGATATGCATAAAGTTAGGCTAGCACTGAAGGACCAACTAGTATTTAGTCATGCCTACGTGCCGCACAACCCAATCGTGAGGGGGTAAGTCATGACATATAGCCATCCAGGGGGAAGTTTATAGATTTATGTTTATGTATAGTACACACAGAAAGCAAAGATTACTTATTATAGATAGAAGTACTTTTGAATAGATAACTCAGAAATTTTCATAATCTAAATAACATAAGCATGTGTTATTATACAAATGTTTTCCCCATGTATATTGTATATAGTATTAATTAAATGATATGTTGCCAACTAACTCATATGCCACACACCGGTGATAACATGTTTCTCCTTATTGAGAGGTGCCTCACCCCAAAATTATTAAACATTTCAGGTAATCCAAAGAGGCGAGCAGGGCCGGCTCAGAGGTAGGGTTGGTGTAAAGTCGGCGTAGATTTTGGAGTGAGTTTTGGGCTTGTCTGTGGAGCCCACAGTATTTTGGAATTTTTGGGAAATGTTATGTATATGTGTGTATGTGTACAGGTAGGTTTATAGTACTCTGGTATTGTATTTTGGAATATGTTGGATATGTATGTACTTCTGCTACTTAGGTGTTATATGAAATGCACAGGATACCACGATCCCACTTCAGATCATGATGATGTCAGCTATGCTCATGCAAGGTATCAGAAATCATATATTAATATAGAAAATAAAATAAATAGATGGAAATTTCAGGTCATTACACTTTCTCTCTATGTGAACCTCTCGATCTCTCTATCTCTCACTCTCTCTTTCTTTCTTTCTTCCTCTGATCTTCCTTTCTTCCCTCTCTCTATCTTTTCGTTCTCTTTCTTCCAATCTTTCTTTCTGCTCTTCTATTTTCTCTTCTCTCCCCTTCGATCTTTCTTTCTTCTCTCTGTTCTCACACTTTCTTTTCTCATTTTGTAGGTTTTGATCGTAAGGGAGCATGAGCAGAGAGCTTTGGGCTCTTTGCTTTTATATCTAAGTTCGGATTAAACACCACAAAGATAAATTCACTAATTCCTTTTTCTTTATTTTTCTTTATTTTTTTCTATTTTCATTTTTATTTGCTTTTATTTTCTTGAGAAATTTTCTCAGGTTTTATTGTAAAACAAACAAGATAGGGCTCATGTTAATCTAACCTAGATTGGGTTTGGGGTTAGGTCTAGTTCAATTTTGGAATAGGTTGAGTTAATTGGGATTATGGGGGTTGTTTGGTTTTGGGCTAAAGGCTAGGGACAATTGGGTTGCATTAATTGGGTTGGGCTGAGCTCAGTTTGGGAAATTGGATTTAATCAACTGGGCTAGAACCAATTGGGTCGTGAGCTATTGTGTTGGGCTAAGATTGTACAGTGTTTTACAGAGTTGATTACGTATATCAACTCTTTGCCCTACTCTCTTTAATTTTCTGCATTTATAAATTGCGTGGATACTTAGTTAATTGCTGGAAATCAATTTGACTATAATAATTGCAGAGACCTTGATTAAAGAAAGTACGTTGATTGCGGAAATCTTGATTAAAGGAAGTATGTTGATAAATATCAAAGTACATTAACAGATTTAAATGCAAGTAACTTGTTTGATATCAAAATTTAAATTTTGAAGGCTTGTTGAAAGTTCTATTTTATTGTGAAATCAAGCTTATCTTATTGATTGAATTGAGTTTTGGTCATTGCAAACCAATTATACTTGTGTAATTGAGATTGGTTAAAGTTCAAAGGATTTTTTAATCATTGTATTTGTGTGTGATAGCTGAAAAGAAAAGTTAGGATTCAAAACTAAGGGAACTTATTAAACATAATTTGTATAGAAATTTTTTAAATCCCAATTCACTCCCTCTCTTGGGAGTACACTTTACTTTTCACTAAATCCAACCTAACTTCCTAGGCAGAGGATTAATCGTTGGATTATTTAACTTTTTAGTAAAAGTGAAAACAAATAAATAGATATATATACATATATATATATATATATATAGATATATATATATATATATATGATCTGTTAAATAATTAAATACAGCCACAACTTAGACCAAGAAGTAACCAAAAATAAATGATGTTCAATTGCTCAAGATTTTATTATTGGTTTAGTTTGCCTTCTCGTGATCATAAACTCTTGTCAAATTAGCAAAGATCCCTTCACTTCAATAGTATCCCTAAGGCATTAATGGAAGGCTTAGAATTGTCACAAAATTTTTGTTAGTCGTCATCAAATTAAAAAGCTATTGTTTTTAACATTTTATTCTTTTCATTTTTTAGGTTTATTTGGGTCATTTTGTGCTCATTATTGGATGATGTTAATGATTTTAATCAGCACATACATTAATGGGGTTTGCTATCATATACGAAAACATAGCGCATAGTATCAAGGATTTAGGGTTATGAAACCTTTTGCATTAGAAAATAAAGCTTTCGTTATGAAACCTTTTGGATTAGAAAATAAAGCTTTCACTTTATTTAGAGTGACACTATAATCTATATGTTTCTATTTTTTAGGATAGTTTTGTTCACAAATTCCTCTTAATGAAGCGTCAACCAAATAAGAGGTACCTCCATCCCTTCATACACACATAAGACATATATAATAAAAACACATTAATTATAAGAGGTACTTTAATAGGCTATCGAGAGCTATCAGACAAACGAATACTAGTTTTTTAGACAATTAAGACCCTAATCTCTAGTTATATGGAGTCAATTAAGTACAAACAAAGTAGATATTTTTGGATTTATTATTAATAAAAAATTCTTTAATGATGATAAGTTATAGTGTGCATTTTCTAATTTTACTAAGACAAAAGACAGTTAAATGATTGTCTTGCTTGATTTCAATCCTTCCTAGTTGCTTCTATAGGGTTTTTTTTTTTTTTAAACTAAAAGATGACAGAATCTTTTTTTATTTATTAACATACCCTCACTTTTGGGGGAGGAATAGTTGCTTCTATAGTTGATTATGGTGGAATATTTTAATCAATTTCAAATAATTAACTAACATAACTCACTAATTAAATAATAATGATAAATTTTTATTTATTTATTATTATTATTATTATTATTAAGTTGTCCATGAAATTATGGATTGTGTTTCCTCATCAAATTACAATAAACTTCCCTGTCCCATACGACAACCCTTTTCCAAATAATTGGTTTGACCAACTAATCAAATACAACAATTTTGAAAAAACAAAAAACCAAAGCCTTTTCTTCACGCCATATTATTAATGCTGTCTACTTTGTTAATGGAACAGAAAATAAAAAACACTCAATAAACTCAGATTTGTGAATGCCGTATTAATACTGCCTAATTTATATGTCTATAAATACGCATAGTTATTCTGTGTTGGGGGTATGTATTTATATAGGGACTTCTCTCTTCGCATTTTCTAAATTTTAAATATATTGAAAATGAGTCTTCCTCTTTATTTGCCTAATATTGATAAAAATGTTGAAATATTTTTTAAAATATATGATTTTATGGGTTTTCAAAGTCTTCCATTTATGAATTTTTTAAAACATTCATGATGAGTATTTAAGTTATGTGGATTTATCTCATATTCAAAAAAGTCAAAAAGAAAATGTCATTAATAAACGATAAGAAGAAATAATCTTTTAAAGTTGATTTAGAGAAAGTGTTAGTGTGTACTCTGATGCATCCTAGCACCGTCCGCACACACACTCGCGCACGATGTGGGTTGTAGGGCGCTAGTGGCTCACAAGCACTTAGCACTCTTACATTCGTACGAGATCGTGACCGTTGATCATGATCGGATGATTTAAAATTAATCTTATATTTTTTAAGATCAAGTGGTGCGACCTGTTCGAATCTGTTTCGCGATTTGAATAGATGTAACCTTTTAGAAAATGCACAATTCTGTCTATTTAAAGATAGAAGTAACTCCATGAAAAATATAGGAAATTTATCATTCTCTCCTTCTCCTTCTTACATAAAGCTTCCATAAATTTTTTTTTTTTTCAAATCTGGTTTCTATTTTCTGTAGAAATAGAATTCCAGAAAATTTATTCAAATTATTTTAATAGTGTTTGTGATCAGTTTTCGTTTATATATAATGCAATCTGATATCGGAATTATAGTTTGGGTTTCATCACATCCTATAAATGTATTTGCTGACTCAATACACATCGACTTGACAGGGGTAAATAATGTTTTTAGAAAAACGACATTGTAACGTGCCTTAGAGCGTTTTCTATTATGCAGCATTTTCCTATCCTATTCTAGGACTAATTTCTATTATGCAGCATTTTCCTATCCTATTCTAGGACTAATTTGACACAAGCTTAACATTTAAAATACAGACATACGAACACGTGAAGAGACGGATCCCTTTATAATCTTTTGTATTAATCAAGATATCATTAATTCAATTATAGAAATAATAGTCTTTTTGAGATTTGTACATCGAGAGTCTTTCAACTAAACACAAGACCCTACCTCTTCTAAATAAACAAAAAAGAAAAAAGAAAAAAAAAGAACCAAGTATAGACCTCATAACTAGCCTTGTGTTTGTGTTTAATGATATAAAGATTGACACTCCCTCTTCAATTCTTCTACGAGACTGAGATATTCATCATTAGAAATGCTTTGACGAGAATTTTAAAGATTGCCTATAAATTTAATTCAATTGATTTCTCTCTTTAAAAAGAAAGAAAGAAAGGGCATAGGCCACTGCATGCCCTTCTAGAATCGAACTCTTTTTGTGCCCCAAATTTCCACTCTCACATCCGATACGCAATCATGATCTTAATTTTTGGTTTTTGTGGCTTCAAGCTCATGCCCTCGCCGCTAATTCCTGCTCTCAGCTCAGAGTCCGTCTATATATGTAATTATATATTTGATTAGATTCAATAAAATGTGGTCTGCGATTTATGCAATCTCTAGCTGCCATCATTTTGTGCACGATCTCTTCGCTGTCTCATCATATAAACCCCTAATCTAAGCTACCCGTCCACTTTTAGGGGAACCTTCCATAAGTATTTTTCCTTTTTTTCTTTTTTCTTTTTCTTCTTTTTTGGCTTCTTGAAAGTATGACAATTCTGCAAGTTGCACCGCTAGTAAAGGTGCGCACAATATTTATTGTTTGTTAAGGTCAAATTGGAGTTTGGCATCTTCTTATTTGGAGGAAAAGAAAAAGGAAGATACTTGTATTTTGTGGACTAATCGAACTCTGAAGAGGACTACGATGCTATTGATTGTGAAAAGTATTCTTGTGTTTTTATGTGAATAAAATTTGTGTGTTTTCAATTGATAGGATGACTATGAGACCAACTATGTTATATGTAAATATTCCATTTTGTTCGAGGTTTATATAGTATAAATAGGTAAATATTTACTAATGCAAGAAAATATAGAAAAAATAAAAAAAAAACAGAGAAAATTAATTTATAACATTAAAAATAAAAAAATAAAAAAGGAAAAAAAAAAAAGAAATAAAAAAGAGGTGGGCCAGATTCTCCATGCTTGCACTTGCACACACACACACACACACACACACACAAAAGAATGTCAGTTAAAAAATCAAATAAAGGCTAATTGGGTTTTTAAATGTGATTGAACAATTTAAATTGATTAATCAATTTAATTAGTTAATTAGTTTTAAGTTTAATTGATCAATTAAAAACTGATGGATTTGTCAAATTTAAATCTAGTTGCTTTTCAAAACTATAAATAGAGGATTTCAGAAAGAATGAGGGACACACAGAAGGTGACAGATACATAGAAACAGAAAAGGAAGAAAGAAATTGCTTTATTGAAAAATTAGGAGAAGAAAGACTGAGAGTTTGAGTGATTGAGATTGCAAGGTGAAGAGAAGCAAAAGAAAAAAAGGTATTGTGTTGTAGAAGTTTTGCATAGAAGGATTCCAGAGGCTTGGGCAAAAGGAGGAGAAGATTACAAAGTGGAGAATTTAGGAACAAAAGTACGTACTTGTTAATTTTGTGCTTAGTTTTTAATTCAATTTATGGCAATGCCGAATTTTGATTATATAATTAGAGTTTAAATTCAAACATAATAGGAATCAATAATTTTTTCAAAATATACTAAATAGAATTCAGGTATTTGACCCCAGTTCATAATATCTAGACCTGGGTGTTGACTCGGATCCAACTCAAAAACTCGAGTCAACTTGACTCGGGTCCAAGCTAACCAACCCAAATGTATACCCAAATCTGATTACCCTAGATCCAAAAACTCATACCCAGATACTCCTAGATCTAACCTAAAAGACTTGGGTCAACTGGACCCGGGTGCAAGTCCAACCCGAGTCTGACCCAGTCAATTAACTCTCCCAACACAATAGCTCACAGCCCAATTGGTTCTAGCCCAATTGATTAAATCCAATTTCCCAAACTGAGCTCAGCCCAACCCAATTGTCCCTAGCCTTTAGCCCAAAACCAAACAAACCCCATAATCCCAATTAACTCAATCTATTCCAAAATTGAACTAGACCTAGCCCCAAACCCAATCTAGGTTAGATTAACATGAGCCCTATCTTGTTTGTTTTACAATAAAACCTGAGAAAATTTATCAAGAAAATAAAAGCAAATAAAAAATGAAAATAGAAAAAAATAAAGAAAAAGGAATCAGTGAATTTGCCTTTGTGGTATTTAATCCGAACTTAGATATACAAGTAAAGAGCCCAAAGCCCTCTGCTCATGTTCCCTTACAATCAAAACCTACAAAATGAGAAAAGAAAGTGTGAGAACAGAGAGAAGAAAGAAAGATTGAAGGGGAGAGAAGAGAAAATAGAAGAGAAGAAAGAAAGATTGGAAGAAAGAGGACGAAAAGATGGAGAGAATGAAGAAAGGAAGATCAAAGGAAGAGAGAAAGAGAAAGTGAGAGATTGAGAGATTGAGAGGTTCACACAAAGAGAAAAAAGGGAGAAAGCAGAGAAAAAGTGTAATGACCTGAAATTTTCATCCATTTTTTTTTATTTTCTATATTAATATATGATCTTTGATACCTTGCATGAGCATAGTTGACATCATCATGACCCGAAGTGGGACCGTGGTATCCTGTGCATTCATATAACACCAAAGCAGCAGAAGTACATACATATCCAACATATTCCAAAATACAATACCAGAGTACTATAAACCTACCTGTACACATACACACATATATACATAACATTTCCCAAAAATTCCAAAATACTGTGGGCTCCACAGACCAGCCTAAAACTCACTCCAAAAACTACGCCGACTCTACACCAACCCTACCTCTGAGCTGACCCTGCTCGCCTTTTTGGATGACCTGAAATGTTTAATAATTTTGGGGTGAGACACTTCTCAGTAAGGAGAAACATGTTATCACCGGTGTGTGGCATATGAGTTAGTTGGCAACATATCATTTAATTAATACTATATACAATATACATGAGGAAAACATATGTATAATAACATATGTTTATGTCATTTAGAATATAAAAATTTATGAGTTATCTATTCAAAAGTGCTTCTATTTATAATAAGTAATCTTTGCTTTCTATGTGTACTATACATAAACATAAATCTATAAACTTCCCCCTAGATGGCTATATGTCGTGACTTACTCCCTTATGATTGAGCTGTGTGGCATGTAGGGATGGAAAAACACTGGTTGACCCTCCAGTGCTAGCCTTACTTTATGCATATCTAGATGCCTATAGCACGAAAGGCCCCCTCCATCTGGTTTGGATGCCAGAGAGCTCACAACTCTACCTGAGAGCACAATCGGTTGTACCATACTCTATTTAAGACGTATGGTTGCACTGTCTATACTGTATCGCAACGGTACCGTGCTCTGTAAACTGCTATATTCCATCTGGATCTGATACTGTATAATAATATTTCTATATAAATATAATTGTTTTACCATGATTCTGTGTTTCTGTAATAACCATGATTCTATATCAATTGTATAACCATGACGCTGTAATAACTATATATCTGTATATTCTGTAATTTTGTAACTGTAATTTTGTATTTTTTATGTCATGGCTCTATATTCTATATAATATGTATTTTTGTATATCATGGTTCTATATTCTGTATATCATGGTTCTATAAAATTCTGTATAATCATGGTTCTATAAAATTCTGTATAATCATGGTTCTATAAAATTCTGTATAATCATGGTTTTGTATATTTATGTATAATCATGGTAATAAAAACACTGTATAATCAACTCTATAAAACACTGTACAATTTTATTCTGAAATATACTACGTAATCATAATTATGTAATAAAACACTGTACAACACTGTACAATCTTGTTCATATATAGCGCGTGCTTATATATAGCGCATGCTCGTAGGGACACTTCTCAAATCCATTCTTTTAGAAGTAGTCATCAATCCTTATGTTCCACGCACGAGGTGCCTGCTTCAAACCATAGAGTGCTTTCTTCAGCTTGTACACTCTATCTTCTTTTCCCTTCTTCACATATCCAGGCGGTTGATCGATATAGATCTCTTCTTCCAGAAAACCGTTCAGAAATGTTGATTTCATGTCCAGCTGGTAAATCATCCATCCATTTTGTGCTGATAATGAAATTAGTAATCTGATGGTTTCAAGCTTGGCAACCGAGGAAAATATTTCTCCATAATCAATCTCTTCTTTCTACTTGTAGCCTTTGGTGACAAGTCTTGCTTTGTATCTCTGAACTTCTGCTTGAGCGTTCTTCGTAGTCTTGTAGACCCATTTCACACCAATAGTTTTGTGGCCCTTTGGGAGATTTGTCAACTCTCAAGTCTTGTTCTTCACGATGGATTGAATCTCCTCATCCATCGCTTTTCTCCATTTTTTTTCTTCGTTAACCTCCTCAAAGCTAACCGGGTCTCTAGTCAACAATAGACAATATAATTTAACATACTCTTCTATTGATTCTGTAGTCTCATACAATTCAGCTATTATGAGCTCCTCTAGGCCTCATGTATGAGATTTCAAGCTCAATTGATGATGGAGATTCGTTCCTCTGTGGTGAACCGTGTGGAGGTGTCTGCAGCTCAGGAACTTGTGACTCGATAGTCACTTATTTTGTCTGTGTGGGTTCTTCTCCTTCAAGCATCAATTATGCATCTTTGGAGGATTCAGCCTGGTCCCACTTCCAAGATTCATTTTCTTCAAAAATGACATCCCTACTGTGAATAACTTTCTTGTTGATGGGATTATATAGTCGATATCCCATGGTGTTGTCACCATATCTAACAAGGATATATTTTTCTCCTTTATCTTCCATCTTTTTCCTTCTTGCTTCTGGGATCTTGACATAGGCTATGGAGTCAAACACTCTAACTCCAGACTTCATGTGGTGTCTTTATATCAAGACTCTTCGTAGAACATCTGTTAAGAAGATAAACTGCACATGATACTGCTTCTGCCCAAAAACTCTTGGGCACATTCTTATCCTTTAACATGCTTCTGGTCATGTTAAGGATCGTACGGTTCTTTCTCTCAGCTACATCGTTCAACTGGGGAGTGTAGGTCGGTATGAACTATTTTTGAATCCTTTGTTGCCTAAGGAATTCCAAGAAAGCTTCATCCTTGTACTCTCCTCCTTGGTCTGACCGGAGTGACTTGATGCGATAGCCACTTTATTTCTCCACAAGAACTTTGAACTCTTTGAACTTGTCGAACACCTCTAACTTCCTTTTCAAGAAGTAGACCCAAGTCTTCCTGCTATAGTCATCGATGAAAGTGAGGAAGTATTGATTCTATCCATTTGAAAATGGTCTCAATGGACCATACAGGTCTGTGTGTACTAATTGGAGCGGCATGGTAGATCTCTAGTCGATTTGCTTTCCAAAGCTATTTCTTTGTTGCTTGCTCAGAACACAGTTTTCATATATCACATTTGGGTGGTGGATGTTGGGTAAGCCTTTCACCATCTTCTTGCTTCCCAACTATTTAAAAACTTTCAAAATTCAGATGTCTGTACCTAAGATGCCGTAACCAGTATTTGTCGTTGATGATAGCGCTTAAACACTTTGGCATATCATGTTGAATGGTGAGCGGAAACATTCGATTCTTTGCCATTTGTACTCAAGTAATGAGCTTACCTCGAACATCTGTTATTACCATATGCTTATCTTTAAGGCTAATTTGGTAGCCTTTCTCCACAAACTATCCGAGACTAAGTATATTAGTCTTCATGGTTGGCACATAGTACACGTTGGAGACAAAAACATGATCTCCATCTTTCCTCTTAATTAGGACATTTCCCCTTCCTCGAACTGGGACTTTAGAGAGATCACCAAATGATATCTCTCCCTAAACTTTCTCATCAAGTTCATTAAATAGGTTCTTGCTACTAGTCATGTGATTGTTGGCTCCAGAATCAAGGTACCCAACATTTTGGGCCTAGTGGGTTAAATTGTGTGTCATGAGCATCAACGATTCTCCTTCAACTTTCTCCTTTTCTATAAAGTTAGCATTTTCATTTACTTCATGATTTTGGGGATTACCTCTGTACTCATTACTGTAGTGTCCATAAGTTGTAGCACTGAATGTTTCTCTTGTCTACGTTTGGACGGTTATTGTATCCCCCTCTTCTTCCTTGTCTTTTGCCTCATGGGACATAGTTCTGTTGATTGCGTCCTTCTCTAGTGGGACCTCTACCACCTCTACTGCCTTCTCTGGATTCAAAATTTCCATAATTTCTTTCATGAGATCCTTGACCTCATCCTCTTCCATGCTGTGACATCCCCCATTTATCGTATCTATTTGTAGTGAGGGACAACTTCGTTTGGAGGGCTTGCTCCAATGCTTTATCATCACTCCTTCTGTTGACTTTCTGTTCATGGGCTTGGAGTGAGCCCACAAGTTCTTCTATGGACATGATTTCCAAATCTTTTATTTCTTACATGGTCATAGCTATATAATCATATTTTGGATCCAAAGATCGCAAATTTTTTTCACAAATTCTCTCGTCATTGAGAGTCTCTCCATTTATTCTCAATTGATTTGATACTACCATAACTCGTGTATAGTAATCAGCAATAGATTTAGTAGATTTCATTCTTAAGGATTCGAAATCACCTTGCAATGTTTGAAGACGAATTTTATTTACTTTGTCTGAACCTTTGTGTGTTCGATGGAGAGAGTCCCAAAACTTTTTTGGATGTCTTGGTGGAGGCGATGATTTTGAACATGGCCTCATCATGACTTTGGTAGATTATGGACTTCGCCTCGCAATCCTTCTTTCGATCGGCTCACATGGTCGTTCTTTGAGCATCAGACATAGCTGCTTTGGCTTCTTTCGATGGGCTTTGTCTGTACCTATCTTCAACGATATCCATGACATCCTGAGCACCTAGAAGAGCTCTCATTTGAATAGACCAGTTATCATATCTCTCTCGGGTCAACTTTGGAATGACCACTTGGGTAGCACTGTTCGCCATTGAATTTAATATATAAAAAATAGAGAGATGGGGATTGATTTTAGCAAATATGATGCCACCAATGTGTTCTGAAGGATGAAAATCCTTAGGAACTGATTTTGGATTGCAAAGAACTGGTCTAAAAGTCACTGAACCGACCAAAAATTTTGAATTGTTTTTTTTTAAAAAGGTTTGACTTAATGGAGATAACGGCGTCAATGTTACCATTAGGGCCACGTGGTGGCTTCTGAGCGTGCTGCGTGTCGGCGATTAGACTCGGGTCGATCAGCCGGGTTGGGGCAAACTCGCGGGTCAGGTTTTGGCTTTTTGATTGTTGGGCCAGATCGCGGATCGGGTTCCGGGTCGGATCTCAGCAACCGGGCGAAGAAGACGCGTGCAAGGCGCATGTAGCCCATGACTTCGCCGGTTAGCACTCTTTCCGGCGCGTGCAGCGCATCTGGATGACGTTGTGTCATCTGTTAGTGCGTGAGAGCGCGTGCGGGGGTTCCTGGACTCTGTTTGAAGCACGGTTTGCACCGTTGGAATCGTCCTAACGTGAATTGCATAATGGTAAGCTCAATATTGGATTTTGAGCAACTTCAAATCTGGGAAAAAATTTTGAATTTCCCTTTGTTCGCCTCTGTTTGGCGAATTTCAGCGAACCTGGGCACTCTGATACCATTGATGAGTGGAGGGGACTCACTCAATCACTGGTTGTGATTGAAACTCGGTGAGGATTGCACACAAATACAAAACAATTAATTTCAGTCTAAAAAAGAAACAAACAAAGACAAAATACACAAACTCTCTTCTTCTCACTGGTTACCACCCTCACTACACCACACTTCATTACACACACACATACATCTATTTATAGCAAATTCTAAATTAGAATAATCAAAGATTGTGGGCAGGTTGGTGAGGTTGGTGGCGGCCGATCTTCAACGTCAACAGAAGCGGTTGGTTGGTGCGGTAGCTGTCGTCAAATTTTGCTGCCATCGTCAAGTTTACTCTTCAACAGTCTTCAAGCTTCAATGTGCTTTAAGTTTCATCAGATTTTTCTATCTTTAAGTCCATGCTTTAAGTATACTTTAAGCTTTCATTTGACTACTTGTATTTGGATTATAATCTTTCAACAAAGCTTGTGAGCACTTGATCTTGAACTTATATGCGTGATTCTTAAAACATTATCACTTAACCAAAATGTGTTGAGTTCCCTTGATTTGTTATTATCAAAATAAGATTTCTAAATCTTGTTAGGCCAACATTTAGTTTAGCAATTAGGAATACTTGTAAGGTGATGGGATATTTGCTCCTTTGACTATAATTTATGATGGCATAGCAAAGATCCAATATTCAAATATTTGATAAATAGAGTTAATTGATTTCTAAGGGAAAAAGGAGCTAAATTCACAATCAAGTTATAAGTTTAGCCAATGCCATGAAAAATAACTCATAGTTAATTGATCTTTCATGAGCGGACACTGAAATCATATCAATAGCTTTATCAACTATAGCTATACTATCAAAGTTAGGTTATTTGACTATTCAATTGTTGACGTTGTACACTTGTTCCAATTTCTATAGAGCATTCTACATGATTTTATTTTGTTTAAAATTTTTAAAGTCAAATGGTTAACAGGATTGACAACTGGGGCTACTTTCATGTACGCTTTTGAAAACGATTTCATGAGTGCTTATGGAAATTTTAGATCAAACCGTCAAAGTCACAACAATATTATGGAATTCTAATTACAAGATTCACGTAAATGATTTGAAGACACTAAATTCAACAGGTGAAGGGTAAGTTGTCAATTCATTTGAAATATGTTATGTAAAGATTGTGAAACTGAACTAAAGGTATTAGCAAAAGCCGTCTTGCCTATCAAATGGAGATTGCATTCCTACAACATATGGAAATATGACTTCTTCAATTTAAAGTCTAATATATCCTAGGGTACTAAGAACTTGTGCCCATATATAGAAGATATTTTAAACTTGAATGTTTATTAATTTAGAAAAAATATATAACAAATTAAATTGTTTTGAATTGTATCCAAATTAACTCAAATAGAAATCTAAAATAAAAAATTTATGCAAGCTAACAATCGTACACTGTGATATGTGTTTGAAAAAAAAAATTATTCCATGTGTATAGATGTACTGATTTGATATTTTATAATGAACTGTTAAGTATTTAAAATTTGAAAATTTTCATATAAAAGCAAGCAGGATTGATAATATAACACACACACATCAAGCGAGTATTACATTGGTGGTCGGTGATTATGAATCTACTTGGAATAAGAATTTAAAATATGAACATCATTTTCTTTACTAATACACCCTAAATATACCAAGAACAAATGGTCAATTTGCCATGGGGGACAATTAGGATGCGACAACAATCAAGGTCATCAACACTTGAAGGTAGCTGCTCAAAATGGGTCAAACGCCATAAAGGCCATAGTAACTCGCGCCCGTGCCATAAACAGCTAATGTCAACCTTATAAAGGCTAGACCGATTCACGTCTGCGCCATAACTCGACAATAAAAGGCATTACCTCTTAGGGTCAAACTCCTCTGCTATAAATAGGGACTCGGGTGAAGAGGCAAAGGTATCTCATTCTAACCCAATTTCCCTATTGCATTCAACCTCTCTAAAGCATTCCCTTACTTAGGCATCATAGAGATCCCCCGGAGTACACCCCGGGTCCTCCAAGCCACCTTTATTTTCATCCTTTTCAGGTGATCGGAGACTGGAAGGTTTGCTGAAGGTCCTCGACATCTCTATTCTGCAATAGTTGGTGCCATCTGTGGGAATGCTTCTGAGAGGTGTTCATCACACTTCTGGCCTCGATCCCTGAATCATGGCAGCAACTACCAACTCCAAATCTAACCCTGCTGCAGGTGATCAGTCGCCCCAGTCCATGCACTCTACACCCATAGACCATTCAGGAGTCACAAGGGAGGAGTTCCTTATCTTCCAAAAGAGAATGAAAGCCTCTCAGAAGAAGATGAAGGACATTTTCAACATGCTCTTACAACAAAAGAGTCGTGAAGAACCTGCCCTTCACCAACGGCCAAACGATCCTAACTTACTAGAGAAAGTAGAAGACACGAAGGAGAGCGATGGAAAAACAAATCCCCCGAAGAAAGTGGAGGACGCAAATAGTATGGGACGAACGAGCAATGATCGAATGAGTTAGAGGAGAGGATAAAAAAGATAGATCAAATTGAAAAAAATGATGAAAGAGGGACGACCTAACCCTTATTGTGGGGAAAGTTAGTTAAAATTGTCGAATCCTCCATTTACTAAAGAAGTGATGGAGGTTTCGCTGCCCAGTAAGTTCAAGATGCCGACTTTTGAAAGATATGAATGCTCGACTGACCCAGTGGATCACCTAGATACCTTCAAGGTATTGATGTAGCTGCAAGGTGCACCTGATGCCATCATAGGTCGTGCGTTTGTAGCTACCCTTAAAGGTAATGCCAGGGTGAGGTATCGAACCTTGAAGCTTGGTTCGATCAGCTCATTCTTAGAGATGGAGCAGCAGTTTATAAACCATTTCATCAGTAGTCGAAGGATCGCCAAAAACATGGCCCATGTGATAAGTTTGGTTCAAAGAGAATGGGATACGTTGAAGAAGTTTATACATCGCTTCGTCACAGAAACCCTAGAGATCCGAAACCTTGATCATGGGGTGGCACTGGCGGCCCTAACCACAGCCCTCCAACCCAGAGCTTTCCTATACTCGTTAGGGAAGAAGCCACAGGCCAACATAGGGAAGTTGATGGCTAGGGCACAAAATATATAGAAGAGGTAATGGATACAAGGAGACAGGCCGAATTGAAAAGAAAAGGGATTAGAGATGTTGGCGAACCTTCTAGGGTCGGAAAAAGACAGGAGTGTAGCAAAGCTCAAAGCAGTTCCAGAGGAGTGGGACATACTAGTAAGTTTCAATCTTATACTCCCCTGAACACACCTCGCACCAATGTGTTAATGTATATATAAGAGAATGGATACGTTTCGTGGCCTCAACCTATGCGAACACTCTCATATAAGCGAAATATGTCAAAGTATTATCAGTTCCATAGGGATCACAAGCACGATATCGAGGAGTGCATTCACCTCAAAAACGAAATCAAAGCCCTGATTAAAAGGGGGCATTTGTTAGGATTCGTGAAAAAATAGGATCGCCGAAGGGAAGCTCATGAGTAGAAAAAACCCGAAGTAGAAGACAAGGAAGAGCAAGTTGTTGGAGAGATAGCAATGATCTTCGATGAACTCGCTAGCGGGGGAGACAGCGGGGACGCCCAGAAGAGGTATGCCAAACTAGTACTCATAACAAAGGAAAGGAAGTTGGATGGTAAGAAACAAAAGCAGGACGACATTATCACCTTCAACAAGAAAGATGAAGAGGGAGTGCAGCAGCCTTATGACGATGCCTTAGTAGTGTCACTACTGGTGTCCAACTACAAGGTGAGATGAGTACTGGTAGACAACGGGAGCTCGGCCAACATAATATTATAGCCGGTTCTCCAAGAGATGAAAATAGGTAAAGAATGCCCAAAAGCCATCTCCACCCCGTTGGTTGGATTCGGAGGAGACGTGGTACATCTTATGGGTACGATAACACTCCTAGTGACAATAGGGACGTCCCCGCAACAAATCACCTTGATGGCAGTTTTCCTGGTAGTTGATCAGCTATCAGTTTACAACATCATAATGAGCCGCCCCTCACTCAACACAGCTCGAGCCATGACGTCCACTTACCACCTAAAGGTAAAATTCCCTACTCCACACGGGATAGTGATGATTAAAGGAGATCAATTAGTAGCCTAGAATTATTACGTGATGGTGTTAAAAGGTAAAAATGAGGCAAGGGACGCCCTAACTATTGAAGACCTGGAGATAAGTGGAGAAGGTCTGCAAATCGGGGCAATTACGAGGATCTTATGAACATCCCCATAAACAGCGATCGGGAGAGGTGTGTCCAGATAGGAAGCCGCTTATCAGAAACTCTAAAAATGGAGCTAAGAAGATTACTAAGTGAGTTTGTGGACATCTTTGCCTAGTCGGCTGATGACATGCTGGGGATTAACCCTGCAATCATGGAGCATAGGTTGCAAGTTGACCCTAACCATAAGCCTATTAAATATAAGAAGATGAGCTTTGCATTAGAGTGAATCAAGGTGATAGATGAAGAAGTGATGAAGCTAGTATATGCCAAATTCGTCAAGGAAGTCAATTATCCAGAATGGCTCAACGATGTAGTCTTGGTAAAAAAAAAGAGCCAAATGGGAAGTGGCAAACTTGTGTTGACTTCATAGATTTGAATAAGGCGTGCCCGAAAGTCAGCTTTCCACTTCCTCGCATCGGCCAGCTGGTGGACTCGACATCTGGACACGAGCTCCTAAGTTTCATGGATGCATATTCAGGATACAACCAAATCCCAATGCACCCAGGAGACGAGGGGAAAATGCCATTCATCACGGAAAGGGGACTCTACTATTATAAGGTAATGCCTTTCGGATTGAAGAATGTGGGAGCAACGTACCAGCGACTAGTAAATAGGATGTTTAAAGATCTACTCAGAAAAACAATGGAGTCATACAATGATGACATGCTTCTGGAAATCATGAAAGCAGAGTAGCATTGTAAAGATTTAAAGGGCACATTCGAACTGTTGCGCAGGTATCAAATGAAATTAAACCCTTTTGAATGCGTGTTTGGTATCTCTACAAGGAAATTTCCAGGCTTCATGGTGACACACAGGGGAATAGAAGCTAACCCAGACAAGATACGGGCGCTACTGAAGATGAAAGCCCCTTGAACAAAGAAGGAGGTTCGGATCTTAACAGGAAGGATTGCCTCACTCAGCAGGTTTGTCTCCTCTTCGGTAGATAAGAGCCTATCCTTCTTCACGGTACTATGAAGGAAAGGAGGATTTGAATGGGGGGAGGAGCAAGATAAAGCCTTTGAACAAGTCAAGCAATACCTTGGTTCCCCCCCCTACTAACCAAGGCGACAAAAGGAGAAGACCTCTACATATACGTGGCTTCAACTCCGCATGCGGTCAGCTCGGTCCTAGTTAGAGAAGAAGGAATGCAACATAAACCCATCTACTACACCAATAAAGTACTGAGTAGAGTAAAGTTAAATTACACCACAGTGGAGAAGGCAGCCTTTGTAGTTATCTGTGCAGCGCAAAAGTTAAGACCATACTTTCAGGTGCACAAGATAATTCTGTTGACCAACTTACCACTGAAACAAATTCTCCAAGGGCTGGAGACCTCGGGTAGAATGATGAGATGGTCAATTGAGTTAGGAGAATTCAACGTACGTTACAAGCCAAAGCCCACTATCAAAGCTCAGGTGCTAGGCGACTTCATGGTGGAACAATCCCACAAAACAACTAAAGAACCAAAGGTCTATGCGTTGACGTTGTGAATCACTATCAGTTTGGAAACACTCTATGCGTTGAGGTTGAAGTTCACATAAACTAATAATGACGCTGAATATGAAGCCTTGTTGGTAGGTCTATGCCTAGTAGAGTCCCTTGGAGTGGCTCGGATTCATGTGTCGAGCGATTCACAATTGGTGGCTGAGCCAGGGAAGGGAGAATTTGAGGCTGAGGAATAGAAAATTAAGAAATACCTACCCAAAGCACATGAGTACATCAAAACATTCACTCAATTCGATATAGAGCACGTACCACAATCGGAGAATGGAAGGGCTAATATGCTGGCAATATTGGCCTCAGTTACAAAGCCAGATTGAAAGAGCGCCATCAACTTGGAAAGAGTTGGGAAGCCTTCCTACGAGGAGGTCGATGTAAACTTGGCAGTGGTTGAAGCAATCGAAGGAGAATGGAGAACCCCCTTAGTACAGTACCTTCGGGAGGAGTCCTTACCGAACAAAAAGAAAGAGTCTATGAAGATAAGAAGAAGGGCAGCTTGGTACACACTCATAAACCAAGAGTTATGCTGGCAGTCCCTGACATTGCCATACCTGCGGTGCTTAGGTACTGAAGAAGGAGAATACGTGCTAAAGGAAATTCACGAAGGGATATGCGGAAATCACTTGGCCAGCAAGGACTTAGCCCACAAGGCTTTGCAGCAAAGGTTCTACTGGCCCACCATGAAGAAAATGCGCTTAAAATGGTTAAACGGTGTGACATGTGCCAGAGGTGTGCCGGAATACCATGCATGCTAGCCAATATTCTCTCCCCCCTGACAAGCCCTTGTCCATTCGCCCAATGGGGACTAGATATCTTGGGACCATTGCCTCGAGCCACAAGGCAAAGGAAATTTTTGTTGGTGGCTATTGATTACTTCACCAAGTGGATAGAAGTAGAAGCCTTGGCCCACATAACAAAGCGCAAAATCAACAAATTTGTATGGGTTTCGATGATTTGAAGACCATGGAAGACAGTTCGATAATGAGCAGTTCAAGAAATTTTGTGCCGACCTGGGCATAAAACTTCTATTTGCATCTGTCACATATCCACAAAGCAATGGCCAAGTGGAGAACATAAGTTAAACAATCCAACACGATTTAAGAACACGGCTCGAAACTTCACAAGGAAAATGGGTGGAAGAGCTCCCGTCAATAATTTGGGCATACCACACAACCCAACGAGCAGCCATGGGAGAAACCCCTTTTATGCTGGCCTTTGGAGCAAAGGCAGTCATTCTTGCTGAGGTTGAAATACCCTCTTGGCGGAGACAACATTTTGACGAGAAGAACAACAATGAAGAACTGAGAGCAGAATTAGATCTCCTAGAAGAAAGATAAGACCAAGCACAGTTGAGGGTTATGATATACTGACAAAAAGTGGCTAGGTATTACAATGCTCGAGTTAAGGCACGAACATTCAACCCAAGAGATTAGGTCCTCAAGAAGGCACAAAACAACCCGGCAGAGCTAGGATCAAACAAGCTGAAGTCTAATTAGGAGGGACTATACCAAGTCATGTCAGAA
Source organism: Malania oleifera (assembly GCF_029873635.1). Taxonomy (NCBI): domain Eukaryota; kingdom Viridiplantae; phylum Streptophyta; class Magnoliopsida; order Santalales; family Ximeniaceae; genus Malania; species Malania oleifera. Next base: position 14,001,214 of record NC_080429.1, on the reverse strand, counting down.
ATCAAACTGGGGACATACACTTTAAAAGAATTAGGAGGAAAGGAAGTAAAACACACATGGAACTCCAATATGTTAAAGAAGTACTACTCTTGAAATTCCATTACTCAAAAAGTTGTACAACAGAAATAAAATTCTATTACCCAAAACGTTGTACAACAGAATTAAAAGGCTTCAATAGCCAAAGTGTATTATCAAAGATATAATAAGACGACAAGCTGATATCTCTAATCATAAGCTTTACTCCCTTCCCCGATCTCAATCTCCTCGGTCTCATCCATCTCCTTTCCCGATTGTGGGCTTTCATTGTCGTAACCATATGAGCACACGCCAACCAGAGAAAGGTTAGGATGCATCGTCTTGACCAGCTCTCAGCACTTTGAAAGCCTTCACATTAAGTCTTGGCGGTATCAACGATGAACTTCTTGGAGTTTTGGTACTCCGAAATAGCAATAGGGATTTCTTCACGACGAATCCTCGTTATCTCCTCTTGATGAGCCTTTTCGCATCGTTCAACATCTGCTCAGGCTTCATGCAACTCGTTCTGGGCAACAACATATTTCTCCTTCGCATCCAGGGTCTGCCAGTACATCTCGGCCCCCTTCTCCTCTTGATCCAAAGCCATGGCCGCCATCTGTAAGCAAGATCAGCAAGAGTTAAGAGCATCGAAAGCAAGGTTATGCATAAGACTAACAAGGGTACCTGGTAGGAAGTATGTCGCATTGTTGCGGACAAATGATCCATAAACAACATCTTAGCCTACACAAGGTCCTCCACATGCACTGCGTGGCGCAGAGGAGGACCAGTAAGAGTATGCTCATGAAAAATGGGGCTTGATGCAAGAGTAGGCATAGTCGGGTCCACCGAAGGTAAGGGCTTGCTGTCCACCGTAGGGTCATCCCGCATTTGAGAAGAGTCACTTTCAAAATCTCTCTTCTTCTTCTTCTTACTTGACCTCTGCTTCTTCTCCTTTGCCATCACCACCTCGTATTGGTTAAAGTCCATATCTGCAAGAGGGAAGAGGAAGAGGTGAGAAAACATAACATAGTGCAAATATGAGCACATACACCATACTACAGGAAAGAAAGATAGTCGAAGAGACGCGACTAAGCTCGTACTACACAATGACCTATTCCTTGAGCAGTTTGCTGTGTGGGGCAATCCCCTGCCGACTACTATCTCTCAGGTCCTTAAGAATGGCCTGCTCTGATGGGAAAAGAGTATGAGCCAAGTGTCGCAGCTGAGTTGAAACAAAGAGAAAAGATTAGAGATAAACATATAGACACCTAACATAACCCAGGCACGTACAAAAAAAAAATAAAGCCAGAGGAAGGAACATCACCATCAAGAGGAGTAGACCAGACATAGGGCCCATGATAGTTTAGCTCCCCAGAGGCAATGAAGAATCAGAACTTCCACTCGTGAATGGATAAACTACCGAGAGTAAATAGTTTATACTCGGGAAGGGAGTTGAAGTAGTATAGTTGCTTCTCTACGAAGTGCGTCCTCATCTGAAAGCAACTCCAAAATAGAGGCATTGTGGGCTGGTGACCTTGTTTTAGGAGAAGGACGGCAAACGACACTAACGATAAGTACAAATTGGGGATAAGTTGTGAGGGAGCTTTGTTATAAAATCGGAGGACGTTCGAGAAGAAAGGATGAAAGGGTAGCTGAATACCTAGATCCAGGATGTCCATGTATAAACAAATCTCATTAGGCCCCGGCTCTAAAGCAAACTCGGAGCTATTAGGCAACCTAGTATGAATATCATTAGGAATAGCGAATAAGCGATTAACATTACGCATATCTTCCATGAAAAGGAAACACCGGGCAGTCCATACAGTAGCAGGAGGCATAGACTGAGCACCCGAGGGCTTCATGAGAATCAAGATCGAAAGGCAAGCACAGCAAACAACTTACACCACTCAACGATTTGGATCAATAACGCCCATTTTCTATAGGTTTGCTATAAACGCAATCGAAAGAAAGGAAGAACATGAAGAACAATACAAAGAATACCAAGAACAAGTGAAGAACAAAGCAAAACTTAACATACAAATGCCAAAAAAAAAAAAAAAAGCAATGAAAGACACAAAGAGAAAGGCGCAGGAAAAGCGTACCAAGCAGAGAGCCTCTCGAGCAGGACAAGGAGCGAATGAGCAAATGAACACTTTTAATAAAGGAAAGCTTACTCAAATCTCAAGAAACCACACATCCAGAAAAGGTGGGAAGGTATTAATTAGTTCACATTTCTAAGGAAAAATGCCAAATCCCCGTACGAGCACACTGCCTAAGAAAGATGCACATATCATGCCAGACAAAGAAGCTGATCACACACGTGCCAACAAACTCTCACGCGACCCGCGTCCCAACTAGAGGGGACACCCAATTGACGTGACCTCGAGTCCCAAGACGTCTCAGATTCCCCAGGTATGGCAAAACTAACAAGAAATTTTGATTCCCTGTAGGTGCAATCATGAAGGATCTTGAAAATCTACATGAAGCCAAAGGTGTAGTCCCAAGAGGGCGGGTGAATTGGATTTAAAAATTTTATTTTAATTCCTTTTAAGAATCCTTAACCTCTTGTACTTGTTTTAATGAATTCTTGACTTCTTGTTAATTTATACAAGACACAATAAATAGTTAAAAAAAATTCAATCCACAACCACAACACAATTTCTTAAACAATCACGTAACCAATCAATCAATCAAACCAATCAATTTTCAATCAACCACAATATCCAAACTAAGATATAAGATTCAGCTTTTATTTGTTTGTAGCCCTATATATATGAAGGTTTGATTCAAGCCCTGTGGTTAATGCAAATCCTGTGATAATGAATTTTCTTTCAAAATGAAGTGCAATATAAAATCCAATACTCTTTCCAAAAGCTTAGACGTTAAATAAACTTTTAGTTAAAGAGTCTTTGGGTGTTTCACCAATCAACGTACTCCCTTACGGTTTCTGTAAAGTATGGATCAACCAACGTACTCCCTTTCGATTTCCGCAATCCCAAAAACAAATTAAGCTTAAGTTTATTTAATATCTAATCCACGTAGTATATATGATTAAAGAATTTAAATCATCCACGCAATTAATATGTGCTGAAAATAAAGAACAAGGGAAAGAGAGAGTGAGACCACGATTTTTACGAGCTTTGGCTTATACCTAGCCTACGTCCTCACCTCTGGCAAACCACCAAAGGAATCCACTAAATCAGTTCTTTTCTGTGCGGAACAAAACCTTACAAGCGATACCCCATGCTCAAACACTCCTTCACTAGGCTAGAGCAAGCGATACGCCCCCACTTTGGCAATGATCCAAACAATCCTTGAATCGTCAAATCTACAAGAGCAAGATAAATAATCTGTGCACAAAGAATTACCCTTAGATAGGGTGGATTAGTACAATTTCAAATACTATATAATTCAATCAAAATATCAATATGAAATACAATTGAAGTTCAAAAGAGATTTCGCCAAGTTTTCCTTTTAGATGAGAATCAACAATTCAGAAACACAAAGAATGATTGATTAGTTGTTTCCAGAAAATATCAGCAATTCAGATGTGCAAAGATGAGAGCATGGGAGCTTCGAGAGTGTGAGAGTTTCAGCTTTGAGAATTGATTTTCAATTGCTTGGTACGATTTGATTTGCAAAATCATGTATTTATAAAGTGAGTTTCCTTGTCTCCCAAGTTGCTTGGAGTGTCCTCCAAGTTTTTATAACATTCAGATTTTAAAAATTATTTTTAAAATTTTTCCTGTTGAAGTTCAAAATTTAAATTCTCGTAGGGTCAGTTGGACGAACAGGCAACTGGGTAGGTGTTTATACAGGGTCAGCTAACTGGACAGGCGACTGGAACCTTTCTGTCAGCCAAAAATCGAAAAGAACAAGAATTGCGCACGAAAAGGATCCCATTGGTAAAAGTACTCTGACACAATCACGCAATTGAAGATGCATTGTGGGAATTGGAGGAAAAGATGCGTCATAGATATCCACACTTATTCAATGGGTCCCAAAATTGGACAAGTAAAGGCAAATAATGATTTTTGGCTTTTGCTTTATATAGTGTAAAAGAATTAATTATAGAAATGTATTTTGGTTTTTGGATATAAATAGTTTTGGGAGAGTTTTCTTTTCATAATTGATTGTAATCTCCCATAACTCTATTGTAACCATGGTATTCCTCCGTCATAAGTGAGGGTAATTAATAAAATTACAATAATTTTTTCCTCAGAGACTAATACATGAGATAGATAGAACATTTCGAGAACGAAATTTTGTTAGGAGGAGAGAATGTAGAGACCCGAAAAATTAAATTAATAAGAAAAATAAAAGAAATAGGGAAATTTGGTTTGGTAAAGATCAAACCGTCAACGGTTTCATGGAGCTCAGAAAAACCATCGACGGTTATGTGTTACCGTAGCTAGGTAAATGGGTAAAACAGTTAAAATGGTTTGGTTAAAGACCAAACCATCGACGGTTTGGTGGGAGGCGAGAAAACCATCGACGGTTTTGTCTGGCAGTGGCTAATATGTAAGGTCCTGCAGCTCATTTTTCCTAAAGGAAATCAAAATCTCTCTCTCCCTCTCTCTACAAGGGCTGTAGCTCTCCCTCCTCTCTTCCATTTCTCGCCTGATTTCAACCTGAATCAGTGGATAAACGTGATTTCAGGATCCTGGCGGCGATTCTCTATAGTTTAACTAGAGTAATTTTGTAAATCGGGAATTTCAAGCACCACTCCAAAACCAAGGTAAGGAGGTTAATTTTTAAAGTTTAGCTAGTCATTGGTAGTATGTCAGCCTAGGTATGTTGAATGGTTGTTATTATGGGGTTAAATTGATTGAATTAGGGTTTATGGATATAGGCTTTGTGCGGGCGCCGCAAGCATAGTATTGGATTCCCTGTAGGTATAGTTTGTAGTAACTCGAACCAGGAGATAAAGGAAGAAACTAATAAAAGAGAGGGAGGGAAATTTTAGGAAAAAGAGGGTAGCATGGCCTCATCGACAAATCTTAGTTTTCGTCAACGAGCGCCTTTCTAGGGATCGTCGACAAAGTTCAGGTACTTGTCGACGAACAGATCCCAAGAGTTTGGAATAAATTCAAGCTTCCGGTATGTCGACGAAGCCAAGTGGTAGTCGACGAGCGCCCTTCTGCTGTTCGTCGACGAAGACTATATCTCGTCGACGAATGTGGTTGGGGTCAAAGACTTAAAGGTAAAGCAAGGTTTGATATTTTAGAATATATATATATATATATATATCTCTATAACCACAAACTAGACTCCCTCTCCTTGATTTTCTCGCCGATCATCGTTAGACTCAACGATCGGAAGTTACAACTAAGGTCTAGTAGCAGTTCTCCACATATCTAGGAGAGTGGATTGTTGATGCGGACATTTCGGATCCCACTCCAAAAAGCTAGGGTTTCGACCTTTTGGGGCATTCACAGCTCAAAAGCCTGAAATTTACATTTACCCTAAAATATTCACCACAACTCCTAGAATAATTTCCATTCAACACTTCCTACATTTCATATACTCCAAATTAACTTAAAAATCCAAAAATACATCACTTTCCCTGGTTTTGTGATGGTGCCGCGAAACCTCAACTTGAAAATCTACTTTGTGTACATTGTAGAGAATCTTACCAGGAACCCCGGAGTGGTTCTTGATCGTCAATCCGAGCTTTAACGGAACCGGGATCGAAGAGAGAAGGAGGGAGCTTCGTAGGTTTGCATGAGAGAGAGAGAGAGAGAGAGAGAGAGAGAGAGAGAGAGAGAGAGAGAGAGAGAGAGAGAGAGAGTTTTATTTTGTTTTACAAAACACTCACAAGATCCTTTTTAATTCACTCACTGTAGAGAAAACCATCGCTGGTTTTCTTTGATCCTCAGAAAATTGTCGCCGATTTTCTATTTAACCAGCCCGGTTTAACCGTTTACCTGTTACCGCTCCGTGATAAAATCCATAACCATCGCTGATTTTCTCTCTTCTCCAAAAATAGTCATTGATTTTCTCCCCTTTCAGCCAAAAACCACTTTTTCACATTTCTTTATTATTTTATTTTCCCAGGTCTCTACATTCTCCCCTCCTTATAAAATTGCGTCCTTGAAATTTGTCATTCATCACATTTCCATTCTTAAAGAAAAACACCACCATTTTATTAATTACCCTCACTTATAGCGGAGGAATACCATGGTAACAAAGGGTATCTGGGAGATTACAACCATTGAAAGAAAATTCTCCCCAAAACCATTTATCAAAACCAAAACTCTAACTATCCTACACTATACAAATCAAAATACATACCTAAACCATGGTTCCCACCGAACAAGTGCAGGTATCTCTGGCGCATCTACTCCTCCAATTCCCAAGAAGCTTCCTCTACTGGATGGTTATGCCATAGAACTTTTACTAGCGGTATGCTTTTCTTACGCAGCTCTTGTTCTTTCCAATCCAAAACCTACATTGGCACTTCTTCATAAAACAAGGCATCACTAAATTCCAGTGCCTCATATCTAATCACATGGGAGGGATCGGGGATGTATTTCCTCATCATGGATACAATGAATACGTCATGAATTCTAGAAAATACTCTTGGTAAAGCTAACTTATAGGCAACTGGACTCACTTTTCCAAGAATCTCAAATGGTCTAATATACTTAGGGCTCAGCTTACCCTTCCTCCCAAACCTCATAACTCCTTTCAATGGTGCCACCCTTAGAAATATGTGATTCCCAATGTCAAACTCTGGTTCTTTCCGGTGAGTATCTGCATAACTCTTTTGCTGACTCTGCGCTGTTATGATCCCGTCCCTAATAAGTTTGACTTTTTCCTGAGTCTATTGTATCAGTTCTAGCCCCAATATCTGTCTCTCCCCAATCTCATCCTAGTACACTGGGGATTGGCATCTCCTACCATATAATGCCTCAAATGGTGCCATCTCAATACTGGCCTGATAGCTGTTATTATACGCAAACTTGACCAGTGGTATAAACCGTAACCAACTGCCTCCAAATTCTAGCACACATGCATGTAGCATATCCTCCAATATCTGTATCATCCTCTCTATCTGTCTATCTGTCTGAGGATGAAATGTTGTACTGAGCGACAATTGAGCACCCATGGCCTCTTGCAAACTCCTCTTGAAACGAGATGTGAACCGTGGGTCTCGATATGAAACTATGGACACTGGCACCCCATGCATTCTCACTATCTCCTGAATATACAAATTTGCCCATCTGTTTAAGGAGTAGTTAACTTTGATAGGCAGAAAATGGGCAGTTTTTGTAAGTTGATCCACAACTACCCAAATGGCGTCCTGTCCATGCAATGTCGGCGGTAACCCGGTGACAAAATTCATCGTTATATGCTCCCATTTCCACTCAGGAATATACAGCAACTACAATGATCCCGCTGGTCTCTGATGCTCAGCTTTCACTTGCTAGCATGTCAAACACTGTGCTACAAACTCAACAATCTCTTTTTTTATTCCGCTCCACCAAAAAGATTTCTGAAGATCCCTATACATCTATGTACTACTAGGATTTACCGTATACAAGGATTAGTGCGCTTCTTCCAAAATTACTATCTTAATCTTATGGTCAATAGGTACACACAGCTTGGTGCGGAACCTCAAGGTTCCATTATCTAAGATACTAAAATTCTCCTCTAGACCATCCTATACTTTCTCTATAAGTTCTACCAGCTCTGCATCACTCCTCTGTGCTACTCTAATTCTTTCCTATAGAGTTGGTTGCAACATTAGGTTGGCAGTAAGTTTCTAATGATCACCCTCTACGAGTTCTATCCCTAGTCTCTCCAGATCCATCTGAATTGGATGCTGGATCTCCACTGCAAATACTGATGCACCCACTGACTTCCGACTCAAGGCATCAGCCACCACATTAGCCTTTCCCGAGTGGTAACTGATGGTGTAGTCGTAATTTTTATCAGTTCCAACCATCTCCTCAGCCTCATGTTCAATTCTTTTTGCATGAAAAAGTATTTTAAACTCTTATGATCCTTGAAAATTTCACACATACCCCCATAGATATAATGTCTCCAAATTTTCAATGCGTAAACCACTGTTGCTAACTCCAGATCATGGGTAGGATAATTCTTCTTATATTATTTCAACTGTAGTGAGGCATAAGCTATCACTCTCCTTACTGCATCAGAACACAATTGAGCCCTTTAAGCAATGCATCACTATAAATCACGAAACCCTCTTCACCTAAAGGAATCATCAACACCGGTGCAGTAATAAACCGCTGCTTCAACTCTTGGAAGCTCAGCTCACATTCATCAAACCATTCAAACTTCACCCCTTTCCTAGTCAATCTATTCAACGGACCCAACAATTTAGAAAAATCATTAACAAATCGACGGTAGTATCTAGCCAATCTCAGGAAACTTCTGATTTCCTACACACTCTTTGGTCATACCCAATCTACTACCACCTCAATCTTACTCGGGTCTACTAAGATACCACCCCTGGAGATCACATGTCCAAGGAAGGTAACCTGCTCCAGCCAGAACTCGCGCTTCTTGAATTTTGCAAACAGTTTCCTTTCCCTCAGTACCTGAAGTACTATCCTCAGATGTTCCTCATGCTCCTCTGGGCTCTTTGAATGCATCAGTATATCGTTAATGAATACCACCACAAACTAATCCAAATGCTGGTAGAATACTCGATTCATCAAATCCATAGACATTGCAGGAGCATTTGTTAGTCCAAATGGCATAACCAAGAATTTGTAATGGCCATATCGAGTCCTGAATGTCATCTTTAAAACATCCTCTGTTCTGACCTTTACCTGATGATACCTAGAACGTAATCTATCTTTGAGAAAACATGTGTCCCCTGTAGCTGATCAAACAAATCATCGATGCGGGGAAGCGAGTATTTATTCTTGATAGTCACTTTGTTAATTTCTCGATAGTAGATGCACATTCTCATCGACCCATCTTTCTTTTTCACAAATAATATTGGTGCTCCCCTCAGTACTAGATCAATAGAAAACTCTACCTCACGATCAGGAGGTAGTCCCGACAAATCCTCGGGGAAAACATCAAGAAAATCCCTCACAATCAGAATATCCACTAATATCAACTCCCTTTTCTGATATCTCCTTTACACATGCCACAAAACCCTGACAACCCTCTAGTAGCAACCACCTCACATGAATGGCGGATAACAACTATGGTGGGGTGCACACACAAGGCCCTACAAACCTATACTCCTATCCCCTTGGAGGTATGAACTCTACCTCTCTCTGATGACAATCTATACTGGCATAGTGAGTAACTAGCCATTCAATCTCCAGTATCACCTCAAACCCATGCATATCCAATACCACCAGATCAGCTAATAAAATCCTCCCTTGAATGCATACCGGATAGTTACTAAGTACTTTATCACATATCCCCACAATCCCTGTCGGCATAGTCAGTGATGAACTAATTCCTAATTGCTGTGTTTCTAACCCACAAAATTTAACAAACTCCCTGGCGATAAAAGAATGAGTCACCCCTGAATCAAATAAAGCAATAGTTGTAGACGACAGAATTAAAACTATTCCTGTCACAACATCTCCTACTGCCTCTCCATCCCCTGGTGTCAGCGTGTAGACTCATACTAGAGTAATATTCCTCTATTGTCTGCCTTGGGGTGCCTGATGACCTCCTTGGTATGGTCTATAAGCAGGCGTAACAATTGGCGGTGCTCGGTAGTCCCTCGCTATATGCCCAAACTGACGGCACTCATAACATATTACCTCTCTGACCCGGCATTCCCCTAGGTGTCTCCAATAGCATATGGATTAAGAAGGGGGTGTCTGCCTACCCTGTACAGCCCGATCTCTCACTACCTGTCTCCCTCCTCCCCTGCTATCCTACCTCCTCGAAGGCCCTCAACTGGACCCTTCCTGAACATCTGAAGGTGTGGGCATCTTTCCATGACTCTATGTTGCGGTGCCTCTCTCAAGGCCACTCTCAATCACAACAGCTCCATCCACTACCTCTACAAATGTCGGGGCTCGAAAGCCTATAACCTGCTCAAACAGACTCTACCTCAAGCCTTTCTCAAACTTTCTCACCTTCCTCTCCTCATCTGGTACCAAATACGGAGAAAATTGAGACAGCTCAATAAATCTCGTCGTATACTACTGCACTGTCATCGGTCCCTACGTCAAATGCAAAAACTCTGTTGCCTTCACACTCCTGACTGTAGTGGGAAAGTACCTCTCGAAAAAGATCTCCCTTAAGCGGCTCCACGTCACCGCTACAGGATCTAATCTTTGCTCCTTCAATAATCTCGCTGATCTCCACCAGCGCTTTGCCTCCCCTGTCAGCTCAAATTTTACAAATAAAACTTTATGCTCATCCGTGCACGGAAGAACTGCCAGCATGTCCTCTATATCCTTGACCCAGTTCTTGGCTACTAGTGGGTCAGCTTCTCCAGAAAAGATGGGGGTCTCATACGCGTGAACTGCTCAATAGTGCAGCTCCGCCCTCCCGAACTCCTAGCCATCTCGGACATCACCTGCTAGGTGACACTATGTAGTACAACATAAGGATCTCTGCCACCCATACTGGAAGGCCCTGCATCATCACTCCCAGCATGTGCACCACTACTCCCTAGATCCATCCTGTAAATAGTATAAAATGGTTTTAGAACTCTTTCATCATAACTCACTAACACACCCAGCATACTAAAATCCAGAAGATATTCCGCTACAAACATTTCCCTATCCTCATTTTAGATTCAATCATACCACTTAGAAACACGATGAGGCAATAGTATCTATGGTTTTTCAAAAGTCGTCACCCCAGGAAAAACACATTAACAACCACAGAACTCCTACTTCTAGGTCGCAAGACAAAACCCTAAATTCCAATCTCATCCTCTAACAACAATCGACTCATATCTCATCAATATCCATTCCTATACTCTGGTATTATATTATTTTGTTTACTAAAGCCTGTAGAACTTAGCAACCTAGGCTTTGATACTAAACTGTGACGCCCCAATTTTTCTTACCATTTTTTCCATATAACTAGAACATACCAATCATCTATCGGCCACGTCAACACCTCTGATACCATATAAACATAACCCGACCCGAAAGTGGGTACTGGGTACACAATCATATTCATATACACAAACCTAATAGCGAAAGTCATCTCATATATATACATACCACAACGAATACACATACTAGAGTATCAACCAACCATAAATATAGGTCTAACACAAAACTCTAGGGAATCAAACCTCCCTATCTCAAAGCACTCACCCTGTCTACTTAAGGTGTCGGCTCCCCTCTACCTCGGAGCTCTATCACCAGGTCTATCTCAATTTCCTGAAACAATTAAATAATTGGGTGAGACACATCTCAGTAAGACGAAATAAATTAGCAACAGTGTTTGGCAGTATGAGATTCATTATAAAATAGCATAACATATATACGTTTCAGTAATAATGTCTTCTGGGAAAATATACCATTTCCACAATCATAATCATATAGATATACAACACAAGCTTTCATAAGCTTTTAATTTCATTTCCAAAATCATTTGTTCGTAACCCAAGATTACCAGCGAAGTTCCTGAGAATAGGGAAGCTTACTCGCCCATACAAGTAGCTTCCCTCTGCCCTGATATCATCTATATCCTAGCCCTATTAACTCATGTTCAGCTACAAACTGATACTTATCAGAGCACTCACCTTACTCAGTAAGCCCTCAAGTGGTGTGTTTAACTACACTTTAATTATTTCTATTATTAACTCACGTTATTTCATTTCTCATTATCTTTCTCATTTCCATTCTCATTTCATTTCCATTTCCATTTCATTTCCATTTCCATACCTAGCTCATGAGTGTCCCTAGTTACCGATACATTCGTGTCTGTACTCATGGCTACCCTAAGGATATCTCTCCACGTCATGCTTCACCCCATGAATAGGGTTGTGCTGCCCGAAGGCTGGATCTAATCGTAATTGGCCAACCTGGTTAAATCAAAGTATCGTATCATATATCCCGTGTCTGTAGTACCACTGGCTGACCTATAGCCCTGATCCGAACTTAGGGGGCACAACAACTCTGATATACAACTCAGTCTACTATCACGCTCCACGAGTTTATGTGGTTGCATTGTCTCCACTAGGAATGGTACCGTGCTCAATATCACTACCCATCATTAGGGTTTCCACATCCATCCATCAGGGTCATCATACCACATACCCGTAATCATTATGCGGTATTGGTGTTTCATCAATAACATTTCTATATTCATATTGCAAAATTTTACATTTCAATTCTCAATATCCAATATTCATATTACAAAATTAATGTTGCAATATTCACATTCCTCATAATCATATTTCTCATATTCACATTTCTAATATTCATATTTCTCATATTCATATTTCAATATATGTATTGTAGTATTCACATTACAATACCCACATTCTTATATTCTCATATCACATTTATATTGCAGTATTTACGTTGCAATATTTTCATTTCTCTTTTTCACATTTCAATGTTTGTACTGCAGTATTAACATTGCAATATTCACATAATCAGTATTCTCAACTCAGTTTTCGCAACTCAGTATTCACAACTTATTTAATCTTTTCAATGATATTTCATCAGTTCAATACTAATTTTATCTCATAAATGCATATACATATCTCATTTCACGTAATTCAATATTTCTCAAAAACACATTTCATCATTTCTCAAAAGATATATTTTCAGTACAAATTACTTTCATCATTTTCCATATTTCAACCTCGTATATCAATACGCATTTCATAATCTTATATTTCACAAAGTAAATCATTTAACCTAGTTTTAAACATATCTCAACATAAACCATATGCCACACACATTTCATCTGATATTTTTATCATAATAAATTTCAACTAAAATAACATAATACCATTTTCACATAATAACTCATTCAGTATTTCTCAAGTCGAATTTAATTAATAATTTATTTCCCTTACCTAGCTTACTGAGATTTTTCTAAAATACCCAATTTCTGCACCCCTCGGCGTTCACAACTCAAAAGCCTGAAATTTACATTTACCCCAAATTATTCAACACAACCCCCAGAATAATTTCCATTTAACACTTCCAACATTTCATATACTCCAAATTAACTTAAAAACCCAAGAATACACCACTTACCTTAGTTTTGGGATGGTGCCCGGGAACCCCAACTTGAAAATCTACTCTACGTACGTTGTAGAGAATCTTCCCAAGAACCTCGGGGTGGTTCCTGATCGTCAATCTGGGCTTTAACAAAACCGGAATCAAAGAGAGAAGGAGGGAGCTTCAGAGAGAGAGAGAGAGAGTGAATTTTATTTTGTTTTACAAAACACTAGTAGGATCCTTTTTATTTCACTCAATTACAGAGAAAATTGTTGCCAATTTTCTGTGATCCTCAGAAAATCGTTTCCAGTTTTCTATTTAACTGACCCGATTTAACCATTTACCTGTTACCGCTCCGTGGTAAAATCCATAACCGTCGCCAATTTTTTGTCTTCGGGAGAAAACCATCGCCAGTTTTCTCCCCTTTCAGCCAAAAACCACTTTTTTCACATTTCTTTATTATTTTATTTTCTCAGATCTTTACATTAGCTATATATCTATATTTAGTTAAATAACAACCTGGAGATATTCATACCCCAGTTTTAGCAGCAGTATTTACTTTCTTAAGCAGATGAATTATTTATGAGTTACCAGATGAAAAATTGTGTGCATGAGTATAGTTTTTAATTGGCATTAAATAAGCAGGTTTTGTGTAATACTGAAATGTAACGGCTATATGCCGAGAGATGAGATATGACGGCTAAATGGCGAGTTTATGAAATGCCGAATTTCACTGAGCTAGTTTATGACAGATATGATACGCCGATTTTTACTGAGACAGTATATAGCAGATGTTTTCACAGAATTATGCATAGCTTATGTCCTATACAGTTTTATGAAATGAATTATGATTACAGTTTTATACGATGTAAATTGCCATATATGCTAGTAGATCCTTGTTGTTATGATCTTATGTTAAGATTACGGTACCGTAGTTATATATATGTAGGGGTGCAACCACGCGTCTCAGATAGAGTGTGGATATGAGAAAGGCGATTGATGGCCTGGGTAAAGTACTCTCTGATGCAGAAATTTCGAGGCACCATCTGATGTAGTAATTCTGGATGACCCTACCTTCGGGCATAAGGTAGGCACCATCGTACTACTATTATGTTTGACTTAGCTATAGTCGACCAACTATATGCTAGGTCCAGCCTCCAAGCCGCACAACCGTCATAGAGGGAAGCATGTCTATGTTTATGTTACCATGACAACGCTATTCCAGCAGTTAAGGTTGTATCTTCTAGGCATATATGGGCATATTTACTATAGAAATGGCTATATTGAGCCAAGAGTATGTATTTTCAGATTTACAAAGCAATACAGATTTTAAAATGCCAATTAAATGTATTTAAATGTTAGCAGTATATGTACACATGAAATCTCATACTAGGCACACACTGGTGATAATATAATCCATCTTACTGAGAGGTGTCTCATCCTAGCATACAAATGTTGTTTCAGGTCCTCCGAGGGATTGAGCCTAGCATTCTGCCGGGCTGAGTTTGGACAGTAGACAGTCCTTGCCAGAGCTCGTAAGAGTCTTAAGTACTTTTTCACCCAGAAGATGTTGAACATGAGGCAAGGGAGATGATTGGAGTTGATAAAGGACTACAACTATATTATTAGTTACCACCTAGGAAAAGCTAATGTGGTAGTTGATGCTTTGATTTGGAAGTTAGTAGATGCGTCGGTCTCAGCAATGGAAGTTCAATATCAAATTAGTAAGGACCTGAAAAGGTTGGACGTGGAGTTAGTGGAAGGAAATCACTAGGCCTTCATGGCTAACTTGATTACGCAACCAACTTTACAGGAAAGGATCAAGACAGCTTAGATGAAAGACACAGAGCTAGTAAAGGTTGCAGAGGGAGTGTAGAGGGAGTGCAGAATGGGTTGAAACTGGATTTCAACATCTCAGATGATGGAGTGTTAAGATTCTATACTAGGATCTGCGTACCAAATAACGCTGATATTAAGCGGATTATTCTAGAGGAGGCACATCGTTCACTCTACACAGTACATCCAGGGAGTACGAATATGTAAAGGGATCTGCGGGAATCTTTCTGGGGGTTTAACATGAAAAGAGAGATCGCTCGTTTCGTAGAGCGGTTCCTGACATGCCAAAAGGTGAAGGTCGAGCACCAGAGGTCAGCAAGATCGTTGCAACTACTTCTTATTCCTAAATGGAAGTGGGAGCACATTTCCATGGATTTTGTCACGCAATTGCCATCAACACTTCATGGACAGAATGCGATTTGGATAGTGGTTAGCAGATTAACGAAGATTGCCCATTTCATCTTGATTAAAGTCAGTTATTCCATGGATAAGTTGGCAGAGCTTTATGTTTAGGAGATAGTGAGATAGTTAGATTGCATGGGGTGCCGGTGTCGATTGTCTTAGATAGAGATCCATGGTTTACTTCCCGGTTCTTAAAGAGTCTTCAAGAAGTGTTGGGATCTCAACTTACGTTCAACACTGAGTTTCACCCACAGACCGATGGTCAATCAGAGAGGACCATCCAAATTCTAGAGGATATGCTGCGGGTGTGTGTATAGATTTTGGAGGCAATTGGATCAGATATCTGTTGTTGGTTGAGTTTGCCTACAATAATAGTTACCAGGCTAGTATCGGGATAGCACCGTATGAGGCACTGTATAGTCGAAGGTGTTGATCACCATTGTACTAGGATGAGGTTGGTGAGCAACAGATTTTGGGGCTAGAGTTGGTCCAGCAAATCTTAAAGAAGGTCAAGCTCATCAGGGAACGGTTTAAAGCAGCTCAGAGTCGACAGAAGAGTTATGCAGATACACGCCGATGGGAGCTAGAGTTTGAGTTAAGTGATGCTATATTTTTTAGGATTGCTCCAATAAAAGGAGTGGTGAGGTTTGGTAGGAAGGGCAAGTTGAGCCCTAGGTACGTCGGACCATTCAAAATTTTGGAGAGAGTCGGTTCAATGGCGTACAGGATAGCATTACGTCCCGCATTATCTAGGATTCACGACATGTTCCACGTGTCCATGCTTAACAGGTATGTTCCAGATCCTTCGCATGTGATTAGTTACGAGTCATTGGAACTCAGGGACACATTAGCATATGAGGAGATACCAGTTTAGATCCTAGATCATAGAGAGCAGGAGCTACGTACGAAGAGGATTCCATTCGTAAAGGTGTTGTGGCATAATCATTTGGTGGAGGAAGCTTCATGGGAGTTAGAGATAGAGATACATCAGAAGTGTCCTCATTTTTCAGAGATACTCAGAGCTAGTCGGGTAAGTAGATTAGCAGGTAGGTGGTTTTATGTATATATTGTGGTTAGAGTAGGTTTGGTTATGATTTAGCGTATGTTTGGTGTAAGAACCCGAATCGCGATAATGGGTTTAAATATATAAAGAGAGGAACATTTGCCAGAATTCGTCGATGAAATTCAGAGACTCGTCGACGAGGAGAAGCCGAGAGTTTCGGAAAACTGGAATATCCAGATTCGTTGACGAGGTCACCGATTCGTTGACGAAGGTTGTGTAAGATTCTTCGACGACGACACCATTTCGTCGACGAATTGGGCCGGATCAAGGGTCTATAAATAGAAGATTCCTTACTTCCTCACTAAGAAAACTCATCCTTATCTCTCTCTCTCTCTCTTTCTAAACCTCTCCCTACTCTCTCTCTCTCTCTCTCTCTCTCTCTAGATTTTCTTCACCGATCGTTGATGGAATCGTAAATCTGAAGTTACCACGAGGATCATGGAACGATTCTCCACAATTTCTACGAATCAGAATCTCGTTTCGAAGATTTTTGGGTTTTGGCGAAAAATTGAGGCAAGGCTCGGTTTTCAATTCTGATTTGGTAGTTTTGTAGGTAATGGTCTTGTGAACATATTTTGTACTGTGATTTGTAGGTTTTGAAAATCGGTTCACTGGTTAGGGGCCTTGGAGTTCAGGATTTGTGATTTGGGGAAAAGATAAGGGGAAACTGTGTTATATTGGTTATTTTTGAAATCGGACATGGTGGAACTGTGGTTCACGGTCCTGTGTGTGCTTTGGCTACTCATTTGGTGGGATCTATTGGGGAAAACTATGGGTTTTTCATTGTTACAGTTTTGGGAAAAGGGGGCGGTGACGGGCTGCATCCCTAGTTTTGTTGAAAACCGAGGGTATATGTTGATTTATACTGTGATATTTGGATGGTCGTGTCTTGACTTTTTTAAACTTTATTTTTTTGGAAAACCATGATTTAGATTACCAAATGGGTGTGGTTTGTTTAGTTATATGAGCATACATATGTTGTACCTTGGTGAAATAGGAACGGGGTTCCGAATTGTTCCAAGTTTGAAAATCCGATTTTTGCCGAAGAGTGCGCAATACCACAAGATTGGCCGGCTTCCGAGCTAAAGGGTGTGTGAATACCAGATCTACACCAGTTCAACTCTGATGCTATGCCAGGTTACTGGGGGCACCGGCGTTTACCGAAAGATGTGAAATACCACCAGACAGTCCGGTTTTCAGCCGAAGGGTGTGAAATACCACTAGATCACCGGTTTTTACCGAAGGGTGTGAAATACCACCAGACAGTCTGGTTTCGAGCCGAAAGGTGTGACAACACCAGATTGTATTTCTTGGTTTATAAGAATATTGGAACTGTTTTGGTTGTTTTGACTATTGATCCAAGCATGTTAGTGTATCATGATAACACTCAAATGCCACACGCCGATGTAACCTGTGTTCTTCCTTACTGAGAGGTGTCTCACCCCTGCTGTACGTACATTTTTACAGGTCCTTTGAGTAACCGGAACTAGCGTCCTAGTGTAGGGAGCATAGTGGTCAGTGTACTGCGTTTAGCGCTGGGTAAGTGCTAGGACTGTAATTTTGTTGGGTTGCCATTGTGAGATGTTTTGGGCACCCTTTTGTACGTTTTAATAGAGCCATGTACTGCTCTTATATAGACTCTGGTATGGTACTGTATATATGGTATTAGAATGACCCTTTTTCGCTGCATATATGATTGTGATTGGATGTGTTTAGGGTGCCTGGGAACCCCACGGGGTCAAACCCTCATCCATTGTACTGTATCTTTGGATGTTTGATGTGGATACAGGGACAGGTTAGATTATATTTTCACCCTTGGGTCCCATTTCGGGGTTCGGGGCGTGACATTTGGTCTTTGGGAGAGTTTTTTTATTTTCACCCTTGGGTCCCATTTCGGGGTTCGGGGCGTGACATTTGGTCTTTGGGAGAGTTTTTTTTGGAATTGTAATCTCCTAAGACATTATGTGTAACCACAGTATTCCTCCACCATAAGTGAGGGCAGGTAATAAATTTAGGATCGGACTGCTATGTGGGTGGCCACCGGCTCTTCTTAGAGTTAGAGCAGTGATAGTTCATATGATGTGATAGAAAATAGTTAGTAAATTTCGAGGACAAAATTTTATAAGGAGGGGAAAATGTAGTAACCCGAACCAGGAGATAAAGGAATAAATTAATAAAAGAGAGGGATCGAAAATTTAGGAAAAAGGAGGTTGCATGGCCTCGTCGACGAATCTTAGTTTTCGTCAACGAGCGCCCTTCTAGGGATCGTCGATGAAGTTCAGGTCCTTGTTGACGAAAAGATCCCGAGAATTTGGGATAAATTCAAGGTTCAGGTTCGTCGACGAAGTCAGGTGGTTGTCGATAAACACCTTTTGTGGTTTTTCGATGAAGACTCCATTTCATTGACGAATGTGGCTGGGTCAAAGACTTAAAGGTGAAGCAAGGTTTGATATTTTAGAAAAAAAAAAAAAAATATATATATATATATATATATATATATATATATCTCTCTCTCTCTCTCGCTCAAACCACGAACTGGACTCCCTCTCCTTGATTTTCTTGCCGATCGTCGCCAGACTCAATGATCAGAAGTTACCACTAAGGTCAAGGAGTGGTTCTCTACATATCTAGCAGAGCGGATTGTTGATTCGGGCATTTCGTACCCCACTCCATAAGCTAGGATTTCGGCCTTTTGGGGCATTTTTTCAGGAAAATAGGTAAGGGGATTATATTATGTCAGTTATGTTTATGAGTTCTAACAGAATGGAATGTTAAAAATGGTTGTTATATATATAGTTACGGCTTTTCTAGGGTTCTCGAGCCTAGGGTTTGGCTAACCGACTTTATTTCCGAAACCAACTATGTAAATTTAAATATGATATTATAAAAGTATAGTATTGGACTTTCTAAACGTTTTCACCGGTTGGAAAATTGTTATTTCAAACCATGGGCTTGTTTTAAAACCAACCAAAAGACGGTAGGGTTGATTATCTCCATTTTTTCCTTATTTAGCTATATATCTATATTTAGTAAAATAACAACTTGAAGATATTCATACCCCAGTTTTAGCAGCAGTATTCACTTTCTTAAGCAGATGAATTATTTATGAGTTACCAGATGAAAAATTGAGTGACATGAGTATAATTTTTAATTGGTATTAAATAAGCGGGTTTTGTGTAATACTGAATTGTAATGGCTATGTCACTCCTCGAACCCGGTAATGGGACCCAAGGGTGAATTAGTAACTTAACCTGTCCCTGTATCATACAAAACACCAATGAAACACCATAATGAATGAGGGTCCGACACCGTAGGGTTCCCGTATACCCTATACACATTCACAAATATGACAAATAGGCAGCAAAAACTGTTCTTTCTATATATACATTGTACCATACCAAAGTCTATACAAAAGGACTCTAGGTTCCATAATACAAAACACAAACACGGGTGCCAACCAAAACCCCAAAATGACAACCCGATAGAGTCCTAGTACTTACACAAGCATTATCCATAGTACACCGGCCACTATGCTCTCAACACAAGAAATCTAGTTTCGGTTACTCGAAGGACCTGAAAAACATGTACGTACAATAGGGGTGAGACACCTCTCAGTAAGGAAGATCCAGGTTATATCGATATGTGGCATATGAGTTTTATTATGATATAAAACATACACAGTTAAAACAGTTCCAGTATTTTCACAAAACAAGAAATACAATCTGGTGTCCTCACACCCTTCGGTCGAAGCCGGTCTATCTGGTGATATTTCACACCCATCGGTAAAAATCGGTGATCTGGTGATGTTTCACACCCTTCGGCAGAAGCCCGTAATCTGGTGATATTTCACACCCTTTGGCAAACACTGGTGCCCCCGGTAACCTAGCATAGCATCAGCCCATAGTGTTGAATCGGTGCAGATCTGGTGTTTTTACACCCTTCAGGACTGTGAACCACAGTTCTACCAAATCTGATTTCGAAAATAACTGACATAAACAGAATCCCCTTACCTTTCCCCGAAAATCCAAACCTGAACTCTACGGCCCCTAAACAGCAAACCGAGTTTACAAAACCTATAAATCACAGTACAGAACATACTTACAATTCCATTCCCTACAAAACTACCGGAACAGAATTATAAACCGAGCCTTACCTCGATTTTGGGCCAAAACTCGAAACGCCCAAAACGAAGATCCTTTTCGTAAATCTCGAAGAGAATCTTTCCCTGATCCTCATGGTAATGTCAGATTGACGATTCTAGCAAAGTAAGGTGAAGAAAACTAGAGAGAGAGAGAGAGAGAGTGTGTGTGGTATTCGAGTTCTTAGAGAGAGAGAAAGAGAGAGAGAGAGAGAGAGAGAGAGAGAAGATTTTAGATTTCTTAGCTGAGAAGTAATGGAAAATGATATTTATAGCCCTTTGACTCAGCAAATCTTGTCGACGAGATGGCGTCTTCATCGACGAGTCACTGAAGACAGTTCATCGACGAGACAATGACCTCGTCGACGAGCTTGAGACTTCTGTATTCCTGAAACCTCTCGTCTTCTCCTCATCGACGAGCTCCTGCACTTCGTTGCCGAGCAACATGAGGCCTTTGTCAACGAATTCTGGCTTCGTCAACGAAGCCTGCTCAGTTTACCATTTTACCCTTTTATTATTAATTTATTTCATATATCACTGTTCAGGTTCTTACAACCTCCCCTCCTTACAAAAATTTCATCCTCAAAATTTGCAATCTCTCATTCATGAACTCATTCACATTCAGACACACACTCGACTCTAGAAAGAATTGGCGGCTATTTACATCGAAGCCCTATCACAATACATACACACCCTCACTTATGGTGGAGGAATACCATGGTTACATACATAAACTGCCTCAAGAGTTCACAATAATACACACTCCCAACGACTAACCACCTATCCCAACACCCAAATGGCATTCTGCCTGTGAAGTGTTGGTGGCAATTCGGTCACAAAGTCCATGGAAATATGCTCTCATTTCCACTTCGGAATAGCTAAGGGCTATAATGGCGCTACCAGCCTCTGATGTTCAGATTTTACTTGTTGACAGGTCAGACACTGTTCCATGAACTGAGCAATCTGCCTTTTCATACCACTCCACTAGAAGGTCTCGCGCAAATCCTGATACATCTTCATACTACCCATATGTACTGTATATAAGGAACGATGCGCTTCCTCTAGAATCGTTCTTCTGATGTCGACATTGTTCGGAACACATAGCTTGGTCCCAAACCTCAACATACCTCCCTTGGAGAGGTTAAATTACATAGCCAACCCCTATTGTACTTTCTCCACTATCTCGACTAACTCCACATCACTAGCCTACGCAACTTTAATACGCTCAAACAAAGTTAGTTGGATCACCAAGCTAGCAATGAAAGCCTGATGATCACCGGATACCAACTCTATACTAAGGCTTTCGAGATCCCGTCTGATATGATTCTGAGCTACAACTGCAGATATTGTCGCATGATCTGACTTCTGACTCCAAGCATCAGCTACCACATTAGATTTCCCCAGGTGATAACTAATGGTGCAATCGTAGTTAATCCTTGATCAGCTCAAGCCACCTCCGCTGCCTCATGTTTAACTCCTTCTGCGTGAAAAAGTACCTAAGGCTTTTATGATAAATGAAAATCTCGCACTACACACCATACAAGTAGTGTCGCCAGATTTTCAGCGCATAAATAATAGCAGCTAATTCAAAATCATGCGTAGGGTAATTCTTCTTGTATTCCTTTAGTTATCGAGAAGCATAAGCTATTACCTTACCCTGTTGCATAAGCACACATCCCAAACCCTTCAAAGACGCATCGCTATAAATCACAAAATCTTCATCCCGAGAAGGAATGGTCAAAATCGTAGCAGTAACTACCCGGTGCTTCAACTCTTGAAAGCACTGCTCGCAATCACTGGTCCACTTAAACTTTACCCCCTTCCTAGTCAATTGAGTCAGAGGCCCAGACAACTTAGAGAATCCCCCCACGAACTGATGATAATAACCCGTCAGTCCTAGAAAACTCTGAACCTCTTGCACACTTTTCGGTCTCACCCAGTCGACCATGACTTCGATCTTGCTAGGATCAACTGAGATACCATCCTTAGACACCACATGGCCTAAAAATGCGACCTGATTCAACCAGAACTCACACTTCTTCAGCTTAGCATACAACTTCTTCTCCCTTAGAATTTGTAACACTGACCTCAAAAGGTTTTCATGCTCTTCCGAACTCCTCCAGTATACTATAATATCATCAATAAACACCACTACAAACTGGTCCAAACACTTATGGAAAACCCTATTCATAAGATCCATGAACACTTCCGGGGCATTCGTCAACCCAAAAGGCATGACTAAGAACTTGTAGTGGCCATATTTGGTTCGGAAAGCAGTCTTTGCAACATCCCCAGATCTAACCCTCATCTGATGATACCCTGACCGTAGGTCAATCTTCGAAAAGACCTGCGTCCCCTATAGCTAGTCAAAGAGATCATCAATATGAGGCAATGGGTAACGGTTCTACACAGTCACCTTATTGATCTCATGGTAATCAATGCATATACACATCGACCCGTCCTTCTTCTTCACAAACAAAACTGAAGCTCCCCATGACAAAACACTCGGTCGGATAAAGCCTTTGTCTAGTAATTCATGCAATTGCTACTTCAACTCCTGAAGTTCTTCTAGAGCCATTCGGTACGAAGCTTTAAAGATCGGTGTCTTACCAGATAGCAACTCTATTGCAAACTCCACCTCACGATCTGGAGGTAAATCGGGTAAGTCCTTGGGAAACACATCTGGGAACTCGTTAACCACTCGAATATCCTCAAGTTTCAATTCATCCCGTGGTGGTTCCCTCACGCAAGCTAGGTACCCCTGACATCCGTCCAAGAGTAACCTCCTCACCTGTAATGCCGATAGAACCCGTGGCGTCAAATGCACACACGATCCTACAAACTTGTACTCCTGCTCCCTAAGAGGCCTAAACACTACCACCTTTCTACAACAGTCGATCACAGCATAATTGGAGAATAACCAATCCATCCCTAGTATGACATCAAACCCCAACATATCGTATACCACGAGATTCGCCGATAACAACTTCCCCTGAATTACCATTAGGAAGTCTTCTATCATCCTCTTACAGAATGATACACTCCCAGATGGTGTAGCTACAGACAACCCTTCTTTCATGACTTGGTCTCCACCCCATATTGTTTTACAAAATTACCAGATATAAAGGAGTATGTCGCACCCGAATCAAATAAAACCATAGCTCTATTTAAAAGCAACATCACAGTACCTATCACCACATTCCCCGCATGCTCAGCATCCGTTGGAGTAAGCGAGTATACCCTTGCCGGAGCTGAGTTTGCCTGATAAGCTCCTCAGGATACCTGATTACTTCCCCAATTTTGACTCGAAAAAGGCGTACCCCTCTTTGGTGCGTGACAACCCCGAGCCATGTGACCTGACTGGCCACAGTTGTAGCAGTTGCCCCCAAATGGTTGGCATTCACCGTCATGCCACTTGTGGCACCTGATACAACGATCACGCAACTAATCCACCTGAGAACTCTGATGCTCGGTATTCTAGCTTTAACCCGAGCCCCTATTCCTCTTCTTCCATGATCTCTGGCGAGATCCCAATTAAGAACCAGAAGGTACTGGACTCTTCCTCGATTCCTGATCCACCTCATCCTCCCGAATGCCGATCTCGATCACAATGGCCTTATCCACTAAAATCGAAAATTCGCGGATCTACAATATCCCCACTAACCTACGAATGTCTTTTCTTAAGCCCTTCTCAAACCTCCGAGTCTTCTCGTGTCACGCCCCGAACCCAGTAATGGGACCTGAGGGTGAATAAGTAACCTAACACGTCCCTATATCACACAAATCACCAATGACACAGTACCATGAATGAGGGTCCGATCCCGTGGGGTTCCCAGGCACCCTATACACATTTACATATACCACAGAAACACAGCGGAAGATAAGTCTTTCTATACATGTACAGTACCATACTAGAGTCTATACAAAGGAGTCTAACTCCACAACATACAATACAAATCCGGGTGGCAGTTAAAACCCCCAAAGACCACTGAACATAAGCTTAGGACTTACCCAGGTACTTCCTGTAGTACACCAACACTACGCTCCTACACCAGGTAGCTAGCTCCAGTTACCCGAAGGACCTAAAAAATATGTACGTACAGCAGGGGTAAGACACCTCTCAGTAAGGCAGATACAGGTTATATCGGTGTGCGGCATTTGAGTGTTATCATAACAGCAAAACATACACAGTTAAATGCAATTCGAGTACTTTCACAAAAAAGTTTCAAAACAGTGCATAGACGCACACACACATGATCAAGTAAACCGGTGTCGTCACACCCTTTGGCCTGAAGCTAGCTCATAATACCCGATGTCGGCCCCTAATCGGCCTGCGATACATGGCGTCCCCGGCACATGGCGAACCCCAGGCTTCCATGGCATCGTATCAGTACAAACTGGTGGTTCCACACCCTTCGATGATTAGCCGGTAAGACTCACGCCCTCAGAGATAAAGCCAGACACTTTTGCCAAACATGGCAGGTGATAAACATACGCCCTCAGATATAGAGCCAGACACTCTTTCAGTACTTGAAACAACTTGGAACCCAGTTCCTATTGCATTTCATCAAAACACAATCACGCATGCTCATATAACCAAACAAACCACACCCATTTGGTAATCTATAAATCATGATTTTCCAAGTGTATACAGTTCAATAAATTCATGGCCTGGCCATCCCTAACACAATACATAACACAATATACCAAAGGTTTTCCAACAAAACCAGGGATTGCAGCCCAGTACCCTTTTTTTTCCCAAAAATTGTTATATGAAAAACCCACAGTTTTACCCATTAGATTTCCCCAAATGAGTAACCAAAACACACACAGGACCATGAACCACAGTTCTACCGAGTCCGATTTAAAAAATAATCGACATAAACTGAATCCCCTTACCTCTTCCCGAATGACAAATCCCGAACTCTAAAGCCCCTAAATCGCGAATTGAGTTCCAAAACCTATAACCCATAGTACAAAACTCGCTCACAAGTCCATTACCTACAAGACTACAGAATCAGAACTGAAAACCGAACCTTAACTCTATTTTGGGCCAAAACCCGAGAATGCCTGAAACGAAAATCCAATTCGTAGAACTTGTAAAGAATCCTTCCTTAATCCTCGTGGTAACGTAGAATCTACGATTCTAGCTACATACGGTAAAGAAATCTAGAAAGACAGAGTAGGTTGAGTTTCTAGAGAGATAGAGAGAGAATTTGAGTTTTCTTAGCTGAAAAGTAATGAAAATATCTATTTAGAACCCTTCTCTTAATTAATTAATTCCCTATATCATGATTCAGGTTCTTATAACCTCCCCTCCTTAAAAAAATTTTGTCCTTGAAATTTGCTATCTTTTATTCATAAACTCATTCATGAAATCAATTATACACTCAACTTTAGGAAGAAAACTAGTGACTACTATAACACATCCCCATCATAACATATATACACCCTCACTTATGGCGGAGGAATACCGTGGTTACAAACATAAATCATCTCAGGAGTTCACAAATACACACACTCCTCAAGACCAACCACTTATTCCAATACAAAGTAGGGTAATGTACATAACTCAGAACAACTGTGGATACTTCCGACATATTTTTGCTTCCAATTCCCAAGAAACTTCCTCAACCTTGTGATTCCGCCACAATTCCTTCACCAAAGATATGTCCTTGGTACGTAGCTTCTGAACTTTATGGTCCAAAGTCTGAACAGGTATCTCCTTATACGCTAAAGTATCCCCAATCTCCACATTCTCGTAGTTAATAATATGTGAAGGATCCAACATGTACCTCCTCAACATGGATACGTGAAACACATCATGGACCCTCGAGAGTGCTGGGGGTAGTGCAATCCTATATGCTACCAGACCCACTCGTTCAAGAACCTCGATTGGTCTTATGTACCTCGGGCTCAGCTTGCCCTTCTTCCTAAATTTCATCACCTCTTTCATCGGAGTGATCCTAAAAGATACCTTACCCCCCACCTTGAACTCCAACTCATGGCAGCGAACATCTGCGCAGCTTTTCTGCCAACTCTGAGCTGATTTAATCCTTTCTCGGATCAAACCTACCTTCTTAGATGCCTACTACACAAGTTCAGGTCCTAACACTTGACGTTCACCAACCTCACTCCAATATAGAGGAGATTGACACTTCCGACCGTACAGAGCCTCGAATGGTGCCATCCCGATACTAGCCTGGAAGATGTTGTTATAAGCGAACTCTACTAGTGGCATAAATTGTATCCAACTACCACCAAAATCTAACACACAAGCCCGCAACATATCCTCCAAGATCTGTATCGTCCTCTCCAACTATCCATCAGTCTGGGGGTGGAACGCTGTACTAAAAATAGGCTTCATCCCCAATGCTTCCTGCAAGCTCATCTAAAATCAAGAAGTAAACCTCGGGTGTCGATCTAATACAATGGACACCGGTACCTCGTGCATTCTAACTATCTCATGCACATACATGTCTGCTAGCCTACTCAAAGGGTAGCTAACCTTCATCGGTAAAAAGTGAGCAGATTTCGCCAACTTGTCCATGATCACCCAAATAGCATTCTGCCAGTGAAGTGTTGGCGGCAATTTGGTTACAAAGTCCATGGAAATATGCTCCAATTTCCACACCGGAATAGCTAAGGGCTGTAACGACCCTGCCGACTTCTGATGTTCATCTTTCACCTGATGACATGTCAGACATTGCTCCATGAACTGAGCAATCTGCCTCTTCATACCACTCCACCAGAAAGTCTCGCGCAAGTCTCGATACATCTTTGTACTACCTGGATGTACTGTATACAAAGAGTGATGCGCTTCCTCCAAAATCGTCCTTCTAATCTCATCGTCGTTCGAAACACATAGCTTGATCTCAAACCTCAACACACCTCCCTCAGAGATGTTGAACTCTGAAGCCAATCCCTACTGTACCTTTTCCATAACCTCTGTCAACTCTGCATCACTGTCCTACGCAACTTTTATACGCTTAAACAAAGTCAACTGGACCACCAAACTAGTAAGGAAAGCATGATGATCACCACGCACTAACTCTATACCTGAGCTCTCTAGATCCTATCTAATGTGATGCTAAGCTATAACTATAAATACTGCCACGTGATCCGATTTCTGATTCAATGCATCGGCTACCACATTAGCTTTCCCCGGGTGATAACTGATTGTGCAATCGTAGTCCTTAATCAACTCAAGCCACTGTCTCTATCTCATATTCAACTCCTTACATGTGAAAAAGTACCTGAAACTTTTGTGATCAGTGAAAATTTCGCATTGCATACCATACAAATAGTGTCGCCAGATTTTCAGTACATATACAACAGCAGCCAACTCCAGATCATGCGTAGGATAATTCTTCTCGTAATCCTTCAGTTGGTGAGAAGCATAAGCTATTACCTTACCCTACTTCATGAGCACACAACCCAAACCTTTCAGAGACATGTCGCTATAAATCACAAAACCGCCATCCCCAAAAGGAATGGTTAACACTGGAGCCACCTGAAAACACTGATCGTAATCACTGGTCCATTCAAACTTTACCCCCTTCTTGGTCAATCGAGTCAGAGGCCCAGACAACTTAGAAAACCCTTCCACGAACCGATGATAATAACTCGTCAGTCCCACAAAACTCCTAACCTCCTGCACACTCTTCGACCTCACCCAGTCGACAACAACTTTGATCTTGCTAGGATCAACTCATATACCGTCACCAAACACTACATGGCCTAAGAAAGCTACCTGATTCAACCAGAATTCACACTTCTTCAGTTTAGCATACAGTTTCTTCTCTCGCAGAATCTGTAGTACTAACCTTAGATGGTTCTCATTCTCTTCCGTACCCCTCGAGTATACCAGAATATCATCAATAAACACCACCACAAACCGGTCTAGGTACTCATGGAAAACCCTGTTCATAAGATCCATGAACACTGTCAAAGCATTCGTCAACCAAAACGGCATGACTAGAAACTCGTAGTGGTCGTATCTGGTATGGAAAGCAGTTTTCGCTACATCCTCAGATCGGACCCTCACCTGATGATATCCTGACCGTAGGTCAATCTTCGAAAAGAAATTTGTACCCTGCAATTGGTTAAAAAGATCATCAATACGACGCAACAGATTGCAATTCTTCACAGTTATTTTGTTAATCCCACGATAATCAAAGCACATAGGCATTGACTCGTCCTTCTTCTTCACAAATAGTACTGGAGCTCCCCAAGGCGAAACACTAGGTCGAATAAAACCCCCGTCCAGTAATTCCTGTAACTGTTCCTTCAACTCCCGAAGTTCTAATAGAGCCATCCAATACGAAACTTTAGAGATCGGTGCCTTAGCAGGCAGAAACTCTATCACGAACTCCACCTCACGATCCGAAGGTAAACCGGGTAAATCATTTAGAAACACATCTGGGAACTCGCTGACTACCCAAATATCCTCGAGCCTCCACTCATCCCACAGTGGTTTATTCACACAAGCCAAGTACCCATGACATTAATCTCCTCGCCTACAATGCTGATAGAATCTGTGGCGTTGAATGCAGGCACGATCCCACAAACTTGTACTCCTGCTCCCCAGGAGGTCTGAATACTACCACCTTCCTACGACAGTCGATCACAGCATAACTGAAAAATAACCAATCCATTCCCAATATAACATCAAACCCTGTCATGTCGTATACTACAAGGTTCGCTGGTAGTAACTTCTCCTGGATTATCACTGGGCAGTCCTCCAACATCCTCCTACAGAATGACAGATGGTGTGGCTATAGACAATTCCTTTTCCATGACTTGGGTCTCCACACCACACAGTTTCACAAAATTAAAAGATATAAAGGAGTGGATAGCACCTGAATCAAATAAAACCAAAGCTCTATTTAAAAGCAACATCATAATACCTGTCACCACATTCCCCGCATGCTTAGCATCTTCTGGAGTAAGCGAGTACACCCTCGTTAGAGCTGTGTTCGTCTGGTGGGTTTCCTGGGATACTTGATTACTCCCCTAATTTTGACTTGAAGAAGGCGTACCCCTCTTCGATGCGTGACAATCCCGAGCCATGTGACCTGACTGACCACAGTTGTAGCAGTTACCCCAAAATGGCTGGCACTTGTCGCTATGCCATCTGCGGCACTTGGTACAATGATCACCTACCTGGCTCATCTGAGAATTTCGATGCTCGGTATTCTGTTGGTAACCCGAGCCCCTGCTCCTCTTCTTCCATGATCCTTGACGAGATCCAAACTGAAAACCAAAAGGTATTGGCCTCTTCTTCGGCTCCTGATCCACCTCGTCCTCTCGAATACTAGTCTCAATCAGAGTGGCTTTATCCACCAAAACTAAAACTCACGGATCTGAAGCATACCCACTAATCTGCGGATGTCCTTCCTCGGGCCCTTCTCGAACCTTTGAGTCTTCTCATACTCGTTCGAGATCAAACAAAGTGCAAACCAGGATAGCTCTATATATTGAGCTGCTTACCCTTGCACCGTCACACTCCCCTGAGTCAGGCAGAAAACTCATATGCCTAAGCGTCACGTATAGAAGCCGGAAAGTATCTCCACAGGACATCTCCACAGGACCAGCCCTCTGCTTCTCTAGCAGATTCATGGTAGTCCACCATCGCCCTACGTCCCCAGATAACTAGAAGGTAGCATAAAAAACTTTCTACCTGTCTAGGCAGTGTATGAATTCCAAGATCCTCTCGATCTTCTCAACTCAGTCCTCTGCTATCGTCGGGTCATATCCCCTTGAGAACGTCGGAGGATGCATGCGTGTGAACCTATCAATGGTACATCCCACAGACATAGGAGAATGTTCGCGTCTCCTGACACTCAGCCCGATCTCCCCTAGGACCTATCTCGTCAGTCCTCGAGGCACAGTAGGAGACTCATCACTCGTCATCTCCTCAGAGCCACTTTCTAGGTCATTATCCTTGGGCCCCATTCTGAAAACACAACAGAGTTCTATCGAGACTCCTATAACATGTATAGTTTACACAATTATCTAACACTAATCGTGTTAACTATCACCTGTCAGGTCCAGGTCTGTCCTATCACACTAACACGAAAGTGATCAATGGTTTTTCGTGATTTTACTAAATTCGTCATTCTAGAAAAAATATAGAACACCACCAACGAGTCCCATTTTAGCAACAGAACATCCCTCTACCAACTCTACTCACATCCAATATGCTCTGGTATGTACACACATCTATACCTAACCAAGTCTGCAAGACCTAACAACCTGGTTAGCTCTGATACCAAGCTATCACGCCCCGAACCCAATAATTGGACCCGAGGGTGAGAAAGTAACCTAACCTATCCCTGTATCACTAAAATCAAGATACAATACAATGAATGAGGGTCCGACCCCGTGGGATTCTTAGGCACCCTATACATATTCACATACATAATAGAAACACAGCGGAAGATAAGTCTTTCTGTACACAATTTGTACTATACTAGAGTCTATAAAAAGGAGTCAAACTTCACAAAAATACAACACAACCTGGGTGACAACCATAACCACAAAATTCAACCTGATACAGTCCTAGTACTTACCCAAGTACCCCTCGCAGTACATCGACCACCATCCTCCCAACACCAGGATGCTAGTTCTAGTTACTTGAAGGACCTGAAAATTATGTACATACAACAGGGGTGAGACACCTCTCAGTAAAGGCAAATACAGGTTATATGGGTGTGTGGCATTTGAGTGTTATCATGACAACAAAACATACACAGTTAAATGCAATTTCCAGTACTTCCACAAACAGTTTCAAAATAGGGCATACACGCACACACACGTGATCAAGTAACCAGGTGTCGTCACACCCTTCGTCTCGAAGCCGGCTCAAGATACCTAGCATCGGCCCATAGCCAGCCCGCAATACACGGCGTCCCCAGCACATGGCAAACCCCAAGCTCCCATGGCATCGTACTAGTACAAACTGGTGGATCCACACCCTTCGGTGATCAGCCAGTAAGGCTCACGCCCTTGGATATAGAGCTGGACACTCTTGTCAAACATGGCAGGCGATAAACACACACCCTCGGTATAGAGCCGGACACTCTTTCTGTACCTGGAACAACTCAGAACCCATTTCCTATTGCATTTCATCAAAATACAACCATACATGCTCATATAACCAAACAAACCACACCCATTTGGTAATCTAAAATCATGATACACATACAGTTTAAACAAGTCAAGGCATGACTATCCCTATAACGTAATATATATCACAATATATTTATGGTTTTCCAACAAAACCAGGGATGCAGCCCATCGCCCCCTTTTTTCCAAAACTATAACATGAAAAACCCACAATTTTACCCGTTAGATCCCCCCAAATGAGTAACCAAAATGCACACAAAACCGTGAACCACAGTTCTACCGAGTCTGATTTTAAAAATAACCGACATAAACTAAATCCCCTTACATTTTCCCGAATGACAAATCCTGAACTCCAAGGCCCCTAAACCACGAACCGAGTTCCAAAACCTACAACCCACAGTACAAAACTCGCTCACAACTCTATTACCTACAAGACTACTGAAATAGAACTGAAAACCGAGTCTTACCTCTATTTTGCGCCAAAACCCAAGAATGCCCGAAACGAAAATCCAATCCATAGAACTTGTAGAGAATCCTTCCTTGATCCTCATGGTAACATTGGATCTACAATTTCCACTACAAACGGTGAAGAAATCTAGAGAGATAGAGAGTAGGTTGAGTTTCTAAAGAGATAGATAAAGAATTTGAGTTTTCTTAGTTGAGAAGTAATGAAAATATCTATTTATAACCCTTTGACCCAGCCACTCCTTGTCGACGAGACTCTACTCTTTGTCGCCGTGAACTACATGTCGACGAACTCTGACTTCGTCGATGAAGCTTGCTTAATTACCAATTTACCCCTCTCTTAATTAATTAATTTCTTATATCATGGTTCGGGTTCTTACACATCGAGTCTTACGATATCTCAAACATTCATCTGGACAAGGAATTTTCCTATCAACTTCCAGTAATGCTCAATTGCATGCATTTTGTGATGCAGATTAGGCTCGATGTACAGATACTCGGCGATCAATCACTGGATACTGCATTCTACTTGGAAAATCACCAATTTCTTGGAAGACCAAAAAGCAAACAATAATTTCACGACCCTCAACTGAAGCAAAGTACCGGTCTATGACATCAACCTGTTGTGAGATTACTTGGTTACAACAACTTCTAACAGATCTCCAAATAGCACATTCACAACCAGTCAAGTTATACAATGATAACAAAGTAGCTATCCACATTTCATCGAATCTGGTATTCCATGAACGAACAAAGTACATAGAGATCCATTGTCATCTCATTCGAGAGAAGCTCTAGGACCAAGTCATTCAAACCATTCACATACCTACAAGTCAACAACCGGCAGATCTATTTACCAAAGCTCTTGGACCTACTCAATTCAACCATCTATCGAACAAGTTGAGTGTCATTCATATCCACTCCAACTTGAGGGGGGGAGTGTTAAGAATATGAGAGATTTGACATTAAAGATTGATGAGAGAGAATCACTCTTGAGATTGGTCAAAGAAGCAAATAAGGGCTCATTTGTTGAGATTGATAGCATTGTTTGATTTGATTTGATTGTAAGTAATTGATTACGCTAAATTGGTGTAATTTGTATCTAAAGAATGCATATAAATATAAGCCTCTATATAATGTAATCTTCACATCAAGAAATATATAATTCTTAATTCTTCTTCTCTCTTTGTCTTCTATCTATGAATTTTTAGATTTTAAATTTTTTCATGGTATCTTTTCCAAACATCCGTGTGTATCTTCCCTACCTTCCCAATGAAGAAGAAGATATAAGGAAAATGATTTACTGTTCGCAACCACATTAAGGGGCAGGCTGCGGGCAGACGATTATTTTTATTCTTTCAGAGATTTCTCATCCTATAGGTTCGATATCCATCCATCAACTATAGAATATATATATATATATATATATATATATATATATATATATATATATATATTGGTTTAAAGTAGGTAAGGTGACGATGAGGAGGAGTCGGCAGAGGTAGGAATATCTGACCAGTGGCCCAATATTGACAAAAACTACTAACTACAATAATCTCAATTCTTTTTTTTTGAAAATGTAATTTTATTAAAGGGGAAAAACAAATAAGCTTGAATCTTCCAAAAAGAAATACAATTAGAATCTCAATTAGCAGACATATACGACTCTGCATGCTTAACTATGCCCAACGAAGGGAGCAAAGCCTGCTAGCTGCAGCTTGGGGTTGAAACAGCGGATCCACCTATCTGACAGGTTCCAAGCATGTCTGCCACCCGCAGGCCATTGCATTCATTCGGCTGCTGCTCCTAATTAAAGCTGGAGAATAAAAATCTAACTTCCACTTTTTATGTATATACTCTGTTTTTTTAAAAAACAAAAATGTCGTCATCCATCGATGGCTTAATTGAATTTTTCAAAACTCAAATTTGCGTGTCAACTTGGCCTTCTTCCCCACAGTGCCCACACCGTTTGCGTGTCAATTTGCGCCTCTTCGCCACCCTCCGGCCCCCACTCTCTCTCTCTGGCTATCACTTTTAATTTGAATTGCATGCATGCATGCTTGGAATCAGATGCATTCTATCTTTAATTTACTCCGTACGTAAACATACAGGTGTCTGTTTGAGAAATTTCTACGCACGTAAGGTACTATTTCAAGTTATTTGAATGTGAGTCGGATATTAACTGGAATGCATGCATGCGTGCGTGTTGAGTTATGAGTTATGAGTCAAAAGTCAAAATAGTGAGCTGGAATATGGAATATCTCATCCCACCAATCTTGATTCTTGTTTTCTGAGGGCGCGCGTGGGTTTGATTTCAATCCATTGTAATTTAAAAGGGCCAAAAAAACATTAAAAAAATAATAATAATAAAAATCGATGTCGTTCTGGATGAGACAGGATCAACTTGTATGGATCAATATGGGCTGCCGCAAGGAATAGAGACGTGAGTGCGTGTGGGTGGGCAGGCTGACGAACACTTCAAAAGATGAAAAAAAAAAAGTAAGAAGCTTGGTAGCTAGAGATGAAGAATATTGTACGTGTTCAATTGATCGGCATAAATGCTTCTATTGATAGAATATTGCGTGCATATATTAAATTATTTTGTTAAGATCGAGCATCATCCATCACGTCTTTTCTATAAATTGAACGATCTTAACGTGTGGATTTAATTGAAAAGCAAACTTTTGTTTTAAGAATATTAATTGTGGTAGAATTTGGTGGACAAGGACAATAGAATCGAACCATATACAGCCGAAATCCACTCTGCTGCTGCGTGTACCAGTGGAATACATTGGTGGGTTGATATTTTATAACTTGTTCCAATTTTTTTTATCTAAATTATATAACATACAATAATAAAAGAGCCAATTAATATGTTGCATCTTTAATTTTGGGCTAGTTAATTTAATCATATGTTCAATTGCTAATGTTTTTCCGTGATCAATTGAGGACTAATTAAGATATCTCTCTTTCATCTAATGTGTGTCCACATTATTCATTCATATTTATTTGGGTAAGTTACTTAGGTATGTTCTCTCATAAGTTTTGCTAAATAGTATTCCACTCTTATAAAATTTAGTTGTTATAATTTAATTGTTAATTCATAATATTTGATTTATACTAAAAGGGTTTGCAAATGACCACACACTTTTACATGGGTGAGTATTTCTATTTATAATGTTATTCAAATGTACAATCTGACTACATAGCTACGATAAAGGAAATAATCAAAATAGATTTGTGTAACATCTTCTATAATCTAGGAGGAAAATTTAAATAGATGTGTGTGACATCTCCTACAATCAAGGAGGATCCCATGGATCAACAAAAGAGGATTTTTTGTAACATGTCCTACAATCAAGGAGGAAGATCAAAACAAATTTGTGTGGCATCTCCTACAACCAAGGATCAGCATAGGCAGGAGGTGGTTCCGTAAAAACATCTTCACAAAGAACACCATTAAGAAAAGCATTCTTGACATCAAGTTGACGTAAGGGCCAGTAATTAGACATATACGGCTAGAGAGAGAACAACCATGACAGTGGAAGCTTTGACCACAAGACTAAAGGTGTCGGTGCAGTCCAGTACAGGAAGTTGTGTGTAACCCTTGGCAGCAAGGTGAGCTTTGAAGTGATCAATGGAACCATTAGAATGATATTTGGTCCTAAAAACACATTTGGAGCCCACAATATTTGTATTGGGTGGCCGAGGAACAAGAAGCCAAGTATTATTCTTGAGCAACACTATAATTTCTGCATCCATAGCGGCAAGCCATGCAAGATCCTTAGCAATAGGGAGAAATCCTTTGGGATCAAAAGTACTAAGCAAGGCATGAAGAAAGGTCAGAGGTTGCACGGTGCTAAAAAAAGTTGCATGCATGCTTGGGCTTGAAGATCCTATCTCGAGCTCGAGTGACCACAGAGTGATGAGCAGGTGGAGCAAGATTAGACACCGAAGAGGATGTGTAAGAACCCAAACCGTGATAATGGGTTTATAAATATATAGAGGGGTAAAAGACGGAATTCTGCAGACTTCATCAAAGAAGCCATAATTCGTCGACGAAGGTAGAAGGATTTTCGTTGACAAAATTCAAAGGTTCGTCGACGAAGAAAATCCGAGAGGTAAAAATTGGAAATATCAGGATTCGTCGATGAAATTTGGCTTCGTCAACAAAATCCCTGAATTTTCGTCAACGAAAGCACCATTTCGTCTACAAAATTGGGCCGGGTCAAAGGGCTATAAAAAAAAATTTCTATTACTTTTTCATTAAGTAAACTCAATCTCATCTCTCTCTCTCTCTAAACTCTCCCTACTCTCTCTCTCTCTCTCTCTCTCTCTCTCTCTCTCTCTCTAGATTTCTTCGCCGATCGTTGATAGAATCGGGAAACGAAAGTTACCACGAGGATCGTGGAAGGATTCTCTACAACTTCTACGGATCAAAATCTCGTTTCAGAGATTTTTGGGTTTTGGCGAAAAATCGAGGTAAGGCTCGGTTTTCATTTCTGATCTGATAGTTTGGTAGAGGATGGTCTTGTGAGTATATTCTGTACTATGATTTATAGGTTTTGGAACTCGGTTTAGAATTTAGGAGCCTTGGAGTTTGGGTTTTGTTATACGGGGTTAAGGTAAGGGGAAATTGTGTTATATTGGTTATTTTTGAAATCCGATTTGGTGGAACTGTGGTCCACGATCCTATGTGTATTTTGGCTACTCATTTGGGGGGATCTAATGGGGAAAAACTATGGGTTTTTCATTATTGCAGTTTTGGGAAAAAGGCGGTGACGAGCTGAATCCTGGGTTTTGTTGAAAACCGAGTATATGTGTGATTTATACTGCATGATTGGGATGGTCGTGCCTTAACAGTGTTTAAACTGTATTTCTTTGGAAAACCA
The DNA here is from genome assembly GCF_029873635.1 of Malania oleifera. Classification (NCBI taxonomy): domain Eukaryota; kingdom Viridiplantae; phylum Streptophyta; class Magnoliopsida; order Santalales; family Ximeniaceae; genus Malania; species Malania oleifera. The sequence continues at coordinate 13,964,122 of NC_080429.1, read as the reverse complement.
TGATTTAGATTACCAAATGAGTGTGGTTTTCTGGTTATATGAGCATGCATGTGTGTATGATGTACTGAATTGCTTATGGGACTGCGATTCCAAAGTGAGTCCAGGTACTGAGAGTGACCGGCTCTATATCCAAGGGTGTGTATTTATTGCCTGCCATGTAGGCAAGACTGACCGGCTCAATATCCGAGGGCGTGAGCTTATTCCGGTAGATCAAGCCGAAGGGTGGGGATCCACTAGTTAGCGTCGATATGATGCCATGGGAGTCGAGAACTAGCTATGTTCTGGTGGCACCGTGCTTCGTGGGATGGCTATGAGCCAACGTTGGATTGTTGCAGACCAGCTTCGGGCCGATTGGTGTGATGACACCGGGTTATTAATCATGTGTGTGTATTGTGACATAGCTGCATATAAATGGTCGCCATATATGTGCTTGAACGCACTGTGTAAATTAGTACTGGATTTGCATTTAACTGCGTGTATGTTGCATCATGATAACACTCAAATGCCACACACCTTTATAACCTATGTTCTTCCTTACTGAAAGGTGTCTCACCCCTGATGTACGTACATTTTTTTCAGGTCCTTCGAGTAACTGAAACTAGCATCCTGGTGTAGGGAGCGTAGTGGCTGGTGTACTGCATTAGCACTTGGGTAAGTGCTAGGACTATAGTTTTGTTGGATTGCCATTTTGGGTTGTATTTGGGCACCTGTTTGTATGTTTTGATAGAGTCATGTTCTGCTCTTGTATAGACTCTGGTATGGTATTACATATGTTGATATAGAATGACTTTTTCCGCGCGTATATGATTGTGGCTGGATGTGTTTAGGGTGCCTGGGAACCCCACGGGGTCGGACCCTCATCCATTGTACTGTATCTATGATGATTTGTATGATACAGGGACAGGTTAGGTTACTTTTTCACCCCTGGGTCCCATTTCAGGGTTCGGGGCATAACAACTTGGTATCAGAGCTAACCAAGTTACTAGATCTTGTAGACTTGGTTAGGCTTAGTTATGAGTACATACTAGAGTATAAGATATGGATATGGGTAGAGTTGGTTGAGGGTTGTTCGGTTGCTAGACCATAATTTGTCGACAATATTCCGTGTTTTTCCTGAGATGACGATTCAGTAAAAGTAAGGCAGATCATTGATGACTTTCGTATTGGTGTGATAGGACAGACCTAGACCTAGCAGAGAGTAGTTAACACGATTAGTGTAGATCATTGTGTTAACTGTATGTGTTGTAGGGATACTGATAGATTCCTATTGTGTTGCAGCATGGAGCCCAAGGATAATAACGTGGGAAGTGGCTCCGAGGAGACTGCGACTGATGAGTCTCCTTTTGTGCCTCGGGGTTTGACGAGGCAAGTATTGCAGGAGATCGGGCGAAGTGTGGGAAGACACAAGCGCTCTCCTACTGCTACGGGATGCACCATTGAGAGGTTCACACACATGCATCCTCTGACGTTCTCTAGAGGACCTGACTTGACCATGGTAGAGGATTGGGTGGGAAGACTGAGAGGATCTTGGAGGTCCTGCACTGCACAGATAGGCAGAGAGTTCCCTATGTCACCTTCCAGCTATCTGGGGAGGCAGGTCGATGGTGGACTGCGGTGAGTCTGCTGGAGAAGCAGAGAGCTGGTTCAGAGGAGATGACGTGGAGCCGTTTCAAGGAGGTGCTCTTTGATAGATACTTCCCGGCTTCAGTACGTGATACGAAGGCAGATGAGTTTTTTGTGTTGGTTCAGGGGAGTTTGATGGTACAGGGGTATACAGCTCGATACATAGAGCTGTCCCGTTTTGTACCATGTATGATCTCGAGCACGTATGAGAAGACTCGGAGGTTCGAGAAGGGTTTGAGCAAGGATATCCGCAGACTGATGGGTATGCTTCAGATCTGCGAGTTCTCGGTATTGGTGGATAAGGCCACGGTGATCGAGATTGGTATTCGAGAGGATGAGGCGGATCAGGAATCGAGGAAGAGGACAGTACCTTCTGGTTCTCAGACAAGATCTGGTCAGGAATCATTGAAGAAGTGGAGCAAGGGCTCGACTTTTTGCTAGAATACCGAGCGCCAGGATTCTTAGGGGATCCAAATTGGTGGTCATTGTATCAAATGTCACTGACGGCACGAGGGTGAGTGCCGATCATTTGGGGGTAGTTGCTATAATTGTGGCCAGACAGACCACAAGTCTTGTGATTGTTTAAGCACCAAGGCGAGACGTGCCTGCAGTTAGTGGGGACCGAGGGAGCAATCAGATATCTCGGGGAACCGCTCAGACGAATATAGCTTCAGCCAGAGTATACTTCCTTACTCCAGCGAACGCTGAGCATGCAGGTAACATGGTGACAGGTATCTTATTATTGCTTTCAAATAAAGCTTTTGTTTTGTTTGATTCGGGTGCAAACCATTCCTTTGTGTTTGTGAATTTTGTGGGACGGTGTGGGGTTGAGACCCGAGATATGAATGAGATGTTATTTGTTACTACGCCATCTAGGAGTGTATCTTGCTGTAGGAAGATGTTTGTAAACTGGCTAGTGGAAATTCAGGAGAAGCTGCTGCCGGCGAATCTTGTGGTATATGATATGTTAGGGTTCAATATCATTCTGGGGATGGATTGGTTGTTCTCCAGTTATGCTATGATCGACTGTCGTAGGAAGGTGGTAGTGTTCAGACCTCCTGGGGAGTAGGAGTACAAATTTGTGGGATCGTGTGTGCGTTCAGCGCCACAGATTCTGTCAGCACTACAGGCCAGGGGACTACTCTTGGATGAAAGTCTAGGGTACCTAGCTTGTATAAAGGAACCGCCGCGGGATAAGTTGAGACTCAAGGACATTCGGGTAGTCAGTAAGTTCCCGAATGTGTTTTTAGATGATTTACCCGGTTTACCTCCGGATCGTGAGGTGGAGTTTGCGATAGAGTTGCTGCCCGGTAAGGCACCAATCTCTAAAGCTCTATATCGGATGGCTCTAGTAGAACTTCGGGAGTTGAAGGAGCAGTTGCAAGAACTACTGGACAAGGGATTCATTCGACCTAGTGTTTCGCCCTAGGGAGCTCCAGTGTTGTTTGTGAAGAAGAAGGATGGATCGATGTAGATGTGCATTGACTACTGTGAGATTAATAAGGCGACTGTGAAAAATCGCTATCCTTTACCTCGTATAAATGATCTTTTTGACCAGTTGCAGGGGACATGGGTCTTTTTGAAGATCGACTTGCGGTCAGGATATCATCAGGTGAGGGTTAGAGTAGAGGATGTAGCGAAGACAGCTTTTCGAACCAGATATGGCCACTACGAGTTCTTAGTCATGCCTTTTTGGGTTGACAAATGCTTTGGTGGTATTTATGGATCTGATGAATAGGGTTTTCCATGAGTACCTGGATCAGTTCGTGGTGGTATTTATTGATGACATTTTGGTATACTCAAGGAGTACGGAAGAGCACGTGGAACATTTGAGGTTAGTGTTACAGATTTTGAGGGAGAAGAAGTTGTATGCTAAGCTGAAGAAGTGTGAATTCTGGTTGAATCAAATTGCGTTCTTAGGCCATGTAGTTACTGGGGATGGTATATCAGTTGATCCTAGCAAAATTGAAGTTGTGGTCGACTAGGTAAGGCCAAAGAATGTGCAGGAGGTTCGGAGTTTTCTAAGACTAGCCGGTTACTATCGTCGGTTCGTAGAGGGTTTCTCTAAATTTTCTGGACCTCTGACACGATTGACCAAGAAGGGAGTACAGTTTGAATGGACTAGTGATTATGAGCAATGCTTTCAAGAGTTGAAGCACCGGCTGGTTACTGCTCTGGTGTTGACCATTCCTTTGGGGGATGGTGGGTTTGTGATTTATAGCAACGCGTCTCTAAAAGGCCTAGGGTGTGTGCTTATGCAGTAGGGTAAGGTAGTGGTGTATGCTTCTAGGCAACTGAAGGAATATGAGAAGAATTACCTTACGCATGATTTGGAATTGGCTATTGTGGTTTATACACTGAAGATCTAGCGACATTATCTATACGAGGTGCAGTGTGAGATCTTCACAGACCATAAGAGCCTCAAGTATTTCTTCACGCAGAAGGAATTGAACATGAGGCAGAGGCAGTGGCTAGAGTTGATTAAGGACTACAATTGCACGATCAGTTATCACCCGGGGAAGGCTAATATGGTGGCTGATGCATTGAGTCAGAAGTCAGGGCCTACGACTATATCTGCAGTTGTAACTCAGTGTCACTTTAGACAGGATTTGGAAAGTTCAGGTACAGAGTTGGTGGTTTGTGATCATCAAGCTTATCTTGCTGGTTTGGTGGTCCAACTAACTTTGTTTGAGCACATAAAAGCCGCGCAGGCTAGTGATGCAGAGTTGGCAGAGGTTTGGGAAAAGGTATAGCAGGGACTGACTATGGAGTTTAACATATCTGAGGGAGGTGTACTGAGGTTTGGGACCAAGCTGTGTGTTCCGAACGATGATGAGATCAGAAGGACGATTCTAGAGGAAGCGCATTGTTCTATGTATACAGTACATCCTGGTAGTACGAAGATGTATCAAGACTTGCGCGAGACCTTCTGGTGGTCTGGTATGAAGAGGCAGATTGCTCAGTTCGTGGAGCAGTGTCTAACGTGTTAGCAGGTGAAAGCTGAATATCAGAGGCCGATAGGGCCGTTGCAGGCTTTTCCTATTCTGGTGTGGAAATTAGAGCATATTTCCATGGATTTTGTGACCAGATTTCCGCCAGCGCTTCATGGGCAGAATGTTATTTGGGTGATCGTAGATAGATTGATGAAGTCTGCTCATTTCATACCGATGAGAGTTAGCTATCCTTTCAGTAGGCTAGCAGAGTTGTATGTGCATAAGATTGTGAGAATGCATGGAGTACTGGTGTCCATAGTATCATATTGGGATCCGAAGTTTACTTCTCGATTCTGGATGAGCTTGCAGGAGGCATTGGGGATGAAGCTTACTTTCAGTACAACGTTCCACCCCTAAACTAATAGACAGTCGGAGAGGATGATTCAAATATTGGAAGATATGTTTCGAGCTTGTGTGTTAGAATTTGGTGGTAGCTAGATACAGTTTATGCCACTTGTGGAGTTTTCTTATAACAAAAGCTTCCAGTCTAGTATTGGGATGGCACCATTCGAGGCCTTGTATGGTCGGAGGTTTCAATCTCCTTTGTGTTGGGATGAGGTTGGTGAACTTCAGGTGTTAGGACCTAAACTTGTGCAGTAGGCGTCTGAGAATGTGGGTTTGATCCAAGAAAGGATTAGATTAGCTCAGAGTCAGCAGAAGAGTTATGCAGATGTTCGCCGCCATGAGTTAGAGTTTGAAGTGGGAGGTAAGGTATTTTTGTGAATTGCTCCGATGAAAGGGGTGATGAGATTCGGCAAAAAGGGCAAGCTGGGCCCAAGGTATATTGGACCATTTGAGGTACTTGAGCGAGGGGGTCCGGTAGCCTACAGAGTTGCATTACCTCCAGCGCTTTCGAGGGTCCACGATGTGTTTCACGTATCCATGTTGAGGAGGTACGTGTTGGATCCTTCGCATGTTATTAGTTATGATGAGTTGGAAATTGGGGATACTTTAGCATATGAGGAGATACCTATTCAGGTTCTGGATCGTAAAGTTCAGAAACTTCGTACCAGAGAGATACTGTTAGTGAAGGTATTGTGGTGAAACCACGAGGTTGAGAAAGCTTCTTGGGAACTAGAAATGGAAATACGCTAAAAGTATCCACAGTTGTTTTAAGCACTTGTACATGATCCTACTGTGGGTTGGGATTAGGTGGTTAGTCGTCGGGAATGTGTGTATTGTGAACTCCTAGGACTGTTGTGTATGTAACCATGGTATTCCTCCGCCATAAGTGAGGGTATGCATGTGTATGTGTATAATGGGACTATGCTGTGGTGATCGCCAATTCGCATGTGTATGTGTATGATGGGACTGTGCTGTGGTGATCGCCAGTTCACATGTGTATGTGTATGAGGGGACTGCGCTGTGATGATCGCCAGTTCGCTATTAAGTTGTGTCTATGTGTTTAATTGTATGTATGAATCTGTGAATGAGAGATAAAAAATTTTGAGGACAAAATTTTTGTAAGGAGGGGAGATTGTAAGAACCCAAACCGTGATAATGGGTTTATATATATAGAGAGGGGTAAAATACGGAATTCTGCAAACTTCGTCAACGAAGCCATAATTTGTCGACGAAGGTAGAAGGATTTTCATCGACGAAATTCAGAGGTTCGTCAACGAAGAAAAGTCGAGAGGCGAAAATTGGAAATATCATAATTCGTCGACGAAATTTGGCTTCGTCGACAAAATCCCTAACTTTTTGTCGATGAAGGCACCATTTTGTCGACGAAATTGGGCAGGGTCAAAAGGCTATAAAAGGAAATTTCTATTACTTCTTCATTAAGTAAACTCAATCTCATCTCTCTCTCTCTCTAAACTCTCCCTACTCTCTCTCTCTTTCTAGATTTCTTTGCCGATCGTTGATAGAATCGGGAAACAGAAGTTACCACGAGGATTATGGAAGAATTCTCTACAACTTCTATGGATCGAAATCTCGTTTCAGAGATTTTTGGATTTTGGCGAAAAATCGAGGTAAGGCTCGGTTTTCATTTCTGATCAGGTAATTTGGTAGAGGATGGTCTTGTGAGTATATTCTCTACTGTGATTTGTAGGTTTTGGAACTCAGTTTGCTATTTAGGAGCCTTGGAGTTCGGGTTTTGTTATCCGGGGTTAAGGTAAGGGGAAACTATGTTATATTGGTTATTTTTGAAATCGGACTCGGTGGAACTGTGGTCCACGGTCCTGTGTGTATTTTGGCTACTCATTTGGAGGGGTCTAATGGGGAAAAACTATGAGTTTTTCATTATTACAGTTTTGGGAAAAAGGGGGCGACGGGCTGAATCCCGGGTTTTGTTGAAAACCTAGTATATATGTGATTTATACTGCGTGATTGGGATGGCCGTGCCTTGATTGTGTTTAAACTGTATTTTTTTGGAAAACCATGATTTAGATTACCAAATGAGTGTGGTTTGTTTGGTTATATAAGCATGCATGTGTGTGTGATGTACTGAATTGCTGATGGGACCACGATTCCAAAGTGAGTCCAGGTACTAAGAGTGACCGGCTCTATATCCAAGGGCGTGTGTTTATCACCTACCACGTAGGCAAGAGTGACTGGCTCTATATCTGAGGGCATGAGCCTATTTCGGCAGATCAGGCCGAAGGGTGTGGATCCACCAGTTAGCACCGGTATGATGTCATGGGAGTTGAGGACTAGCCATGTGCCGGTGGCGCCGTGCTTTGTGGGATAACTACATGCCAGTGCTGCATTGTTGCAGATCGGCTTCGGGCCAATGGGTGTGATGACACCGGGTTACTGATCATGTGTGTGTAATATGACGGGGCTGCGTAAAAATGGCCGTCATTTACGTGCGTGAACGCACTGTGTAAATTAGTACTGGATTTGCATTTAACTGCGTGTATGTTGCATCATGATAACACTCAAATGCCACACACCGATATAACCTCTATTCTTCCTTACTGAAAGGTGTCTCACCCCTGCTGTACGTACATTTTTTACAGGTCTTTCGAGTAATCGGAACTAGCGTCCTAGTGTAGAGAGCATAGTGGCCGGTGTACTGCGTTAGCACTTGGGTAAGTGCTAGGACTGTAGTTTTGTTGGATTGCCATTTTGGGTTGTATTTGGGCACCCGTTTGTATGTTTTGATAGAGCCATGTTCTGCTCTTGTATAGACTCTAGTATGGTACTGCATATGTTGATATAGAATGACTTTTTCCTCTACGTATATGATTGTGTCTGGATGTGTTTAGGGTGCCTAGGAACCCCACAGGGTCGGACCTTCATCCATTGTACTGTATCTGTGATGATTTACATGATACAGGGATAGGTTAGGTTACTTTTTCATCCCTGGGTCCCATTTCGGGGTTCAGAGCGTGACAGGATGGACCGAATTCGGTGGATCAAGAGAGTTCCATAGCCTGAGGAATCATGAGGCTTATGTGCAGTAGGATCCAAATCAGATCGAGGAGGATGGGCAAGAAACCTACATGGACTTAGAAATAGGAAAATCATCACCGGTGGTGCAAGGGTCAGCAAGGGGCCGTGTAATAGTGGGCACAGGGGATGGAGCCAGAGGGGTAGGAATGGAAGTGCACAACTCTAAAAAATTAGTGATGATCAACTCCGAAGGGGGATGTGCACGTGAAGAGTCCAAAAATAGAAAGAAAGATTTGTCAAATTGAGCATGCCGAGTAATGTAAATACAGTAAGTAGCGTTGTCCAAGAAAGGAAGCCCTTATGAGATGGGTTGTAACAAATAAAGATGCAAGGAAAACTACATGGAGCAAATTTATTAAAAACATGATCACGTAAACAATATACCCAACACAACCAAAGGAATGAAAATTCTCATAATTAGAAGACTTACCATACAAAACCTCAAAAGGGGGTGAAATACCACCAAGGATTGGCATAGGAAACCAGTTGATAATGTAAGTGTGGTAGTGCTGAAAGCATCAACCCAAAAGCGAGGGGGAAAATGGGAATGAAAGAGAAAAGCAAGACCGATTTTAGTCGCATGTGTTTGCGTTCTGCACGTCCATTCTAGGAAGGAGTGTAAGGACATGATTTGATGATGAATGTCATTATCCTGAAAATGAGATTGAAATCGAATACTAGTGAATTCGGCTCCTCATCACTTCAAAAAAATTTAATTTTTTTCGAGAGTTGATTTTCACAAAATCATTGAAAGCGGAGGAAAATATCAAAGAAATCGGACTTAAGCTTCATGGGACAAAGTCATGTGAAATGTGAGTGGTCATCTATAAATAACACATAATAAATAGAAACCACATTTAATTTGATTTAACAGGGGATGGACCCCAAATATCACAATGAATTAGGCCAAGCATAGAATTAGATCTACTATCATTAGAAGAAAAGGCAATCAATGACTTTTTGCTAATTGACATGTAGAGCACATATGTGGAGTGGGCAGCAAAGAGGTAAGAGATAAACGGCCTTTTTTATTCAATAAATATAGAACAGAATGATTGACATGTCCAAGTCTAGCATGCCATAAATCAAATGAGGCACCTAGAGATTTTTTAGCAAGAACAGAAATAAAAGCCTGATTTCCTCGTTCCAACACATAAAGACCACTTTCTCATTTACCAGTTGCCACCGCCTTTCTTGTTATTTAGTTCTGTACAATAAATTGATCCTTAGTAAAAATAACAATGAATGGAAAATCCTTAGTTAATTTTCTAATAAATAAAATACTTTTGGCAAGGCAAATGACAGCAAGAACATTTAACAGTTGAATATTTTGAGAGGGGTAAACACTACCAGTGTGGGTAATCGGGAGAGAGGCTCCATTGCCTACTAGTACACAGTCCTTACCAAAATATGGTTATGATATGTCCAGTTTACCAAATGAGGGGTCATATGTGCTGAGGCGCCCGTATCCATGTACCAATCAAACTAGCTTGGCTTCAATTGAAAGAGAGAAAATAGTAGTAAATGCTTTAACAAGTTGAGCATCGGCCCGATCATATTGATTTCGACAATAATCAGTAGTATGGCCCTCTGTTCGAGGATTGTAATGACGACGACTATGACCAGGTCCATTGTTTCACTGGTGTCCTCCACAACCACGAAACTGTTTAAAATGACCATCACCATGAAAGTTAGAAGAGGACGCATGGGGTGGCAGTGAAGTCCCTAGTATTCAAGAAGCAGAATAAGCTAATTGCGCTAGAGAAGATAGTTTGCGGAAGAGAGTTTAATGGTCACCATATTACTCATAGTGTTAAAGGAAAGAAAAGAGTTGGAGGAATCGGCAACCATATATAGGTGTTGCAGCCAAAAATGGAACAACCTTCACAATCCCTAATCACGACCATTTGAAAAGAAATAAATAAGCAAGGCTTAGAGGACCTGGGGTGTACTCCAGGGGATCTCACCGATGCCTAAGTCAGGTATTGGCTTAAAAGGTTTTTTATGCAACAATAGAGTAGAGTTTCGAATGAGATGATTAGCCTCTTCTCTAAATCCCCATTTAGAGTGATGGAGTTTGACCCAAGGGTGATGTGCTATTTATTGGCGAATTATGGCACAAGCATGAATCACTCTGGTTGTTATAGCTTTGGCATAGATTGCTCGAGTCATCATAGTGTTGGCGTCAATTGCTCTACCTGAGCAGTTGACTTAGGTGGTAACTATTGTCATCAATGTTGGGCTCTAGTCTCCTCTGAACTTATGGTAAATGATATAATTGGGGTATATGAGTTGCCCCTCCTTCAGTTTCGAATTTTTGAAGTTAGCTTACAAAGTTCAAAAGTTGTTGTTGTTGTTGGTTTTTTTTTTTTTTTTCTATCGAGTGGCTCTTCTTGAGGCATTTTGGGTTGCTTGTGGCTTCATGAGGCGTGCTTTTCTTTTTTTCCGATTCTGGCCTAATGAGCTGTGCTTATATTTTGGGCCGTTTCTGGGCCTCACGAGCGTTGCTCGTCAGTTGGGCCGATTCTTCCTTGCCTAATGAGTCGTGCTCATTTTTTGGACAATCTTTTAACCTCACGAGCATTGCTCATCAGTTGGGTCAATTCTTCTCTGCCTAATGAGTTGTGCTCATTTTTTGGACATTCTTCTGGTCTCACGAGCATTGCTCGTCAGTTGGGCCAATTCTTCCTTGCCTAATGAGCTGTACTCATTTTTTTGGCTATATCTTCAGTAACATTTCGGTAATTTATGATGCCAGGATGGTTTTTCAATTTAACAAGTTCTTGCAGTTTTGATTTCATTGGGGTTAAAGATGTGAGTTCTTGTATTTTCAATATCAGTTAGGATTTGAAATCGATTCAAGATGGATTTGTTTCAAAAGGTTTGGATGTTTATGCACCAAGTGTTCAATCATTTGCAGTAAAGGAAACTGTAGGTGAGCATGCAGTGTTATAGATTTCGTAGACTATTTTTGTATCATCTATGTCATCTATGGGGTCTAGAAACTCAGATTATTCGATTGTATCCCAGTTGATCCATGAGTCCCATGTTGGATGGGGTTGTGAGTGCAGTGGCAGATTGAAGTTTCAAATTGAGATCTTCGATATGTCTACCATTGACAACGGTGATTTTGTTACTGTTTGTTTTGACTATGGTGTGGATTGTTCAGCCGATTGGGCTCCAGGTGCTCGACAGAATGTCGCTAAGGAGTTTGGTTTTGTTGTTTGGGGTTTTGCCGATTGCAGTTGCTACAATTTTGTAATTTCAGTGTGCGTTGCAATTTCAACTCAAATTTCCAATCACAATTTCAAATTCACTGTTCAGAGCACTGTTCAGCGCATATAAATGTGCAAAAGTCATTATTGCCAACCACATGGTGCATTCGACCAACCCATTGGAATTTCAAATCTTGGCTTTATTTATTTGACTGGCTAGTGTAGTTGTCATGACCCCACTATGCATTTGGTGCATAGGTCATTGTTCAATCAATTAAATAACTTGAACATCCTATTAATTATTATTAGCCATTAAGGCGGAGCTCTTCAAGCATTGAAACTGTGGCATCTATTTATGTCTCTTTTTTTTTAGAATTATTATTATATGATGGAGAAAAAATCATACCTTGAGAATAGACACGTTGGCTGCATAAATCTTGCGCATAGAAACATCAATTGTAGTCGGATTCGCATTAGATACAAAATTTCCCAATATCGCAAGCTGGATCCCGGTTATTCATCTGTCAATTTTCTTACTTGGCTTCTTCAGCGCGAGTAAAGCGCCATTGACGTGCTTAAACGTAATAAACCCGTACCCTTTACTTTTCCCGGTGACCTTGCTAAGGATCGCAACGGCTTCTTCGAGGTCACCGTAGGTGGAGAAGAGATTGCGGAGGTTCTTGATGGTAGTGTCTCATCCAAGGCTGCGAATGAAGAGTTTGCACTGGGCAAGGTCCCAATCGGCAATGGATCGAACGGCATCAAGAACGTCTAGGTGTCGGACGGCGGCATTTCAGACGATCTCAATCAAGCCAATGCATTGACCTTTAATTATTTAATGTAGTCATGATCAAGGATTGAAAGAGAAAACCTTTCAAGAAATTTTCGTAGACAACACCAACTATTGCAGCCAAAAATTGAACGACTTTCACGATCCCTAATCACAACCACCTAAAAAGAGATAAATAAGCAAGCTTTGGAGGACCCTGGGTGTACTTAGAGGGATCTCTCAGATGCCTAAGTCAGGGATTGGCTTACAATATTTTTTATGCAACAGTAAAGTAGAGTTTAAAATGAGATGTTTTAGCCTCTTCTCTGAATTGGCGAATTATAGTGATGGAGTTTGACCTAAGGGTGATGTGTCATTTATTGGTGAATTATGACGCAAGCATGAATCGCTCTGGTTGTTATAGCATTGGCGTAGATTGCTCTAATCATCATGGAGTTAGCGTCAATTGCTCTGGTTAAGCAGTTGACTTAGGTGGTAACTGCTCTCATCAATGTTGGGCTCTAATCTCCTCTAAACTTATGGTAAGTGATATATTTGAGGTATATCAATAGGGATCGGTGGGAGGTTGAACCCGTGAGGGCTCTGATACATTAAAAGGGTTTGCAAATCACCACACACTTTTTACGCGGGTGAGTATTTCTATTTATAGTAGTATTCAATTGTACAATCTAATTACATAGCTACAATAAAGGAAATAATCAAAATAAATTTGTGTAACAACTCCTACAACCAAGGAGGGAAATCAAAACAGATTTGTGCGACATCTCCTATAATCAAGGAGGATCCCATGGATCAATGAAAGAGGATTTTGTGTAACATCTCCTTACAATCAAGGAGGAAGATCAAAACAGATTTGTGTGATATATCTTACAATCAAAGAGGATGTCATGGGTCAATGGAGGAGAATTTATAGGGATTCTCTATATATACATTACAAAAAGTCTATATTCAAGGATATCTGACCTCTTTAGGACGCTATCATATGAATAATAAATAGCTCATTTGATGTGCACACTTCCTAGTCTTGAAGTGCTCCTCCTAATCATGAGAAATCATATCACTAACAAGTTAGTGTTTCACTTCGTCCTCATTTAACCTATTTGCTATCGTTTCTTTTTTCATCTTTTCTCCTCGTTTCAAGAGAGAAACTTATAATTACTCATTAGACAAGATGAGAATTATTTTATAAAATAAAAAAGTTGTCGCTAATTGGTCAACTTTCAAGTGTATTTTTTAGCTCGTTGGATTATTGTCTTTGTTAGTCAAATTATAATTATATATATTTTTTAATTCATTAGAATAATTTTGTGAATATCAAAAATTTAATACATCATACATAGAGATATATCATAAATACAGGCAACTCATGAACAGGTATATATATATATATATATACCCACTAAACTTTATGAAATCAATGTCAGATCGAAAATACGTAGCCTCTCACGTCAAAAAAAAAATAAACAAATAAAAATTTCTTCATCAACTTTCTGGTCTCTTTCTGGAGCAACAGTACTTGCGTGTGCTTCAGATGACACAGCTGGGTACAGATAATGACAAGGTCAGTGTCAGTGTGTCACGGCCGCTGAGTAAAATATAATAAAATAATATATAAAACTTTATAATGGGAGAGAGGATGCCAACGGAGAAGATGACATCTACCGGGATTTGATAGTGGCAGCAACGGGAGGTGGTGGGCCGCGGCTTCCCTTTGGGAGACAACTGGTGGGTGTACGGATCGAACCGGCCGGGCTAGACCGGAGGTGGAACGCGGGATACGTAAACCCGTGTCGGCCCACCGCCCCACTGCCGTCGGCGTGGTCTCCCTGTGACACGTTCTTTATCCACCACCCAATGGGCCTCGCTTCCGTATCAGCCTGGACGTACTTTTAGGATTTAGAAGACAAATTCACATGCACTCATTTTTATCCATCAGTGTCTTTTTAAAAGTAAAACGCCCTATGAAATTACTGATAAAATATTTTTAATTGATTCAAAAACTTTTAAAATTGAATGTATGGATTGCATACTCATCAAAATCTTCCTAGATGTACAATGTAATGTCCTGATTTTTTATACCATTTTTTAATATAAATAATAAATATTAATTATCACACATCGGCCACATCATAACTCTGATACCAATCATAAAATCCGACCCGAATTAGGTACCGAATAAACAGACATTTCATATACATGACCCTAACAGTGGAAGTTAATATATACACATACCATAACGAATACATACATCAGAGTATTAAAAAATCCATATATACATATATGTTTAACACATTTCCCCAAAAACAAAATATTCTAGGAGAAACACACATTCCTAGTTCAAAGCACTCACCCTGTATATCAGGGTATCAGCTTCCCACTATCTCGGAACTCTATTATCTGTTCTGTCACAGCTTCCTAAAATATTTAGATATTTGGGTGAGACACATCTCAGTAAGATGAAATAAATTATTTACTATAAGAACCCAAACCGTGATAACTGGGTTTAAATAAATAAGAGATTGGCAAATTGGGAATTTGGCATATTTCGTCGACGAAGCCAGATTTCGTCAACGAAGCCTTTGTTCTTCTTTTCGATGAAATTCAGAGAATCGTTGACGAGGAGAAGCCGAGGAATCTTGGAACAATCGGCGATCCCAGATTCGTCAACGAAGCCACCAAATTCGTCGACGAAGTCAGTGAAAGATTCGTCGCTGAGAACACCATTTCGTCGACAAATTGGGCTGGGTCAAAGGGCTATAAATAGAAATTTTCATTACTTCCTCACTAAGAAATCTCAATCTTATCTCTCTCTCTTTCTAGAACTCTCCCTACTCTCTCTCTCTCTAGATTTCTTCGCCGATTGTTGATGGAATTAGAAATCTGAGGTTACCACAAGGATCGTAGAAGGATTCTCTACAACTTCTACGGATCGAAATCTCGTTTCGGAGATTTTTGGGTTTTGGCGAAAAATATAGGTAAGGCTCGGTTTTCAATTCTGATCCAGTAGTTTTGTAGGTAACTGTCTTGTGAGCATATTTCGTACTATGATTTGTAGGTTTTGGAACTCGGTTCGCTGTTTAGGGACCTTGGAGTTTAAGATTTGCTTTTTTGGGGAAAAGGTAAGGGGAACTATGTTTATATTGGTTATTTTGGAAATCGGACTCAGTGGAACTGTGGTTCACATTCCTGTGTGTGTTTTGGTTACTCATTTGGGGGGATCTAACGGGGGAAAATATGGATTTTTCATTATTACAGTTTTGGGAAAAGGGGGCGACGGGCTGCATCCCTAGTTTTGTTGAAAATCGTGGGTATATGTTGATTTATACTGTGATATTGGGATGGTCGTGCCTTGACTTGTGATTAAACTATATTTGCTTGAAAAACCATATTTTAGATTACCAAATGGGTGTGTTTGTTTGGTTATATGAGCATGCATGTGTGTGTGATATGTTGAAATGCTAGTAGGAACACAGTTTCAAAATGATTCCAGGCACTGAGAGTGTCCGGCTCTATATCCTAGGGTGTGAGCCTATTCTAGCAGATCAGGCCGAAGGGTGTGGATCCACCAGTTTAGCGCCGGTACAATGCCATAGGAGTCGGGGACTAGCCATGTGCCGATGGCGCCGTGTTCGCGGGTTGGCTACGGGCCAACGCCGTATGTTGCAGGCCGGCTTCAGGCCAAAGGGTGTGACGACATTGGGATTGTTGATCATGTGTATGTGGATGTGTGCGTGTATGCACTGTGTGAACTAATAATGGATTGCATTTAATTGCATGTATGTTGTATCATGATAACACTCAAATGTCACACACCGATATAACTTGTGTTCTTCCTTACTGAGAGGTGTTTTACCCCTACTGTACGTACATTTTTACAGATCCTTCAAGTAACCAGAACTAGCGTCCTGGTGTAGGGAGCGTAGTGGCCGGTATACTGCGTTTAGCGCTTAGGTAAGTGCTAGAACTATATTTTGGTGGCTTGCCATTTTGAAATGTATTTGGGCACCCGTTTGTGCGTTTTTGATATAGTCATGTTCTGCTCTTGTATAGACTCTGATACGGTACTGTATATGTTGTTATAGAATGACCTTTTTCTGCTGCATATATGATTATGATTAGATGTGTTTAGGGTGCCTGGGAACCCCACGGGGTCGGACCCTCATCCATTGTATTGTATCTTTGGATGTTTTATCAGGTACAGGGACAGGTTAGATTATATTTTCACCCTTGGATCCCATTTCGGGGTTCGAGACATGACAACTAGGTATCAGAGCTAACTAGGTTACTAGATCTTGTAAACTTGGTTACGCTTAGATGTGAGTACATATAAGAGTATAGGAAGTGGATATGGGTAGAGTTGGTTAAGGGTTGTTCGGTTGCAAGACCGGGATTTGTCAACGGTATTTCGTGTTTTTCTTGGGATGACAATTCCAGTAAAAGCAGGGCAAATCATTGATGACTTTCGTGTCAGTATGATAGGACAGACCTAGACCCGGTAGGGAGTAGTTAACACGATTAGTGTAGATCATTATGTTAACTGTATCTGTTGTAGGGATACTGATAGATTCCTATTACGCTTCAAAATGGAGCCCAAGGATAATGGCCTGGGAAGTGGCTTCGAGGAGACTGCGAGTGATGAGTCTCCTTCTGTGCCTCGAGGTTTGACGAGGCAGGTGTTATGGGAGATCGGGCAAAGTGTGAGAAGACGCGAGCGCTCTCCTACTACTGCAGGGTGCACCATTGAAAGGTTCACACGCATGCATCCTCCGATGTTCTCTAGAGGACCTGACCCAATGACAGCAGAGGACTGGATGGATAAGACTGAAAGGATTCTGAAAGTCTTGCACTGCACGGTTAGGTAGTGAGTCCTCTATGCTACTTTCCAGCTATTTGGCGAGGCGGGTCGATGGTGGGCTGCGGTGAGTCTACTGGAGAAGCAGAGAGCCAGTTCTGAGGAGATGACGTGCAGCCATTTAAGGGAGGTGTTTTTTGACAAATACTTCCCGGCTTCAGTACGTGATGCGAAAGCTGATGAGTTTTCTGTGCTGGTTTAGGGGAATTTGACGGTGCAGGGGTATGCGGCTCGATACATAGAGTTGTCTTGTTTTGCACCATGTATGATCTCGAGCGAGTATGAGAAGACTCAGAGGTTCGAGAAGGGTTTGAGGAAGGATATCCGCAAGCTAGTGGGTATGCTTCAGATCCGTGAGTTCTTGGTGTTGGTGGATAAAGCCACGGTGATTGAGACTAGTATCCGAGAGGACGAGGTGGATCGGGAATCGAGGAAGAGCACAGTACCTTCTGGTTCTCAGACAGGATCTCGTCAGGGATCGTGGAAGAAGAGGAGTAGGGGCTCGGGTTATCGTCAGAATACTAAGCGCCAGGATTCTCATATGAGCCAGACCAATGGTCATTGTACTAGATGCCACAGGTGGCACAAAGGTGAGTGCAGGTCATTTGGGGGTAACTACTACAACTGTGGTCGATCAGGCCACATGTCTTGTGATTGTCGTGCACCGAAGCGAGATGTGCCTGCATTCAGTGGGGACCGAGGGAGCAATCAGATACCTCGAGGAACCGTTCAAGGGAATATAGCTCCGGCCAGAGTATACTCTCTTACTCCAGCGGATGCTGAGTATGCAGGTAACTTGGTGACATGTACCTTATTATTGCTTTCGAATATAGCTTCTGTTTTGTTTGATTCAGGTGCAACCCATTCCTTTGTGTCTGTGAATTTTGTGGGACGGTGTGGGGTTGAGACCCGAGACATGAATGAGGTATTATCTGTTACTACACCATCTGGGAGTGTATCTTTCTATACAAAGATGTTGGTAGACTACCGAGTGGAAATTCAGGAGAAGCTACTACTGGCGAATCTTGTGGTATACGACATGTCGGGGTTCGATGTCATTCTGGGGATGGATTGGTTGTTCTCCAATTATGCTGTGATCGACTGTCGTAGGAAGATGGTAGTTTTCAGACCTCCAAAGGAGCAAGAGTACAAATTCGTGGGATCGTGTGTGCGTCTAGCGCTACAGATTCTGTCGGCATTATAGGCGGGGAGGCTACTCTTGGACGGATGTCAGGGGTACCTAGCTTGTATGAAGGAACCGCCATGTGATGAGTTGAGACTCAAGGACATTCGGGTAGTCAACAAATTCCCGGATGTGTTTCTAGATGATTTACCTAGTTTACCTCCAGATCGTGAGGTGGAGTTTGCGATATAGTTGCTGCCCGGTAAGGCACCAATCTCTAAAGCTCCGTACTGGATGGCTCCAGCAGAACTTCGGGTGTTAAAGGAGCAGTTTCAGGAATTATTGGATAGGGGATTCATTTGACCTAGTGTTTCGCCCTGGGAAGCTCTAGTATTGTTTGCGAAGAAGAAGGACGGGTCGATGCGGATATGCATTGACTACTGTGAGATTAACAAGGTAACTGTAAAAAATCGTTATCCTTTACCTCGTATAGATGATCTTTTTTACCAGTTGCAGGGAACATAGGTCTTTTCGAAGATCGACTTGCGGTCAGGGTATCATCAGGTGAGGGTTAGAGCAGAGGATGTAGCGAAGACTGCTTTCCGAACCAGATATGGCCACTATGAGTTCTTAGTCACCGAATTTTTGACCGGGCACCCGAAGTTATGAAGCAATGCTACTGACTTTGATTCGGGCTACCGAAGCACAACACAGGAGATTGAACTCATTTAAATAACTTTTAAAGTTGTGTCTGTTCGGGCAACCGAACCACGATTCAGCCACCCAAACATCAGCGAGTCAAAATTAATTTAACCGCAGTAAAAACGGGTTAAGTTGAGTTAATGGTGTTTTAACTATTTGAAACTTTTTTAATAATACCCAATAGGTCCCAAACAGTTATATTTTTTACCTTATCTATAAATATGGGTTCATTTATGAGGATTAGTGAGAGATTGGCAAATTCATTAGCCAAAAATCCTCTCTCTTGAAAATACTCATTTTGTCCAAGTACTCTCAAATTTCTATTCCCTTGATACATTTTAGTATTGTGAGAGTATATTGGTTGTGCTAGTGTATATTAGATTGCTAATACTCCCATTGTTTTTGTTTAATTGATTGATTTATTTTTTGGGGAGTTGATAAAGTTTATCCCACAGATTTCAACATTATAAATCTTGTGTTGGGATAAACTAGCAAGCTTAGGATCTTTGCATTGTCATTGCAAGATTCCTATAACTTTATTTTTGTTGTGCAAATATTTTAACAAGCTATAATATTTTTAAAACTACTCTTGTGTTCATTACATTGAAGGAAAATATTTTAAGATAGTTTGAATATTTGATTAGCATCTTTGAAACCCTAATTCCATATTAAGATTTGATGCAACTTGTTTTAAAGATATAGCTTGATTAGAACACTCCTGAACATTCTAGTGATCATATCTTGTTGAGTGTTGCTTGCACATATATTCACATCACTGAGCTCACATCTACCTACATTGTTTATGTGTATGTGATTGTGCGTATTGGGTATATATCTGCTTTACATGAAAGCATAATCACAGTACCATTCTTATTGTGAAAAATACTGTTGTATTTCCAGGCGTGGCCTAAGGGGGTTTGATCTAACCTACAAGGATAAGTTTGGGGTCATCCCTATGAATTTGACCTAGGGCCTTCTCCGCCCCTTAAGAAGATTGTGTAAAGGTTGAGGTCAGCCCTGTGCTAATTGACTTCGTTGTATTAGGTGCCGCTTCACTCGTTAAGTGAGAATTAGTGAAATCCTCAAGCTTGCGAGTTAGAGGCGGGGACGTAGGCACAATTGGCCAAACTTCGATAACATATCGTGCGTGTTCTTTATATTTCAACAAATTTATTTTTCGCACTTTTATTTTCAGCACATGTATGTTGTATGCTTGATTCATTATATGTAGTACATGTGTTGATTGAGTTTATGATTATATAGAAAGGCCATAAGTTTGTGTAAAACTACTACTGGTTAATTAGACCTAGGAGATAAATTTTTAAATACCCAATTCACCCCCTCCCCTCTTAGGAATACACCAAAGCTAACATATATATATATATATATATATATATAT
Organism: Malania oleifera; assembly: GCF_029873635.1. Taxonomy (NCBI): domain Eukaryota; kingdom Viridiplantae; phylum Streptophyta; class Magnoliopsida; order Santalales; family Ximeniaceae; genus Malania; species Malania oleifera. The sequence goes on along the minus strand of NC_080429.1, from coordinate 13,944,026 downwards.
ATATATATATATATATCATTTCACATTATTCAACATTTCCCAGTAAAACATTTCTATACTGCTTATTTCATCATTTTTTAGAAAATACTCTTCAATATATATGTATATCCTCATTTTAATGTTTCTCAATAAAACATAGCTTAATTTCATTTACATACTAGCATATTTCATAATTCATATGCTTCAATATTTCTCAAAATACCCATGTCAGTAATTCACACATTCTCATTTTCATAAAAATCGTTTCTCTTCACATATAAATACCACATTTCATCATTTTCCACTAACACATCAATAATTCTCATTTCATTATTTTTCTCAGAAATTAACCATCACTATATTTCACATTTTCAATATACATCATATACCACACAACTTTTGTCTAATACTCCCAACACACTAATTTTCAGGTAACTCATATATTCCATTTTCACAAAATAATTCATTCAATATTCTCCAAAATAACTGCTATAATTTATTCCCCTTAACTAGTTTCCTGAACCACGCCTGCAGGGATCCCGAAATCATACCTGCGGCGCTCACCTAAACCCTAAATTCAATTACCCTAGTTCAATCCCAAAATACTCAATATAACATTTCTAAATCTACAATAATTAAATAAAAATTAATCTCCAAATAACCCCCTTATCCTAATTTTGGGGTTATGCCTACAACAATCCCATGAGAAATCCGCTCAGCTAGACATGTAGAGAATCATCCCTAGATTCTTGTAGTGGTGTCCGATCGTCAATTTGGCTTAGGATTTTAGAAAAATTGATGCAAGAGTGAGAATTTACCTTACCTCATCGGATATACCTACGTCACTCCTACGACAAATCCGCTTTAGTAGAAATGTCGGTGGCGGAAAATGGAGCCTAATGGTATTTTTCGTTCTTCGATCGGTGCTTATTTAACCTAGGAAATTGAAGAGAGTGAGAAACAGGCGAAGACGAGAGAGAGAGAGAGAGAGAGAGAGAGAGAGAGAGAGAGAGAGAGAGAGAGAGAGAGAGAGAGAGAGAGAGAGAGAGAGAGAGAGAGAGTTGCAAAGGGGGGGCGCCTGTTCTGTTCTTAGGAAAATCATTCCTGAAGGATTTAAATCCTCCAGGTAGGATATATACGTGTGTGTGTGTGTGTGTGTGTGTGTGTGTGTGTATATAAAATAATAATAGTATTATTATTATTATTTTATATTATATTAATATATTATTATATTATATTATTTCATTAATAATTATAATTTTTTATTTTTTATTTTTTATTTTTTATTTTTTTGGAAATCACTACATCATCCTGTAATAATCATTTTTGGAGTGTTACATTCTTCCCTCCTTATAAAAATTTCGTCCTCAAAATTTATTGAATATAACCCCATATAAAATTCATCATCAACCCTACAAGTTTGGGTTAAAACTCGTAAACAATCCTATCAAAATTGATAGCTAACATTGACAGATGGATTAGATTGATATCATGCTCTAATACCCCTTACTACAGAACCAACACTCAACAACTTTAATTTTCATCTATAGTCTTCCAAAAATCCAACACCGACATAACCTTAGAAGAATCAATAGATAACTATTCTTTGATTATGATATGACCCAAAATTTTCGTATTAGTTGTCTAGAACCCACATTCCTATTTAGCATGTAACTCATGCTCTCATAATGTTTGTAAAATTAATCACAAATGTTGTTCACGCTCTTCTTGAGTTTTTTATTATCCCAAAAATCCTCCATAAAAATTATAATAAACTAATCCAAGTATGGTTGAATGACTTGATTCATTATATCTATGAAAATGTAAGGTGCATTAATAACCCCAATTGGTAACACCAGAAACTTATAGTGATTTTACTGTGTACTCAATTCTATCTTTGGGATGTGTAATCCCCAAATCTTAATTAGTGATAATTTAATTACAAATCAATCTTCAAAAATTTTGGGATTTACCAATTAATATAATAATCCACCAATCCCTGGAAGTCGATGCCAATTCTTAATATAACGTGATTCAACTTCCAATGATTAATGCATAGCCTCAAGGTCCCATTATGTTTCTTAGTGAATAACTCAGATGTAACGTATGATGATATACTAGGTTGAACAAATTCCTTGTCGAGGAAAACTTCTAGTAGCACCCTAAGTTGCCTTAATTCAGTTAATGTCATTCTATATGAAGTAGTTGACATAGGCTCTATTCCTAACATCAAATCAATATTAACTTCAATCTCCTCTTGGAAGTAACCCCGATAAATCATCTCGGGAGAATATCTAAAAATTCATCACCTATGGGTAAAGAAGTTTGGGATTCGTTAACACGTATATTTCTTCCATTACTGTTATAACCCCAGACATGTGCCCAAATTCTATCCTTTCACAAGCTCTCACGATGTCAAATATGTGATCTTATTAGTTGGAAGGAAACCACCACTCCATTTGGATCTCTAAGTACTATTTTATTTTAAAAACAAACAACTAGGTGAATGATCAATAGATAACCACCAATGGTTCACCTCATATTTAAATAGAGAATTTGCAATAGTGACTCATACTCATCAAGAACCATACCTGCTGGGACATCTCAAACCAGGATGTATAATCATTTACCCGTTAGATAAATTGTATAAAAGGCACTTCAAAACTCTCCCCATAATTTTGTAATTCATTTGAATAAAAATTATATGAACTCTCAAACATTCCCTGGAATTCTAATCACCCAATTCCTTTTCAATGTGAAACTAATACACAAGCTTACATTTTTAAATCAGGGTAAAGTATCATTTTCCTACCAAATTGGTTCCTAGATTTTTTTTTTTTTCTTGCTTTGAACAGTTTTTTTTTTTTTAAAAGCCCAACTTCTAACCTATGGTGGCACACATTAAGTATCAAAACATAGTTGGAAAATATCCTCAATGAAAAAAAGCGGATTGCAATTATGGCAAGTCTAAGTCCTGGTATACTGACTTCGAGTCAACCATGATCTTGCTCCAGTGACTAGACAAATATGCAATAAGAACATGTCTTAGTTTTTCAGTATAAAATACAACACTAATGAAATTGTTTAGTCAACAATGATCAGTGACTGGACATTGCCTGACAGCATAAATCATGTGTGAAATGGACCAAGATGGAAAGTGTCACATTTATTTGTACTAGAGAGTTGCTAATAGTAGAAGGATCAGATTCTGAAGATGGCTTCAAAAGCCACAATCATTTGTAGACAACAATAGAAGATTCCACATTAGGTTGTATACAAATCAAATCCTAATCGAGTTGATGCCTAAGCAATTAAATTAATGTTCCATTGCCAAGTAGGATTCGCATAAGATAGAGCAAAGAAATAAAGCTCCAAGTACTAACATGTATAGTTTTCCTTCTAGATAGCAAATTGCTAAAGATCCGAGTATCATTATGATTTTCTTCTAAGTAAGTTGCTAAAGGTGATTCTGTTAGGTGTTATTTGATTCATAAGATCCTTCGAAATACTTGGCATTGTGATGCCCTTGACATCTTATTTTCATGTTTGTTTTCAGGTTATAGTGATAACATCACTTCTCAAGGAATTAATAAAGAATTTCCACAAAACATAGGAATCCAATTATTGCCCACTTAGTATCTTACATTCTTATGGTCATCTTAATTTTAGGATTAAATTGTCCCCACTATTTTGGCTAACTTATGGAAACATGGAGATATGTAATCGATGTTGATTCTCATCGATCCATCCTCCTTCCTCACAAACATTAATACCGATGCTCCCCAGGCAACACACTGACCGAATAAACTCCTTATCCAATAGTTCCTACAACTATTCTTTCAACTTTCTTAGTGTTGCCGGTGTCATTCTATACAACGCTTTAGAAATTGGCGCTGTCCCCAGAACTAGATCAATAACAAATTCTACCTCACGATCAAGAGGTAGTCCCAACAAACCTTCGGGAAATACATTAGAAAAAAAATCCCTCACTACTGAGATATCCTCAATTCCCCTTCTGATACTTCCTTCACACAAGCCAAATACCCATGGCAACCCTCTAACAACAACCTCCTCGCATGAATGGCGGATAACAACTGTGGTGGGGTGCGCACCTATGACCCCACAAATCTATACCTATGTCCTCTTGGAAGTCTAAACACTACCTCTTTTTTATAACAGTCTATACTGGCATGGTTAGCAGCTAGCCAGTCTACTTCCAGAATTACCTCAAACCCATTCATATCTAAAATTACCAAATTAGCTTGTAAAAACCTCCCCTAAATACAAACTGGATAGTTCTTGATTACCTTCCTATACAACACTACTGCCCGGGTCGGCGTAGGCACTGAAAAATTGATATCTAATGGCTAAGTTAGCATCCCACAAAATTTAACAAATTTATAGGCAATAAAAGAATGAGTCGCCTTTGAATCAAACAAGGTAACAACTTTATATGATAGAATTGAAACAATACCTATCACGACATCTCCTGCCACCTTAGCATCTCCTAGTGTCAGCGCATAGACTCGTGCTAGGGCGGTATTCCTCTGCTGTCCGCCTTGGGGTTCTTGGCAACCTCCTCGGTATGGTCTAGGAGCAGGCGCAAAAACTAGCGGTGCTCAGCAATCTCTCGCTATGTGGTCAATTCAATGGCATCGATAACATATCACCTTTTTCACCCGGCACTCTCCTGGGTGTCTCTTATAGAATCTAGGACAGGGAGGGGGCATTGATCTACCTTGTACTACTCAATCTCCCATTCCCTGGCTCTGGTCTACACTACCACCATGTCTTCTCCAAGTCCCCTGACTGGTACCTGCCTAAAATTCAGAAGGCATAGATCTCTTCCTCTAGTTCAGATTCATAAACTCCTCCGCCTGGGCATCTTTGGAAAAAGAGTGAATGTATTGATCATAGAAAATTTCCTTAAAATGGTTCCATGTCAAGGTTGCTAGTTCTGGCATTTGTTCTTCAAGCAGCTTCACCGACATCCACCCACGCTTGGCCTCCCCAGTCATTTTCAAAACTGCATTGTAACTACCTGCTATTTAACTTGGGGTTCTTTTTTTTGTACATACTATAATATTTATAATGCTCTGATACCAAACTGAACTAAACCCAACCATCAACCTAAGCAGCGAGAAGCAAAAATCAAATAAACATAACCATATATAATTGTATACAAAACTAGAGTGCTAACATGTTTCTTAAAATATACATATATGTCTGTTTTCCAAAATACCCTCAACTGACTAGGGCTATACAAAAATACTTCCAAAAATACTCATTCTACTATTAGGGTAATACTGAGGCCCCTCTATCTACGAGCTTAATCTGCTCGCCTACCTGGATCACCTGAAAAATGTTAAAGTAATGGGATAAACCAATGCTCAGTAAGACAAAATATTATTGCTAGTGTGTGGCAAATGAGTTCAATACTATGAAAATCTATTACTATATAATCATGTATCCTTGAATCTGTAAAATACGATACCAGTAATATAAACCATCATTTTTCTCCTGTTACTTAACATTTCTGAACTTTAGGTTTCTACTCAGAATACTTCTAATATATATATATTTTGTCTCTGTAAATATGTATAAACATAGTAATAACTATAAACTTCCCTGTGGATAACTGTGTGTCATTATTTAACCACTCATGATAGGGTTGTGTGGCCCGTAGGCAGGATCTACCCTAGCTAACTGACTAGGATAAATCACTATTCTCCATAGGTCTGATTAGCCCTCCTCAACCCATATCTAATGGGGAGTCTGTCCACTCGTGGGCTCTATATGATCGACCTTTATACCACGTATTATCTGAATAAGTGGTTGCACTCTATATACTGTATGTAGCTATGGTACCGTGCTCTGTAAACTATATGGTCCAGTAAGGTCTGATACTATATAATACATCTCTATATACAACTATCTATTTTACCATGATTTTGTAATAACTGTATAAAACTATGACACTGTAGAAAACTGTATCTATATCAACTGTGCTTTTGTAATTAATTGTAAATCTGTATGTCATGGTACTATAAAATTGTATAATCATGGTATTTCTGTAATTGCTGTAAAATATATTCATTGTCTATATATTCTGAAAACGTAACCCTGAAAAATACTGTGGAACATGTTTCTGTATCATATCTATATTCTCAAGCCACATAGTAATTTTAAAACATATTAAACAAACTTGATAAACTGTTTAAATTTCTGTTGTGAATAATAATCTAGTAGTAACGTATAATTCATACTGAAAACATACTAAGATTGCCTAGCATAGCATATTTCCCTTACCTATTTTTTTTGCTAAAAACCCCCTACTGTAGCAGGCCCTACACCCACAGGGCTCTCCACTCAACACCCTGAAAACAATATTTGCCAGAACAAATATCAATATTTCTTTACTTACATCATTTCCTACAACTGCTAGAAGGCTAAAAATTGACTAAAAAGCCTTAGCCTGATTCTGAGAAGAAATTCGACTCGATCCCACCGACAATCCGCCCTAGCAGACTTAAAGAAAACTTTGCTAGGAGCGTTGTGGTGGCCTCAGATCGTTGATCTGGTGATTGATGAGGCTGAAATAGAAGAGAGAAGGGGGAAGGGCCGTAAAGGAGAAAGAAGAGAGAATTTGCGCTGAAATTACTGCGTAAAACTGAGTTTAAGCACGATTTATACTGCGGGATTTGTCGATGAGTCACGTCGCCTCATCGACGAGTCTTGTAGAAAGTTCATCGATGAACCTACACCCTCATCGATGAATTTCAGACTTTCAAAAATCCTCTCTCGGTACCTTCTCATCAACGAGACACTCTTGTACCCTCGTCGACGAGACCCTCTTGTACCCTTGTCGACGAATCCACTGTGTTCGTCGACGAGGCCATGAGAAAATTCCCTGGGTTATTATATTCAAAATGCAATGTCGTCGACGAACGCGGAGTCGACTGCCTCCTTCTATTACTATTTCCATTTCTCTCCCTCTTTATTATTTAAATACTATTATTCTTTGGGTCGTTACATTACAGAACTTTCTGCTCGTCTGCACAGCAAAGTCTTGCTAATATATCTTCCATCTCTTGGATCCATTCCTTCTCAATGATTTAATCGGCTCTCCCTATAAAATTTGGGGGATTTATATGGATAAATTGCTTAACAGTGCACCCGGGGTCAGCTGGTGGGCAGTCCTGTCCCCCATAGTTCCACACAATCCTTGTCATGACCTGCTATCCTGCACTACACAACACCTATTGAAGATCACTGCCACCTATGCTAGAAGCCCCCTTGTTACCACTTCTTTCATTATTTACGTTGTTATTCCCGAGGTCTATCCTGAAAAGGGAACAACCAGTCTCAGAAGTAAATTACTATCACGCAACCAATACACTTATCAAACTATAATTCATGAAACGTTCTTATATAACCATTCATTATAACATCCTCAATCCCAATTTAAGATTCAGTCCTACCACACCAAAACAAGAATCGGTGATAGTATCCATGGTTTTCCTGAAATCGTCATCCCAAGAAAAACACAGAAATAACCATGGAATTTTCTGCCTCTAAGTTGCAAGATAGAACCCTAAATTCCAATCTCATCCTCTAACAACAACTAACTTATATCTCAATCTACCCATCTCCTATTCTCCTCACAATTCATTCCAATACTCTGGTATTGTATTCCGCTGTTTACTAAAGTCTGCAAAACCTAACAACCTAGGCTCTAATACCAAACTGTGGCGCCTCGATTTTTCATACCATTTTTTTAATATAAATAATAAATATTAAGTATCACACATCGGCCACAACATAACTTTAATCTTTAGTCTTTTGGGGATTTTTTATTACCATAAACTGTCACCAACGTTCATTTTATTTTATTTTTAAAATAAAAATAAAATTTAGATTGTTTCAAAGTTTTGTTTCTTAACCTTCTGATTACTTATGGCTTTTAAGATTCTTAGTTCACATGGTTTCACTAATATTTTCTATTAAGGGGTTATTTTGAAGCCTGCTTAATTATATATCTATATATATATATATATATATATATATATATATGTATTTGTGTGTGTGTGTGTGTGTGTGTGTTACTGAACACAATTATTTGAACCATTGTTCCTTCACTCTATTGTGATTGAATTTTGTTTGAGGGACTAAGTTTTATGAGCAAGCATGTACTGGAATGCATTTAGAGGTCCATGTGCAAGTTTGTGCGTTTGTAATAATTATTAGAGTTGTTGGCTCGTGGTTAGAAAAACTAAGCACACTTGGGTAAGAATAAACTGGTTATAACCTAAAATTTTAGTTGGATGTATCCAAATCCTATAGTCATCATATACTTGCAAACTTGTATATATTTAGGTTCTGATCACGCAATTTAACATACTTAATAATTCCATATGCCCATTAAGTATGCCTAAGAATAGCATATTCTCAATTGTTTGTTTCTTCCTTATATCTTCAGAGTTTTTTGTTTTTACATATACTTTTTGTTGTATTTCAAGAAAAATGCGAATATTGTTGGCTTGATATATTTGATTATTTGTAATTTGAGTTTATTGGAAATTCTATCTAAGAAAACCTTCTTGTTCCTCATCCTCCATATATGGTATACTGTTGAAGCCCATCCAAGTTTTGCCTTTAAAGCCCCTTAATGGCTGGATAATCCTTTGAAATCCATTGAACAACTTCCTCCCAGTTTATGACTACTGTAGACACCCCATTTTTACCCAGGCCCAATATTATTATTATATTACTATTATTATTTTTATTTTCATTATTATTACCTTTGTTATTTTTAAATATTATTATTATTATCATTGACTTTATTATCATGGTTTTTATTTTGCATTATTATCCTAATTATTATTATTATTATTTTTAAATATTACTTTATTATTATTATTATCGTACTATTATTTTATTATTATTATTTTCAAATCTTGTCATTATTACATTACTATTATTATTATGATTATTATTATTAAGAATTATTATTAGTTGTCATATTCATTATTACTATAAAAGTATAAAAATAAAAATAAAAAAGAAGAAAAAGAAAATAAAAGAGGGAGCTTTAGGGTTTTGATTTTTTATAAATAGGAAGGAAAAGAACACTCTTAGAGGAGGAGGAAGCACAAACCAAAAAAGAAAAGAAACCTTACCTTGTAGTCTTGTGCTGCAACAATGGAGTTGTCGGCGTTTGCGCAGTCAACTAGATGAAACCAATCGAGTAGCGATTTCTTATCCGATTAATGCGAAAATTTACGAGGTCTTTTCTAACCCTTTCATCTTAATTTTCACCACTCAGATTCTTCTTTTGAGTTTTTCTCCTTTGTGTTAATTTCTTGCACAGTCGTATCACCGCCGCAGCAGTGGAGTCATTAGCGTCTGCGCATCCAACTGGATGAAACCAATCGAGCAGCGATTTTTTGTTCGATCAATGCGAAATTTTACGAGGTCATTTCTAACTCTTTCTTCTTAATTTTCACCGTTCAGATTCTTCTTTTGAGTTTTCTCCCTTTGTGTTAATTTTTTGCACAGCCGTATCACCGCCGCAGCAATGGAGTTATCGGCGCCTGCGCATCTAACTGAACGAAGCCAATTGAGTGGCGATTTCTTGTCCGATCAATTCAAAATTTTACGAGGTCGTTTCTAACTCTTTCTTCTTAATTTTCACCATTCAGATTATTCTTTTGAGTTTTGTTCCTTTGTGTTAATTTCTTACATAGCCGTATCACCGCCGCAGCAGTGGAGTCATCGGCGCCTGCGCATCTAACTGGACGAAGCCAATCGAGTGGCGATTTCTTATCCGATCAATGCGAAATTTTACCAGGTTGTTTCTGACCCTTTCATCTTAATTCTTACCATTCATATTATTATTGTGAGTTTTACAAATTCATTTTAATTTATTGCACAGCTGTCTCACCGCCACAGCAGTGGAATCGTCGGCGTATGCGCATTCAACTAGATGAAGCCAATCGAGTGGCGATTTCTTATCTGATCAATTTGAAACCTTACTCGGTTGTTTCTGACTCTCCCTTGTTAATATTTATTACTTTTATTAATTTCTTTGAGTTTCGTAATTTTATCTTCATCTCTTGGACAGCTTGTCCACACACACACAAACACACACATGCACGTGTGATGTTTTTGTAATTTGTTTATATTTTTTTTTTCTTCTTCTTAATGTTATTTTGTATATATATTGTATTATTATTGTTTTATTTCTTCTAATATCTAATGTTTGGGGTTCTTTTTGTTTTTTTTGTTTTTTTCTTTTTGTATATGTAGGTATGTAGGTTTCTTTGGTTTTTGTTGGTTGTTTTAATGTTTAATATCCATGATATATTTTTCTTGTTATTATTATTGTATACTTTAATATTGTTGTCATATTATCATTGTGTATTTATTATTATTATTATTATTATGTTGCATATTTATTATATATATATTTTTGCATATTTATGTGATTATTATTATTACGACCTTATATTTATGTTATTATTGATTGCATATTTTTATTGTATATTTAATTTGCATATGTATTATTTTCATTGCCTTATTTGTTTATTGGCATATTTATATTATCATTTAATTGCATGAGTAGTTTGCATATTTATTATAGCGATTGCCTCATATAATTATTTGCATATTTATATTATTATTGACCGCATATTTTATTGTGTTTCTATTTTAGATGTTTACTATCACATTGTTTCCATATTGTATATGTATACACTTGCATAATAGGTTTGTAGTTTGAATTATTTCCATAATTTTGTTTGCATGTTCATATATTGTATACTATTTATGGATTTCATTTGTATTGTCATATTTATATATAATATTCGATGTGCGTACCATTATTTTTATTATTATTATTATTATTATTATTATTATGCTAGGAAGCATTATTATAGTATTTTTAGTATATACGGTATATATTATGGTACTATTACTATGCTTGTGGTTAGCATTACTTATTAGGATAGTTTTAGTATTTTAATATACATGGTATTACTTATTATACTGTATATTTATTATTTTGTACTATGGTACTTATTTTTATATTTTAGTATTATTGTTATTATTTTAAAAAAAATTTCAATTTTCTTTATCCCTATGATTTTATTGCGGGGGTATGAGCCTTTGGGCACCACGTACCCTAAGCTCTAAGGGAATATATATATATATATATATATATATATATATGTATATATTTATTTATTTATTTATTTTTTACATGTATTTATAAATTCATAAAAAGGAGTAATTTAAAGAATTATTAGATTAACTTAGGGATAATTTCAAATTAATTAGGTACCGTTCGTAAGAACGGGCGCGTAGGGGGTGCTCGTACCTTCCCCAAGCGTAACCGAACTCTCGACCCCAATTCTGGTAATGTAGACCGATTCTACCCCTAACGGGGTAGTAATCATGTGTTCTAACCGCACTAAATGTTAGTGGCGACTCCGACACTTTCATCTTTTTAATTGAAAATTCAAATTGATTTTAATTTCGCCACCCGGGGCACACGCGCTCCCGGGACGCCTCGACAACTACAACATGTACACCCAAAGTAAAATGTCTCGATTTACAATTTTGTCAAGCACAGACCATAGATTACCCACATTATTTGTCTAGTAAAATAAAAAATCCATTTTGACCATTCTAAAAATTTCAATCAATTTACATTGAGGATAAGCTTTTATTTACAAAAGCTCCCCTAAAAAAGACCAAAATTATTTTTACCATACCTGAGCCAATGCCTTTTTCAAAAGTACCTTTTCACCAAGCACAATGAACAACCAAACTAGGGTTTATTTCAACCCCTTCCAATTTTCTTAAAAAACTGACACAAGAGCTTATTAAATTTTTTTAAATTTTTTTTAATTCCCTGCAAAACAAGAACTATTAGAAACAAAAAGCTATTTTTGAACATTAGATAAAAAAAAAAGTTGTAAGATGCTTAAAAGTATTTAAAATGACTAAAATAAATATGTATTGTTAGGAATTATAATTAACATTTTATAGTTTTGTAATATTTATAAAAGTCAAGGGCAAAAAGCTAATTTTGAACAGTAGATAAAAAAAATTGTAAGATGCTTCAAAGTATTTAAAATGACTAAAATAAATATGTATTGTTAGGCATTATAATTAACATTTTATAGTTTTGTAATATTTATAAAAGTCAAGGGCAACAATAGAATAGGATGTTAACAAAGATTGTTTTTAGCTTTTAAATGTTTCAAATTTATAGCTCTTACAAGCTCTCGAAAAATCATTGAAGGCCTGATCACTTATACCCCAACTTTTGCTTTTAAAAAGAAAAAGTTGGGACAAAGAAAAAAAAAATTAGATAATAAAAGGAAATAACCAAAAGTTACAGGGAAAAAATTCCAGAGTATATACAATATCCAAAATTAACCTTAAATAAAATTCCTAAGATCTCTAAGTTTTCAAAATCACTAGACAAAATAGATCATCAAGTATTGCCTAGAATCGTTCATGGCCAATCCTCCATCAGTCGCTGCTTGTTTTTAGTATGCTATGGGAAGGTTGAAGAGCTCAGAGGTCCAATATTCATGGCGATCAACAATTTTCTTTTACCCAAACCATATTGAAAAATTGGGCTCCACATAAAATGGGAACGGGCAACCAACCAACCAAAAACTACCCATAGAGCTCCACACAATCTTATCATTTTGTTCTAAATTAGGCTGAAACACCAGTTTCTCAATCAAATCTTTCGCATTCTGTGAACTTCTTCTAGGCCACTTCCATTTCTTATTTTGCACCATAGAGCTCAGCTTAGCATGTTTTTTAATACCCAATTCATACTGAATTTGATTTCCATAGTGCTCAATAATTTTATTTTGGCTTTTAAGGGAGAAAGCCATAAAACCAACATGATTCAAATAGTCAGCAGACTCTACCAAACACTCCAACAAGTGTACAAATGATAACATTCTATTAAAAACAAACATCTATGCCCATCTAACCCACTTCTTTAAGCTTGGTCAAACACCCAGCCAGAGTCACAACAAAAGCACTTTAAGAAGTAAGATGTGCTAAACTAATAAAACAAGCATCTATGCCCATCTAAATAGTGCAAATGAAGGTAAGGATCCTCTCTGCTAGCTTGGCTCTTGAAGGATAAGAGAAATTTTGGTTGAAATTAATAGCTGGGTTAATTCTTTATTGAATTAAGATAGTAAAGAGGATATGGTTCAAGCTCATATAAATTTCACCATTTGAATGTATATTCCTTTCTTATTAGTGTGTTGTTTACCATATAAGTGTTGTGTTAAGACTTTCTGCACTTATTGAAATTATATTGCATCTCTTGTGAAATACTGGATTGAGTTGTCACACTGGTTGTGAACATGCCTTATACATGGTTGATGCAGATTTGTGTATTGCATGCTGGTAGTGAATCTAGGTTCTCACATGCTCTTCTATATAAACTCTTTTTCATGAAAATTTTTTTTTGGAAATGTTCATTTTACGGTCAGCATGTTGCCGAAATTTTGTTAAAAACTTTTTCAAAATATGAGATAATAGATGCAGAAGTATATAACTGCATAAGCACCAAATGGGATAAGTGATGTTCTTGGAGCCACAAATAGCTATGACTTATTGGAAATCAAGCTCAAAATAGGAAACTATGTCCATAATTTTGGAAAATTGCCCATTTAGTGCATCATCTCATTAAATTGCTTTTGATCTTCCACTAAATATACATTTGAATTCAAATTTCTCGCCATTTTCAAGACTCATTATTATTTATGATTTTCTAATTCAATCATTATTATTTATAAATTTTATAATTCAAAGTCACTAACCAACACATCTGTTGTATATTTTAGAACTGTGATATAATATAATGGATGCATGCCTTTGAATTTAGAACCCATCTAAGCATGTGTGTGTGTGTGTGTGTGTGTGTGTGTGTGTATGTGTGTGTGTGTATGATTACAAAGCACAGCCACTCGTCGCGATGCGCTGCCAAGCGGCAAAGGGTCCAAGACCCGCCAAGGGGAAAGTCTTCTTCTAAGGATTGAGCGGCCCTAAGTGAGCACGAACGGATTTCGGATGAGACGAGAACACCAAGGGTGACCCTTGAGGATGTGCAATTGCCCCTGTCACGTTTTGTTGCGCCACCCATTATAGAGCAGTCCCCGAATGTTACCTAGGGCTTACAAAGGACATGTCTACTCATCCGGTGTTGTTCCATATGATTAGGCCGACCATGCCACATGATTTTGCCACAGGGCCTCCCGGTGGACATTCCTGACCATCTGGTGTTGCACCGTATCCTCAAGCAACACAAACCACCACCCTCCCCTCTTACCCCTGACTTGCGTCATCTTTTGAAGGAAATGTCATGGGACTGAGACGCCGTTAGAGCAATAACCGCCTCGCCTTGCTCAGCCAGTTCTGATTCTAATTCTCACTCTGATTAGGATAGACTAAATGTTTAGGATCTTTTGATGTGCTTTTTCTTTTGCTTATGTACTGTGCTCATGCACCCTTTACTTTTATTTTATTTTCTTTTATTTGTTTTTTCCTGTATTCTATTTTACCATGCTTTTGAATGGCTATATGTATGCTTCGATGTTTCTATCTACATTGTATTACCTTTGAAATTAATGAAAATACATGGCGCTTATGGTTTTTACTTGTATTTTGTGCTTCACTATATCATTACATTTTTCTGGCTATTTCTGGATTTTATGTGGATGTTACTTACACAGATAAGGTAGGCAAATAAGGGTTCAACTTTTTTCTCCTTCTTGTAGCGTATTTTCCTTTTTTTAAAAGAGGGCAAATGTAAATTGTGTTCTTAGGTATTTGATTTTTATTTCTCTCTAGGAGAAGGAGTCCTGGGATATGAGCACTCAAGAGAAGATTGAAGCTGCCAATAGAAAGAAAGAAGAAGGAAATGCATTGTTCAAGACTAGTAAATATCTTAGAACTTCAAAGAGAAATGAAAATGTACATTTGCCCAGTTGAATTTCATGAGGATGAACCCAGCTGAATTTCCTGTATACTGAATTGCATGCTTGAACTAAACGCTATCTGCATGTTTAATGCAGAATCTTATGAATTGCATGCTGGTAGTTGCTTAGGTTGTTTCATGTTTGGATTGAACGCATGAGAACAGACAAGGGAGCTGAGCTCCATCCTTAGTGAGCTGGCCTAAATTTAACTATCTTAGGGATTCAAATGAATTGTATTTTGATTATTTTCATGATTTGCAGGTTTGGGAAATATTCTATTTATAGACAGTATGCTATCGAAATGTCGTTAGAAATCCCACACATGACTACAACCATTAAAATGTGGGCTAAAATGATTACAATGTCCTGTATATTTTGAAAGGATGAGTGAATAAATGAATAATTGAATTTTATCCTTATGCTTTCCATAAATTTCCTACATCACTAGGAAATTAAAATCAACCATCTGCAATTAACACAATCTAATAAAGGTATGAAGTGTTTTGTGATAAATGTAATTTGTGTACAACATCTGTTGCATATGCAGAGCATTTAGAGAAATGCAATTAGTACAATCTCATAAAGGCATATAGTGTTGTGTGATGAATGTAATTAATTTGTATGCCACATCTACTACATATGTAGAGCATGTAGATCAACAACTTCCCTACCTTTAGTGATCTCTAAACCTTTTGTAAAAATTATGAACTACTTCAAGAACATCTTGGGACAACCTACACACTACAATTACCATTTATACACCAGGATTTTGTGGGCTGTTTTGTTTTATATAAGTCGATAAATAATATTTGTTTTCATTTCGCGGGCTGGAATACATGCTTGTGTTGAGCGCCAACTGCATGACTGATGCAATAT
Source organism: Malania oleifera (assembly GCF_029873635.1). Lineage (NCBI taxonomy): Eukaryota > Viridiplantae > Streptophyta > Magnoliopsida > Santalales > Ximeniaceae > Malania > Malania oleifera. The sequence goes on along the minus strand of NC_080429.1, from coordinate 13,928,151 downwards.
ATTGTGAATTGCATGCTGGTAGTGGATTTAGCTTGTTGCATGATTGAAATGATTTATTTGCTTAAAACAATCAGGTTTCAGGTACAGGTTTTATGAGAAAATGTCCAATTTATAGACGGTGGCTCCTCCTCGCAACAATAAGGTGCTTCTTCTTATACATTGTGATGTGAGGATATCTTAGTTCAACTGATCTCAAAAAATTATTTGTGCTTTGTTTCAAAAACTAGTGGAGCTAGTAAAGATTGAACGTTGGGGTGTTGTGAACTTCTCAGCTTGATGTGATATCTGTGGTCTTGTGAGAGATCTAATCAAATGTGGAGAAATGAAAGGAATTGTAAGTTTAATTATTATGTTTTCTACAATATAAGAGATGATGGTATTGTTGACCTTATAGGTCACACTCAATTTTGATAATGACAAATACTCTAGTATTTGATAGCTTTTAAGTCTGTGTGCAGATTTATATTAGAAAATCAATTGATAGCACATAAAGTAAAGCTTGAAGACCCTAAAGATTATTTCTTGTTGTAATTTATATTATTTGGGTCTGCAATAGTTTATATCAGTCTGTAATAATCTCTGCATTTCATGCATGTAGGTTTTGTAAGCTCAAAAATGACCGTAGATTGATCATAGGGACCGAATGACCTTAGGGCACCCTTCGGTCGACCGACGCCGAATTTGTGGGACTATCTCAAAACGGCCTCAGTAAGACCCTAGTACGACTCTAGGCTAGGTTCCAACACTCATGCACATATATCATACAAAATACAAGAGTGTTACAAAATGCACTTAATTGAATAATTTTAGGGAATTTGGGAGATCTCGAGTGATTGAACCCCAGGAGTTCAAAACTCCTTGGGCGCCCAAATTTTTGAGAAGTCAATAGTTGACTTAGGCTCTCGGGTGACCGAACACAATTGTGCACACCTTCCATGGGCGCCCGAACCACCTAAAAAGGACCTCTCACCAACTCGGGCTACCAAGTGATTTAGTTCAAATTAAGCCACGAGCAACCGAACACATGAGTTTGGGCTACCGAACCTAGGATTGGGCACCCGAAAGTCCGAAGAAATGTTTCTGACTTTAATTTGGGCCACTGAACTGGGACTCGGGCTACTAAACCTATTTAAAGAACATTTATAACTGTGTCTATTCGGGCGACCAAGTCACGGTTCAGCCACCCGAACCTCGCTGGGTTAAAAAAATTTTAACTGAGGTAAATACGGGTTAATTTGGGTTAATTATGTTTAAACATTTTGAAATTTTTTAAGAATTCCCAACAAGTCCCAAATGGTTATAGTTTTACCCTTACCTATAAATATAGGCTCATTTGTGAGGATTAGCAATTTAATTAGCAATTTCATTAGCCAAAAATCCTCTCTTTTGAAAATACTTTTTTTTTTTTTCCAAATACTCTCAAATTTTCATTCCCTTGATACATTTTTGAGATTGTGAGAGCATATTTAGTGTGATTGTGATTGCTAGGTTTTGCAAAAAAACTCCCATTTGCTTGTGTGATTGTGATAATATTTTTGGGGAGTTTGGCATAGTTTTATCCCACTGATTTCACATTATAAATCTGTGTTGGGATAGACTAGCAAGTTTTGGGGTATTTGCATTGTTATTGCAAGTGTCTCATAGCTTTGATTTTGTTGTGCAAAATATTTTCTACAAGCTAAAATATTTTTCAAACTACTCGTGTGCTTATTTCATTGAAGGAAATATTTTGAGTTAGTTTAAATATTTGACTAGCATCTTTGAAACTCTGATTGAACATTGATATTTGATATAAACTTGCTTCAAAGATACAACTTGTTTAAAACACTTTTGAACATTATTGTGATCATATCTTGTTGAGTGTTATTTGCATATATATTCACATCACTAAGCTTACATTACCTATATTGTTGATGTGTATGTGATTACACGTATTGGGTATATATATGCTTTATATGAAAGCATAATCACTGTACCAATTGATTGAAAAAAATATTGTTGTATTCCAGGCATGGCCTGAGGGGGCGGTAATCCAGCCCGTAAGAATTGTTAGGATCTTCTCCGCCCCGTAAGGAGAATTTGTAAAGGTTAAAGTCAACCTTATGCTAATTGACCTGATTGTATTAGGTGCTGCTCCACCCTTTAAGTGAGCATTAGTGGAATCCTCGGGCTTACGAGTTAGAGGCGGGGACATAGGCACAGTTAGCCAAATCCCGATAACATATCTGGTGTTGACTTTATTTTCCTCAATTTACTTTCTGCACCTATATGTTTATGTTTATCGTTTAAATATTTGATTGGGATTGTGAATACATAGAAAGACCCTAAGTTTGTGAAATACTGCTTGCTAGATTAGTTGAGCCTAGGGGATTAATTTTTAAATGCCCAATTCGCACCCCCCCCTCTTGGGAATACACCAAGGCTAACAGGTATTATGTTATATGAATTATAGAATTCACGGCCTGGAATACATGCTTGTATTGAATGCCAACTGCATGGCTAATTCAATATATTGTGAATTGCATGCTGGTAGTGGATTTAGGTTGTTGCATGATTGAATTGATTTATTTGCTTAAAACAATATACTATTTCAGGTACAGGTTTTATGGGAAAAAGTCCAATTTATAGATGGTGGCTCCTCCTCACAACAATAAGGTGCTTCTTCTTGTACATTGTGATGTGAGGATATCTTAGTATAACTAATCTCACAAAATTCTTCGTGCTTTGTTTTAGAAACTAGTGGAGCCAGTAAAGATTAAACATTGGGGCGTTGTGAACTTCTCAACTTGATGTGATATCTGTGGTCTTGTGAGAAATCTAATCAAATATGGAGAAATGAAAGGAATTGTAAGTTTTTTTATTATGTTTTCTATGATATAAGAGATTATGGTATTATGTTATATGAATTGTAGAATTCGCGAGCTGGAATACATGCTTATGTTGAACCTCAACTGCATGACTGATGCAGTATATTGTGAATTGCATGCTGGTAGTAGATTTAGGTTATTGCATGATTGAAATGATTTATTTTCTTAAAACAATATACTGTTTAAGGTATAAGTTTTATGGAAAAATGTCCAATTTACAGACGATGACTCCTCCTCGCAACAATAAGGTGCTTCTTCTTGTACATTGTGATGTGAGGATATCTTAGTTCAACTGATCTCACAAAATTCTTTATGCTTTGTTTTAGAAACTAGTGGAGCCAGTAAAGATTCAACGTTGGGGTGTTATGAACTTCTCAGCTTGATGTTATATCCGTGGTCTTGTGAGAGATCTAATAAAATGTGGAGAAATTAAAGGAATTGTAAGTTTTATTATTATGTTTTCTGCAATTAGGAGACGTTGGTATTATGTTATATGAATTGTAGAATTCGCGGGCTGGAATACATGCTTGTGTTGAATGCCAACTACATGACTAATGCAGTATATTGTGAATTGCATGCTAGTAGTGATTTATGTTGTTGCATGATTTAAATGATTTATTTGCTTAAAATAATATGTTGTTTCAGGTACAGTTTTTATGAGAAAATGTCTAATATACAGACGGCATACTACCGAAATTTCGTTAAAATTTTCTCAAATAAAACCATGTACAAATTGTGTACTGTTTATTGTAAACACCCATGTTTGGAGCATATCTCTATGGAAAATATCCTATTTACAGACGAAATGCTGTCACAATTTTTCTAAACTGATAAAACGTAGTTATTTAAAATTGTATCATTTCTTTTAACTATGTTCGAATGTTTGATTATTTTGCTATCAAATCATTGATACTTATATTACGTATACATATATGGTCAAAAATCGTATACTAATTTTTTTTTATAATTCTTAATTTATAGGGTTTGTGGCTATCACACCATAAACATGATGTCATGCACTACAGAAGAACGTAGCTTTTGATTTTTGATTTTTGATTTTTTTTGTCATCTGAACATATGGGATTCACGTATAAAATATTCGGAATTTGTATAATGTATTTGTATTTGATTTTGAATTAGAATTTTTAATAATTTATGAATCTTTTCAATAATTATGGTTTAATGTTATCTATGCGAAAATATAATTATAGATTTTCACCGGAACTAATGATTAAAAAATATTAATTTTAAATTATTAGTGATGATTTGAAAATCGTCACTAATAATTGTCTATAGATATTAGTAAAGGATCAAAATCGTCACTAATACTATACTATTAATGACGAATATTGATCCTTCACTAAAGGTCAAGTATTAGTGACGGTTTTGATCCTTCACTAAAACCCAACTATTAGTGACGAATTTAAAATTGTCACTAATACTACACTATTAGTGACAAATTATGATCCTTCACTAAGGGTCAAGTATTAGTGACAGTTTTTATCATTCACTAATACTCTACTATTAGTGACGGTTTCAAGATTCGTCACTAATAATAGAGTATTAATGACGGTTTTGATCTTTCACTAATACTACACTATACTTATAAATATAGCAAATATTTGTTACTAATAGTTTTGATCATTCACTAATAACCTTATTTTTTGTAGTGAATGATTATGTACGTTGATTTAGTTTGACTGGCAAGCCAGTTAAATCCAGTCTTCAGACCGTACAACCCAGTTATGGAGGTAAACATGACTTACTGTTAATAGAAACATGACTTACGACTAACAAAAACATGACTTACGGCTAACAGACCTAAGGGTGGTTTTTACAATATATGTATATACATATTTAATTACGTGTATAGAGTTATTAATGATTTGAAGAAAAAGTATATGTTTATGTAAATAGGGTCATTTTTGTGCCTAATGATAATCTAAAAGAAACGTATAAGGAAATGTATATATGTATATAACTAAATATTATAGTTATGGTTTTAAAATTTAAAGTTTAATTTAATAATTACAGTATATGTTTATAAGATTTTATTGTTATAGTTGATCGTAAAAGTTTTATGTAAAAATTTTTAAATTTACATTTATTTTCAAAGCAATTTTGAAGTTATAGTATTAAATATTATTTACAAAATTATAATATTATGAAAGACCATTTAATCACACACTAATAATAATCTTATTTACTTACTGAGTGTTGTCTCACCTCAATCATTATTTACATTTCAGATAATTTGAAGAGGGTACCAGAAATCTAGCGTAACAAGTGCATGGATGGGAGTAGAAAAAGTATAGTAGAATATAAAAAAAAAAATTAGCATAATACAATATAGAATATGGTTGTGTACTTTAAAATTTTAGAAATTTTAATTTTAGAATTTGAGACATATATTTGTAATAAAACTAATTAGTGCTCCGGTAATAAAAATAATTGAAATTTATTGCGTCCGCTGAAAAATTTATATGTAGGAACTCACTCGGGTTCGGGTCCTTACAAGTTCAATCTTTTATGTTAACAACCAGCTTAATTAAATTCTCAAAATCAATGAATAATAATAATATCAAGATGATTTTCAGATGATCAAGTAAATCAAACTTACAACTTTCCTTTAACAGAATAATGAATCTTAGCACAATAACTTTGACTTGTGATATTTAACTTATAATAATTCAAATCAGCTTTTCTTTTCATATTATAATAAAATTAAACTTTTCTCAAGATTAATCTCAGCTTTAACATTCAGCACTTCAGAATTTTAATCTAATGCTTCAATTTATAACCAAATTCCAAAATCAATAATTCTCCTTAGTTATGAAAAATGATAGCTTTAATATATGATTTCAATGATTCAATTTGAAGTGTTTCTTGTAGAATAAATAATTCAATCACTCAAGATTTATCTTAGTTATGCATTCAACAATTCAAATTTCAAAACTTTATCAAAAACTCAATCAACCAATTAATATAGTTCTTTTGACTAGTGTTCCAGCAGTTCCCAATGAACAATCAGCTCTCAGCAATTAATTAAACATACACGCAGTTAATATATTTGCAGTAAATTAAAGAGAGTAGGGAGAAGAGTTGTAGATTGTATTTTTACAAGGTTTGGCCAGCGGCCTACATCCTTTCCCCAAGCAACCGCTGTGAGGATTCCAACTTTCTTTATTAGGCCAAAATTACAACCTCTCTCCTTCTCAGGTGGAGTTTCCTCTTTAACGAGAATCCCCTGTCGCTAGGCAACGATTCAATTCCCTGAATCGTCAAAACAAATCTCTCTCTAACAAGAACATCCCTTCTTTGGAGTACACCTTACTTTTCACCCCGATACTTCAGTCGACTAATCTTATATGGTCAGTCGCCTGATCGTGCAAAACATATGCTTTTAAAAACTTTGTTACCAAAAACTCTTTAACTTTTATACTTGTTATATTGAATCAAAAATTTTGAAAATATTTTCCATGGGTTTTCAAAAATAGATCTCTAAGTCAATAATGATTCCTAAGAGCTTCATGCGTCAATATTGAAATCGTTTGAAGTACTTACATGAGACCCTTTTAACACTATAACTTTCTAAACTCTAAGTCTTCATGTATTTGTTTTGCTCTTCAATGTCTTCTTGTATTTGCTTTGATTCTTAATATTTGACTTGATTTCAAGCTTCAATAGACTTTAAGTTTCATAAGATCTTGTACCATTAAGTTCAAACTTCTAACAGTCTTGTCAAGCACTTGATATTAATCACTCGAGTCACTTGATTTTGATCTAAAAAACACTTGAGTCACCTGAAACTTTACTTAACCAAATATGTTAAGTCCCTTTGATTTGTTATCATCAAAATAAAATTTTAAACCTTGTGAGGCCAACAACATTGCTTATATTGATAGTTAAGTTTCACTTATATTTTAATAGATGAGTTCCAGTCATATTTTTTAATAGATAATTAAGCCTTATTCATAAATGACAAACAAACTTTGCTCATATAATTGTAATAGATGAGTTTGACTCATAATTGATTGAAGATGACTCATAACCAACGAATGAGTGAAAAATATTGTGAAAAAATAAGTACTCCCAAATCTAAAAGAGTGTCTTGTCAGACTTAGAAGTGGGAAGCAACCGATGTAGCATAAATTATATGGGACAATAAGATTATCAAAGGACATTCAAACATAAAAAAGGATAACTTGAATAAATTAAGAGTTTGCAACCCTCGAATAAATGAGGGAAATGAAATGACTCGTGCAACTCCTTCAAATAAAGAACGCTTTGGTATTAAATGATAAGGGAGTCTCTCATAATATATAAGAGGACATTCTCAGGGGAGGTATGATAACAATAGCACATGCACGTAAATATCTATAATAATTACGTTACCTATACAATTATGCCACTAATTTAAGCATTGAAAACGGCCATCGAAGGTTTTCCAAGTCTTTTGCTTTTATCTTGATTATGAGTAATCGACACGCATGATGCATGTAGAGATTAAGTTCAATTTTTTGACTTCAAATATATATATATATATATATATATATATATATATAATCTCGTACTTATTTTACCGCTCATTTGTCTTTTGAGACTTTTATATATATACATATATAATCTCGTACTTATTTTACCACTCATTTGTCTTTTGAGACTTTCATTAATTTATGTAACTAACAAAGAATAAAAAAAGGCTATTCCTCACGTTTTCAGAAAAAAAAAAAATTTTAATTAATTAATTAAAAAATAAAGAATAGATTTGTTGGGTCATATTAATATTAATATTAATATTGATTGATATGAATAATGGGTATCAATTTTGGAAGCCACTAGCGCTGTGTTCCTCCTTTTGTGTCATGTTTTTGGATAGAGAGGATCTAATTAAGGATGATGACTCCCATATTGCGCTTCTTTGTTGATCGTTATCCCAATGGAATTGCCCCTTCGTCAAACATTTAAAGCAAACATTCAATTAATGAACTGACGAGCACACCACCCTCCACCCTTTCCCCCCATCACTTTTCACCTTTACGCATATAATACTATATATGATTCAGCATAACTCACGAGGGCGATCTCACGATCTTCGACAAAACTCACTCTCTTCGCTAAAAATAAAAGAATGAATATTTCCACGGTCGCAAATTTACATATCTGCTCCGAGATACAGACGAATTGAATAAAAAACAAAGAAGAGAAGGTGATAATGTGTCTCCACAACCACCCACCACCGACCCACCAACAACCCCTTCACGCGCCAGCTTAACTTGATTTGCCCTTTTTCATGGTTTGAATTCAGAGGGAGGGCTGGCTATGGATTATGATATGATACTTTCTTCGTGCTAATCCACAGATTGGTGCATGCTTTTCTTTCCTTTTTCTCTTATCTTTTCTTTCCTTCAAGTTGATGGTTATAAGTAGTTGACAGTTGCGTACCAGCGAGGGGATCCTCTCTCTCTCTCTCTCTCTCTCTCTGTTTTCTTTTAAAGCCCATTTGAACATGTTCTTTCACACATGCTTCCACAGGCCTTCACTGTTTTAGGGCTGAAAAGCTCATCTGAAGAGGCCTTTTTTAGTTCCTTTTTTTTTTTTTTTTAACGGATGGATGAGGGAATTAAAATGAATCGGAAAGGGTTTGAACACCCACTAACATGTTCTCATCCTGTGTGTAAGCCTCCCCAAGATTGAAACGAGTTCAAATTTAATTTTTCGACCCGAGTTCTAAAATTGTACCTTTTTTGTAGATATAATATTTTGATATTGTCTAATCGGGTTAGCTCAAGCGGTAAGGGCGATTTGTGACTTTGGTAACTCCGGCCAAGATCATAGGTTCGATTTCCTCTTAAAAGTTTATTCCAGTAAACTACCAGTGGTGCGTCAATGGGCGGGTGGCTTTCATTCCTCTGGGTTCAGTGCCACACCATAGTGTCCAAAGTGACGCAATAGTGACTAGTATCTCCAGGTTATCAAAATATATATATATATATATATATATATCTTGATATTTAAGTAAAAAGATTAAAAGGGTAAAAGACTTTTTAAATGAAACTTATCTTAAACTACATATTTGTGGGTCTGGTTTAATTTTTATAATTACAAAAGGTCTTGATCGTCAAAAAGTAAAACTTCATATGTTCACGTATTGGAAAGATAGTGGTTAGAAACAGTCCAAAATTTAGGATAGCTATAGTAGAATTACAGGTTGGATAATTTTTATAATATTTATAAAAATATTTATAATTTGAAATTATATTTCATTTTAAATTTGTGAAAAAAAATGAACATTTTAAACATTTGAAGAAGAAAAACAAAAATTAGAATTTTCATATGCTTCTTACAATTTTATGTGTGCGCGAGTGTAGCCATGGTCATGCACAATGTGTGCGCTCCACAACTTCCTATTTTTATAAGCTTTTAAAATTTTATAAAATATAATAAAAAATTAAATAGTATAAAAGATATTTTAGAATATTTGTAGATTGTTACTAGAGTACTTTAGGATAATTATGAGTATTTATATGATGAATTTAGCATAATTATAAGGACATTTTGAAATAATTATTGATAGTTAAAAGAGTATTTTGGAATAATCATTCATAATTATAAAGATAAATTTAACTTTTTAGAATAATAACAGAGATAAAAAAATGAGTTTATTTATTTCATCACTAGTTGACGTTATACTAAATAAATTTTAACAAATCATGTGACGTCACATCATTTTTTTTTATTTGTTTTTATGATGTTATTGCTGTGATAAATAATTATTTTTTTAGTAATTGTGGGTGGTGATTTTAATAATAAAAAATTAATAATGGGATATTGGAAATGGGAACGTGATGCAGTATGAGATGGCGTGGGGGACAGGACTTTTGACTTTTGACTTGGTTGCATCTACGGCGGAGGGAGGCTGAGTTCATCCAGATTAGGGTGCTGCGGTGGTCCAATCCAATGAATTTGGTTTTAGGTGGTTTTGGGTCGTTGATTGAACCCCAACCCCTTGATTCGTTGACTTCTAGTCAACCTTTTTCAACTTTGTTCATGAATTCCTCCCATTTATATATTTAGTCAAATTTCACCCAAAAAAGTTTCCAATTATTATTATTATTATTTGGTCCATTGGAGATCCATTGTGGTCTAAATTAGATAACTATGCGGAGAGGCTTTCATTTCTTGAAGTGGGCTTAGTATACATGTAGGAACCGGCCCACCTTGTAGCCCGGTGGGTTTGGATCTTGGGCTGCATGGGGGGGGGGGCTTTTATCCTATGACGGCCCATTTGGAGACCCCCCCAAGCCCAAAATTATGAAATCATAGGGCAAGAAATTGTATTTTCACATAAGTAAGCTAGAATTTCATGATAATTTTACATTATAATTGGCCAAAGCCCTCAAAATATTTCAACCCGAAGACACTTTGAAAGAACACTAAGATTTAAGTATTATAGTAGAAACTAATTCATTACTTATAGTTATTTGCATACCCATTTGAAACTTTTTATACTTTCATCGTAAAAATGGTATTTTTGTCACGTTCATTTTATATTAATTAATATTAATCAATTTGAAGCATGTATTCAAAAGCCTATTTTATGCACAAGACTACATAAAACCATTTGATCACGTTTTTTCTCTTGATTACCTATATAAATAAACGAACTAATTCCATATCAAAAGCATAGAATTGAGAATTTAGATTTGGATAAAATACAATGCATATCTTATTATTTCATCCGACATATGCTATGAAAAGTATATACATTCTCTTTGTGAAAATTAAAAATAGCTATTCCGGTTATGGATTTAAAAGAAATTTCACTTTATTATTTGATTTATGGTAACATATGAAAAATACTTAAAATGAATGGTTCCTCCAAGTATAATTTGGAACCTACTAATCACAAAATGTAATATTAATATTTTGGGCCCTCCACCAAAATACTATTGGACCCATATCAACTCAAACATCCCAATTGTCCGTCTAGGTTCAAGTGCTAATATGCAGAATTGGTGGGCAACAAAGTACTAGACCGGTAAACCCAAACGTATGGACCACACTAGATGCCGCCCGAGACCATATAACGTAGGCCACGGTTGGGGCCCAGGCTCAACTTGGGTTACCCTAAGTCAGTTGTGGACCATATGGACCAAAAAAGGTCAAGCTAAGGTTTGGGCCCAGAATAGGGTACTCAGGCCCAATAGAAGTGACAAGGCTCACAGGCCGCAGCTGGGAAATTCCTGGCATTTTCATTTCCCACTTTCCAAAATGATGAACCCGAAATTTATGTAACACTTTAAATCTTCCTCAGTTCTCACTTCTCCCATATACGAACCCATCGAGCGCTAACTCAGCTATTCAAAATCATGAAAATTCAGGCTATCTACAAGCTCTGTTTGGTTGCTGAGAAAATGTACACATCAGGATTCACAATTTTGTTTTTCTCAGTTTGGTTCTAATTTCTAAAGCCAAGTACATTAAGGAAGCCATTCAGAATTTTATTGTCTCTCAGTGTACCCCCTTTTCTTGGAAACCAAACGAGGGGTTAAAGGAGTGCTTAAATCAATCCACCTTGTCGATATTTATTTTTTTCTTTTACTTCTTCTCATCGCTGTTAGATCGTGAATATGTAAATAGAAGATTGTAGCAACTTGTTTGATCTTTTCACACCATTCCAACAATGAGCTATTTTCCATTATTTTAGTTTCTATTCTCAATAAATTTAACCTGCTTGTGAAAGGAAGTAAGGTTGTTTTTTAACCCAAAAAAAATATGAAAAATATTTTCAAGGAACAGTACCTGCACATAAAATTTAAAACTCATCAATCACGAACAGGAATTATACAGGAACATATGGTAAAATTGGTAGTCATATATTCAATAATATGAGACATGTATATTAAAAATAAAGTAGACTTTGATTGTAAATAGTTAGATACTGAGGGATATAATTGAAATGTATTTTTCATGTACCAGTATAAATACTAATGTTGTAATAATCCTAAAAAAAAAATTGCTATTAAAAAAAATAAATTAAAATTAAATTTTAAATTTTAAAAAATTAAATTTATTATTATTATTATTATTATTATATAATATAATATAATAATTATATTATATTATAATGATATATATATATATATATATATATATATATATATATATATCCTGAAGGATTTTAGAATCCTACAGGCTGAAGCAACCCCCCCTTCTTCTTCATCTCCTCTGCTCCTCTCTCCCACTCTCCTTCATCTCGTTTCCGTTATTCAACCAATCAAAAATTCGAAAATACCGTTGGGTTCTGCTCACCACCACCGACATTTCTACTGGAGCAAATCTGTCGTGGGAACGACGTAGGCATAACTCCTGAGGTAAGGTCAAATCTCAAACTTACCTTAATTTCTCTTAAACTATAAGTCTCATTAACGAACGGAAATTATCAGGAGACTCGTGGGGGGATTCTCTACAATCTAACCGGAGTGAGTTTTCGAATTGAAGTTCCGGGGTACCAATCCTAAATCGGGGATAAGTTTGATAACTTAGGGTTTTATTAGGCTATTTAGGGTATTCAAAATTTAGAGAAATTTTAGAAAAAGTTACTTTAGGGATTATGACGAATAATATGGTAAAATTTGAATTTCAAGGTTCAGGGGTTTTTGAACACCTGGGGCGTAGGACAGGGTGTTATCGGACTTTTTTAGAAATCAGATAAGGGGGTTAAGTTAAGTCAGTAATTTTATGAAATTTAAATCAATTTAATTGTTATGTTTATACAAATATATTTATTTATTCATTTAGGAATTTAAAGGTTATTTTGAAAACCAACCGTTCGAAATGGATTTTACAAACTTAGGATATATGGCATGATATTTTTGAATAAAATGAACGGTGGAAAGTTTGTTTATTTATATGGATATGTTAAAATGAAAAAAATTGTGTGGCAGATGATTTAATTTGTATGAATTATTGCATATCTGGATTTGGGATTTTAAAATACTGAATTGTTTGAGAAATACTAGGATTGTTGTGAAAAAATACTCGAAATGCTTGTGAAAATACTGGAACTGTTTATGAAATGCAGGGGTTTAAACTAACGCCCAGTGGCCGAGTATTATTTGATTGGCCAAAGGCTAGGATTATTATTTGACGGCAGAGGGCCAAGTTTTAATTAATGGCTATATGCCAGATTGTATTTTTTGTTGAGGGCTGGGTTTTTGGAATAACAAGAAATATATGTGAAATGATGTTTTAAATGATATTTTCTATTATCTAAATTGCATGATATGTTTTAGGAACCCTGGGGACCACTGTATTGTGAGCACGATACCGTTGCTAGAGATTTGTTATGTGGCCGTGTGCGCCCACACCTGTGCTGAGAGGTGTAGGGTGGCCTTGTTCGATTTGCCTACATGAGGAGAATGCACCCCTATGTGAGGGCAATCGGACTAGCAGTTGGAGCAGCATGTACCCGCGGAGTATGTTAGCAAAGAGTATAGATAATTACTGTCTGGGTGGATCCCCCAGGACATTAGTCCACCCTTCGGGCCGCACGACCCATGCCATGGGGAAGTAAATGGCGTGTTTATCATAGAGAGTGTCTTATATGCATATTTGTTAATTTATGTGAATATGGTTAATTAATAAGATAATTTTGAGGGCTTATTGAGAAAGGTGAGTGCCCTGGTAGCAGTAATGGTACTAGAGCAGAGGGAAGCTACTTGTATAGGCGGGTAATATTCCCTATCCTCGGCTAATTGTGTGTGTGAGTGTAAAATAAGAATGTTTTCATAAATGTGTTTATCTATTTAGTAAATTGGTTATTTTCTGTACACTAAATGCATGCTGGCCACACACTGACATTAACTTAGTCTTTCCCTTATTGAGTTGTGTCTCACTCTTACTTTACAAATTATATTTTTAGAAAATCCTAGAGATCAGGTCTAGTGGGCTAGAGGTGTAAAATTATGTAGGTGGTGTGTAGATAAAGATTTTATTTTTGTTTAGTTTTATAAGATGTAATTATGTGAAAATGGTTATATTTGTATATAAATATAGTTAGAACTCTGGTAATGTAATTTGAGGATTTTATATTTTATTTCCGCTCCGTATGTGTGTTTTATATTTGATGAATAAGGTATCAGATACACTGATGTCACTAAAGTAGCACTCTGGGCCCAGGTGGCGGGTCGAGGTCGTTACAAATGTACTCTACATTCACTTTAATTTTCGATCATTGTGGAACATTCACTTTAATTTCTTTATTTCTTTATATGGTATCATAGAACTCTCCTCTTCGCTCTGGCGCACTCCTGTACATATCCTCTCGCGGCCTCGCCTCTTAGCCCTTGACTCTCGCTATTGCTCTTGCAGTAGGAGCCTCGCACTTCATCGTGACTTCGCAGCTCTCCACTCTCATCTTTGGTCTGATCTGCTAGTCACTATCGTCATCTTCGTCTCATCTTCGAATCACTCATATTTGGTCTAATCTGCTGGTCACGCCATTCCCTCACTCTAACTATGTTGTGTCTCGAAAAATCGGTTCTCGGAGATAGTTGATCTCTTCATCTAAAGCAGCTTTAGATCTTGCCTCGAAGTGTTCAATGTACTATATCAAATCATTCAAATCATTTTTCTTCCAAAGGAACTCGATGAGTTCCTTGCTGAACGAGATCAAATTTTGAAGCTAATTCTTCTCCTTTCTTTTTCAGAAATTTCAATTGATGTTGTAGATTTCTGGATCTGCTTTGTTTTCTTCTTCTTCAAAAATTTCTTTCTAATAGACGGCGTTGTTTGGATCAACACCGAGTATTTTCTCTTGAGCATCAAGTTCCAATGGTTCTTGTTTCGCATTATCAGTCTGTGGACTTCAATTGAAGAGTTCGTCTTCTAAACAAGCAAGAGTTTCTTGAATTTTTTTGGAGGAAGTTTTTCGTAGGATTTTTTTCCTTCGTTTTTGGTTTCATTGCTCTGCCTTCGGCTTGGCCATAGTTTTCGTCTCCACTTCGCAGCAATTTTCTTCTTTTCCTGCACAATTTTGATTTGATCATCGGAGTCAAGAACTCTAATTTTCTTGGAGGCGGTGAGAAATTTCATGGAATTTTAGTTTCAGAGCAATCTCTAGTTTCTCTGGACGTGACTGTCTCTCCTCATCAGCTTTGCACATCGACAATCATAGCCAAGGCCATCATCTTCCTCGCCTGCTCTGTCCATCGACATCTTATAACCTAACGTCGTTGTCTTCCTCGCCTGCTCGGTGCATCAGCATCTTATAGCCTGGCGTCATTGCCTTCCTCGCCTTCTTTGTCTATTGGCAATCATTGCCTGACCTTGTGGTCTGCTTTGCTTGCTCTACACATCGTCAGACGTGGCCACTACTGTCATCTTCTTCATCACCTGTGAGATTCTCTTTTTGTTGTAATATGGGCAAGATAAATACGAAGCACAATAGAATAAATATAACAAGTAAATGAAACTCAACCAGAAAATGATAAACAACAATAACAACAACAAGATTTAGGTAGTTTAGCAAAGCCAACATCCATGGAAGCAATGACACAAGAATTTCTCTAAGGAAAAAATCAAAGTACACAATACACTTCTCAAATGATCACTCTCTCTATCAATATATGCCCAGAATGATATACATAACAATCTCTCAGAGGTTTCCCTCCAATTACCCAACCACCCCAACGTTCAAAAAAAAAAAAAAACTGCTCGCAGCTCAGGCACGCTCATCGATGAGTACAGGGGATTCATCGATGATTCAGAGAAAGACACTAGTCGCCAAAAACAGGGCATTTTTCGACGAGCCCATTTTCTACTGTCGGTATCTCCAAAAATCTGAGATTTTTCTACTCTCGGGATCTACTCGTCGACGAGCACAGAGCACTCGTCGATGAGTCCCTAGTGTGCTACTCCTTTATGTTTTTCTTCTTTCTTTATTTATAAAATCCAAAGTATAAGAGTCACATCATAAACAACATTTTTCCTGCTGCTGTGCTTCTCATCAATGGAGTCTTTTTCATCGTCTTCTCTATTTAACGCCTTTGAGGATCCTACCAATCCTCACTTCTTACATCACGACAACAATCCTAGTACGATTCTTGTCTCTCAACTTCTCTGTGGAGAAAACTATAACACTTGGAGTCGTTTTATGTTAATGGCACTCAGTACAAAGAATAAGATTGTATTTGTTGATGGAACTCTTCCGAAACCAAATTCCTCATATCCACTTTATTCTTCCCGGATTTGTTGTAATAATCAAGTTCTCTTTTGGCTACTTAATTTTGTTTCAAAAGAAATCACCACTAGTATCATTTTTATTGATACTTTTGAAGAGGTTTAGAGTGATCTGAAGGAACATTTCTCTCAAGGAAACAGACCTCAAAATTTTCAATTGCAAAAATCTATAGCTTCCTTAGCTCAATATTAGATGTTCGTAAGCTATTATTTTACTCGTCTCAAAGGTTTATGGAGTGAATTAACCAATTACCAACCCCTACCAAGTTGTTTTTGTGGTGCCTTAAGGATTTTAGTCGATTATCAGCAGCAAAAATATGTGATGAAGTTTTTGATGGGCCTCAATGAGTCTTATTCACCTATCCATGGCCAAATCTTATTAATGGATCCTCTACCTCCCATTTATAAGATTTTTTCTTTGATTCTTCAAGAAGAGCATCAACGAGGTATTTCCCCCTCTGTTTTCATGCCTAAAGTTATTGCGTTAGCCAACCATTCTACTGCTATTAAACAATCTGGTAAGGCCAGAGAAAAACTGATCTGTAGCTATTGTAAAAAGATTGGTCATACCAAAGATAAATGCTATTGCCTTCATGGATTTCCACCTGGATTCAAGTTCACCAAGCCTAAGTCATATTTTTCCTCTATCAATCAAGCTACTGCTATTTCTTCACAGGAGGAACTTGGTGAAGTTCCTAAGATACCTATAACACAAAAGCAGTATCAGCAACTGGTTTCTTTACTAAATTCCAATTCTTCAAAAGACAAACTCGACAACACTACTTCTCACACTACTGCCAACATAACAAGTCTTGCAAACTTGGAAGACAATTGGATGGAGTAAACTATAGAATGACCTATATTACATGGCATCCAAGTCATAGTGACAAGGGCTCATCAAAGCATCAAGTGACAAACATTTTGACAAAGGCTCTTGGAGTTGATTAGTTTACTTATCTTCTTTCCAAGATGGGAGTACATATATACTCTCCATCTTGAGGGGGAGTGTTAGAAATAAAGTAGGTTTTGTTTGTAAATAGTTAGATAGTAAGGAATATAATTGGAATGTATTTTTTCATTACATGTACTAGTATAAATACGAATGTACTGTACATTCACTTTAATTTTTCGATTATTATGGAATACAATTTCTTTATTTTCTTTACAATGTAAAGAGGGGATCCATTTTTAATAAATGTAGAATTTACTAATTAAGGAAAAAGAAACTTTGACACATAAGGGAAAAAGTCGCCTATATAATTTCTCATCAACGGCAAGATGTCATGTTTGTACTTGAAAATATATAAAAGTGACCAAACTAGATTGGTACGAGGACAACAATGTGGGTCTCACAATACTTTAGTGGACCCAATTTTCTCTTGTATGGGTCTAAAATCCAAATGCTAACGCGGTAGGTTGCAAATAATAAGTTTCAAATTTTACTTGTAAGTATTTACAAAAAGTATACATGATACATCTAATTCTTTACTTAATTGTATTCTATGTTTGGTAGCATGGAATTCATATTTTTTTATTTGGTTTTGTGTGAAATTTGATAAAATATTATGCAGAATTGTAGTATTTTTCCTTTCAGTTCAATTTCAAATTTGAAAGATAATTTTATTTTAATTTTTAAAAATTATATAAAGTAATATTGACAACATGAATCTTTTGGTTCGAATTTGAAATTGCATACATTCGGAAGAAATTTATATATAATTTTATACTACCTAAATGCACACAACCCCATGTTTGCAAGTGCTAGATAAAAAAAACATAAATTTGGAAATAATAGAAAAATATTTTCTAACTTCTATGTAAATTTGAAAAATAAAAAAATAATGTGGTATTTTAATAATTATTAAAAATGTTAGAAAGGGAAAATAAAACTGTTTCTACATGCGAATAGGACCGAATCTTTATTGTTTTCATTTATATTGTAACTAAAAAATCAGCTAATTTTTTTTATAATTCTTTTTTCAGAAAATTATCAGATTACTTGTGTAAAAATACTATCTTTGCACAAAAGATATTTTCTTTCCATTGAATGCCATTATGGAAATGACAAATCTCAACCTAAAAATGTATATTTTTAGAATGTTTAATGTTGGTTGGAATAGAACTTGTGGGATTGCTTGTGTTTAAAAAACACTAATATTGAATATAAAGAAAACTATTACATTTACATATTTACACAATAGAAATTTTATTTCCATTTAATTTCCTTATGGAAATGTAACATGTTAACAGGTGGACAACACTGCTAGATGGGTTTTAAAGAGATTTGGAAAACTGCCCATTCATAAACCTCAAGGTTTCCCCTCACTCATCTTCTGATGAGTAATGTTTTGGAAATCATTTTCAGAAGTGAGTTTTGCTAAAATCTTCAAAGGGGTTACCATAAGTGGAAAACGTGCATCGTGATAAGCGAGAGCCAATGCTTTGAACATGTTCAAAGAGAAAAATAAGGCTGCTTTGTTGCTTTACTAAAGACAAAAGAGGATGCCTTCCAAAGTATTTGTTAACTAGGTGTTTCTTTAGCCTTTTATATATATATATAACTCGAAATTTTAATCGGAGGGAGTTCGAATGACACCAACCGGGAGAGGATATGATTAGTTCTGCATTTCTATGCCTGTTTTCTAAATTGTAAACATATTAAAAAGGGGTTCTCTCTTTATATGCCTGATATTAAAAAATGTAGGATCACCTTGTCACATGTTTAACATCTAAAACATAGGCATACAAAGACGTGAAAGAGCAAATAAAACGAGTAAATGAGTCCACAAAGGAAAGATAGTATTTATAGCCTTTTCTTGAGACATGGTGAGCTGGACCCCATAGATCTGCACATAACAATTACAAAGGTCGAGTATAATGGGCCTGTTTTGAAGGAAAGGGAAACTGGGGACATTTTGCCACAGACACACTGAACACTCAAAAATAGAGTTTGTGGGAGATGATGGTAGGCCATTGGACCATAGCACATGAGAGACCAAGGTGAGGGAAGGGTGTCCAAGTCGTCGGTATCGTTGATCCAAGGATGTTCATTCACCAATATGTGTTAAAGGGGAAGACACGATGGATGCGGGAAAATGGTAGAGACCATCACGGGTTGTGTGATACCCTGTGGAAAAAGGTTTAAAAAGGATTTAATGTTACTACTCATATCAGTAAGGCGCACATTTCTTTTCGTGAGCCTTCTCATAAGAACTCCACAGTTAAGCATGTTTGGCTTGGAGTAATCTTGGGATAGGTGACCTTTTAGAAAGTTTTCTCAAGAAGTGTGTGAGTGAGGACAAAACACACTGAAAAGGACATGTGTAGGTCTGTGGGGGTAGTCATTAGTTCGATAAGGCTTGCCCCTTGTTATCTGGTCCAGGTAGAGGAGGAGAGACGCAGTACTCCCTGGCAAACTGTAACGACTTAAAAATTCATGTCATTTTTTTTTCTGTAAAATCTATATATATACATAACTGTGAAAACTTCCTTGGATGGTTGTATGTCATGATTTAACCCTTCATGACAGGGTTTTGCGTCCTGTAGATGGGACTTAACACCAGTTGGTCTACCAGGATAAGTCAACTGAAACCTCTGTCTTCAAACCGGCCACCTCAACCCAGACTACTGGGGAGCCTGCAATCTCTCCCAAGGCACAGTCGACTACTCATAAAATCCACACACTATCTGAGATATGTGGTTACACTCTGATCTGAATAGCTACGGTACCGTGCTCTGAAATCTGAACTGATCCATCAGAGTCTGATACTTTATAATACTAATTTATATTTATCTTACCTTTTTACCATGATTATGTTCAACTGTAATAACCATAACAAAAGCTTATCTGAAAAAATTGAAATTATCTAAATAAACTGAAATATATGAATGTTATGATTCTGTAATATGTATATCATGGTATACTATAAATGATGTAAAAACATCTTTATATTATATATATTGTAAATCATAATTTTGT
Organism: Malania oleifera; assembly: GCF_029873635.1. Taxonomy (NCBI): domain Eukaryota; kingdom Viridiplantae; phylum Streptophyta; class Magnoliopsida; order Santalales; family Ximeniaceae; genus Malania; species Malania oleifera. The sequence goes on along the minus strand of NC_080429.1, from coordinate 13,908,060 downwards.
AAATTTTATAAATCATTTTTCTTTATTTATATATATACTGTAAATCATGATACTTTAGAAGCTGTGTAAATTCTGTACTAAACTAATATTTACTCATGCCATACAATTAAATAAATAAGAAACCCATGAACTATAATCTGCATTTTCTGGTAATAAAGGTAACATATAATCTGTAGAGTTTTCCCTGATAACACATAATTTCATATCCCAAAATACATATGTTTTAATGGTAAAATTTCTAAAATTACTAGCGTAGCATATTTCCCTTACCTAACTTACTGAGAGATCTAACTCCAACTTTATTCTTATGTCCGTAGCATACCAAACTCCAAAACCCTGAAATATATACATTTCCTAATTCCATCAACCTAACTTAGAATAATAACTATATTTGCTCTTTCCCTAGGCTCACACACCCCTTTATTCATAAAATTCTAAACTACTAATTATTTATCAATATTACCTGAGTTTCTGAGAAAACACTCACTGGGATCTTCAACCCATTCCTATGGTGTTTGGAAACCCAAACCCTGAAATCACAACACCCTAGTTTAATCAACTCAAATACCAATATATTTCCATCTTATGCAAAATCTAAGTTCAAAATAGCATGATTACTACAAAAACCCTAAAATAACCTACTTATTCTGATTTTTGGATGGTGCGTAAACTTCTCAAACCAAAATTTTACTCCGACTAAGTTGTAGAGAATGTCCCCGGGATCATTGTGGTAGCTTTTGATCGTCAAACCGGGAAAAAATGGGGCCTGAAACTTAGAGAGAAGGTGGAGAATTCGAATTCCAGAGAGAGTAAACGGAGAAAGGAAGGATTTCTCGCCAAAAATCTGATTTTTGCATATTTATAGGCTGGCCACGTGGCTTCGTCGACGAGGCATATGAACTCATCGACGTACTGAAGAAGAGATTTCGTCGACGAAGGTGATGAGCTTGTCGATGAACCAAAAGGGTCTGAATTACCCCTCTTGGTATCACTTCGTTGACGAGACACTGAAACTCATCCACGAACCTTATAAGGGATTTCGTCGACGAAACCAGGGCGTTCGTCAACGAATCTTGCTTTATCCCTTTTCAGATTTTCCTTTTTCTCCCATTCATTTCACTTTCTCTCTATTATTTATTTTCTATTATTTTCAGGGTCTCTACATCTCCCCTCCTTATAAAATATCATCCTTAAAATTTGCTATTTGTACTATACTCCATCCTCTAAAGAAAATTTGCTACTTATTTTATTAATTACCCTCACTTATGGTGGAGGAATACCATGGTTACAATTATGGTTCTAGGAGATTACAAGCATATACATTAAAGAAAATTCTCCCAAAACCAAAAAACACTACTTATTCTATAATTTAAAATACAACTTATACATACATTATCCTGCTCTGTATAAAACAAAACCAAACTATATTTGCTTTACCTAAATTATTACTGTTCCTTTTCTGTCTAATGTTAATCCCCACTGAACAGATGTGGGTGTTTCTGTCGTATCTTCTCCTCTAACTCCCACGAGGCCTCCTCCACTGCATGATTCCTCCACAGGATTTTTACTAACGGAATTCTCTTAGTACGCAACTCATGTTCCTTTCTATCCAGAATATGCACTAATGTTTCTTCATATACTAAAGTATCCCAGAGCTCTATATCCTCATAGTTGATCACGTGAGAGGGATCTAGGATGTATTTCCTTGGCATGGAAACATAGAATACGTCATGTATCCCGGTTAGAGTTGGCGGTAAAGTTAGCTTGTAGGCAACTAAACCCACTCTCTCATCTATCTCGAATGGGTCAATAAACCTAGGGCTCAGCTTACCCTTCTTCCCAAACCTCATAACTCCTTTCAGCGGTGCTACTCTCCAAAATATCCAATCTCCCAAATCAAACTCAAACTTCCGGTGACGAGTATCTGCATAACTTTTCTGTCGACTCTGAGCTAAACTAATTCTATATTTAATAAGTCAGACTTTATCATATGCCTGTTATACCAATTCTGGTCACAAAACTCGCCTTTCACCCATTTCATCCCAGTATAGTGGAGAACGGCACCTCCTACCATACAATGCCTCATAAGTTGCCATCCCGATGCTGGCCTAGTAGCTATTATTATACACGAACTCTACCAACAGTAAATACTAGGTCCAACTACCCCCGAAATCTAGCACACATGTTCATAGCATATCCTGAAGTATTTGGATCGTCCTCTCTATCTGCCCATCAGTCTAAGAAGGAAAGGTTATACCGAATGATAACTGAGACCCCAAAGCCTCCTGTAAACTCCTTTATAATTGCGATGTAAATCATGAGTCTCGGTCTAAAACTATGGATACTGGCACACCATGGGATCGAACTATCTCCTGTATGTATAACTCTGTCAGTCTGTTCACATAGTAGTTAATCTTAATTAGGAGAAAATGAGTGGCCTTCGTCAATCGAACAACGACCACCCAAATCTCATTCTGTCCATGTAGCTCTACCAGTAACCCTGTAATGAAATTCATGGATATATGATCCCACTTCCATTCAGGGAAGTAGAGTGGTTGCAACTGTCCTATCAGTCTCTGGTGCTCAGTTTTTACCTATTGGCACGTCAAGAACTGCTCCACAAATTCACCTAGTTCCCTCTTCATACCACTCCACCAAAAAGATTCTCGGAGGTCCCGATACATCTTATTACTTCCTAGATGCACCGTGTAAAGGGATTTGTGCGCCTCCTCTAGAATAACCTTCCTAATCTCAGCATCTGCAGGTACACACAGACTAGTACGGAACCTCAGAACTCCATCATCTGAAATACTGAACTCCTCCCCATGTCCATCTTGCACTTTATCTATCAGCTCTACTAATTTTGCGTCATTCCTCTGAACAGCTTTGATCCTCTCCTGCAAAGTAAGCTGTAACACTTGGTTGGCAATAAATGCCTAGTGATCATTCTCTACTAACTCCACACCAAGCCTCTCCAAGTCCATTTGAATTGGATGCTAAATCTCCATTGCTGACAATGTTGCTCCCATTGATTTTCAGCTCAAAGCATCAGCCACCACATTTTCTTTCCCTAGGTGGTAGCTGATAGTGCAATCATAATCTTTATTGAGCTTTAGTCATCTTCTTTGCCTTATATTCAATTATTTCTTGATGAAGAAATATTTCAAACTTTTATGGTCAGTGAAGATCTCACATCTCCCACCATAAAGAGAGTGTCTCAAGATCTTTAGAGCATATACCACTGCACCTAACTCTAAATCATATACCAGATAGTTCTTTTCATATTCCTTAAGCTGCCAAGAAGCGTAAGCAATAACCCTCCCAGGCTACATCAACACACCCCCAAGTCCTTTCTAGGATGCGTCACTATATATAACAAATTCATCATCTCCTGACAGAATAGATAATACCGGTGCAGTGACCAGCTGCTGCTTCAACTTCTAGAAGCTCTGCTCACACTCGGCGGTCTATTCAAATCTCACATTTTTCCTCATGAGTCGTGTCAGTGGATCTAATAATCTGAAAAAATCATCCACAGAAAGCTAGTAGTACCCAACCAAACCTAGGAAACTTTTAACCTCTTGAACGTTCCCCGATCTCACCCAATTCACCATTGCTTCTATTTTACTTGGATCTACTGATATGTCATCCCTGGAGATCACATGGCTAAGGAAAGTAACCAGCCTCAACTAGAATTCACATTTCTTGAATTTAACGTATAACTTCTTTTCTCTTAATACCTGCAATACCAGCCTTAGATAATCCTCGTGCTCCTCAAAACTCTTCGAGTAGACCAGTATATCATCAATAAATATCATAACAAACTGGTTTAAATACTGATGGAACACTCAATTCATTAGGTCCATAAACATTGCTGGTGCATTAGTCAATCCGAACGACATTACCAAGAACTCGTAGTGCCCATACCTGGTTCGGAAAGTTGTTTTCCTCTGTTTAACTTTCTTCTGGTGATATCCCAACCGAAGATCAATCTTGGAACAGACATAGGTCCCCTAAAGCTGATCAAATAAATCATCAATTCTAGGAAGTGGATATTTATTCTTGACTATCACTTTATTTATCTCTCTATAATCAATGCACATCCTCATAGTTCCGTCTTTCTTCTTCACGAACAGGACTAGTGCTCCCCAAGGCAACATGCTAGGCTTGATAAACCCTTTATCTAGGAACTCCTGCAATTTTTCTTTTAATTCTTTCAATTCAGCTGGAGCCATCCTGTAGGGTGCTTTAGATATTGGTACTAACCCTCGTATTAAATCCACAAAAAATTCAATCTCTCAATCTGGTGATAAATCAGGTAATTCCTCTGGAAAAACATCTGAAAATTCTCCGACTACTGGAATATCAACTTGTTTCAATTTTTCCATTGGCATCTCCTTTATATAAGCAACATACCCCTGGCAACCACCCTGAAGCAACTGGCCGACACTAACTATGGCGAGGCGCGCACACATGATCTGACAAATCTAAATTCCTACTCACGTGGGGGTCTAAAGATCACTTTTTTTATGGCAATCAATGCTGGCGTAATTGGCTACCAATCAATCCATACCCAATATTATATCGAACCCTTGCATATCTAACACCATGATATCGGCTAGTAATACTTTCTCTTGAATGCCTACTGGATAACTTTTAAGTAGCCTCCTACACCTCACTACTGATTCAGTCAGCGTGGCTACTAACAATTCAACATCTAATAGTTGTGCCTCAACCCTAGATAATTTAACATATCCCGATGACACAAAGGAATGGGTGGCACCTGAATCAAATAAAATAACAGCTTTATATGGTAAAGCAATAAGTATACCGGTAACAATGTCTCCGATAGCCTCAGCATCCCCCATCGTCAATGTATAAACCCTCGTCAGAGTTGTGTTCCTCTGCTGACCTCCTTAGGGCGCCTGATAACCTCCCCTGAAAGTTCTATGAACTAATGCGTGGGTTGCTAGTCCCTGACATGATCGTGCCATATAATCGGGTCTCCCACACCAATAACAGATGTTCTCTCCCATCCTAGACTCACCCATATGCCTCCAGCCACATCTAGGACATATGGAATAAGTCTGCTCACCCTAAAAACCACGGTATCCTATCATCTGCCTCTACCCTCCACTATACCAGTCTCCTCTCCTGGAGCCTCGGCTGGAACCCGCCTGAAAACCCAGAGGCATGGGCTTCTTCCTCTGGCCCAATGCTTCCACATCTCTCTATTTGCTCTCTTCTGCTACTGTGGCCTAATCTACTAGCTCATAAAATTCCTGCACTTTTAGAACCGCCACTTGTTTATAGATTTCCCGCCTCAAACATCCTCGTCTTTTTAACCTCATCTGGGACAACATAAGGGGCAAAGTGTGACAGCTCGATGAACTTTGCCGCATACTGCTGAATTGTGAGATTTCCCTAAGTCAAATTCAGAAATTCTACTACCTTAGCCTCTTTGAAGGTAGCAAGAAAATATTTGTCGAAAAACATCTCCTTGAACTAGCTCTAGGTTATACCCACTACTATGGGTCTCTACTCCTCCAATAATTTCGTAGTCATCCACCATCTCTCGACCTTACCTTTCAACTTGTACGTGGCATAGAGAACCCTCTACTTCTCAGTGCAGTGGACCACCATTAGTACTTTCTCGATCTCCTGCATCCAATTCTCAACAACTGCAAGATCTACTCTGTAATAACCCGAACTTAGAAAAATAAAAGAAAAAGGGGAAATTGAAGAAAGGGAAAAGGAATTTAAAAAGGATAATAAGCAGCCACTCATCGGCGAACCCGATTTTCTCATTGACGAGCGATCTATTGAGCCTCATCGCCGAGTATGCATGCCTCGTCAACGAGGATGTACCGAGAGAGGTTCTCATATTTTTGAATTTCATCGATAAGCTCCCGATTTTGTCCATGAATGGTGTGCTTGGGCTCGTCGACGAATCAAAATGTCTCGTTGACGAGGCCATGTGGTAAGTTGCCTACAAATAGGCAAAAATCAGAATTTCAGCTAAAGAATTCATTTTCTTCTATTTCTCTCTCTAAAATTCGGCCCCTCTTCCTTCTCTCTACTATTCTGGCCCCATTTCTCCTCGATTCGATGATCAGAAGCTGCCACGTTGATCCCGGGGAGATTCTCTACAATTTAGCCGGAGCAGAATTTCAATTTGAGAAGTTTGGGAACCATCCCAAAATTAGGGTAAGTAGGATATTTTAAGTTATATTGACAATATGGAATGTATAAGGCCTAGGGAGTGATAAAATACCATTTTGTTGAAGTTTGGGTTGACAAACTCGGTTTTTTTTTTTTAATTAGGGTCCGCGTGAGTACCGTCGGCGTCATTTTGGGGTTTTCGCATGCGTAATCTAGGAAACAGGTAAGGGGAATTTATTATAGTAGGATTGTTATTAAAGTTTAAACTGGTTACTTTGAGAATATAATATATATATATATATATATATATATATATATATTTAAGAACATTTGGGAAAATATTAACTTCTAATATATATATGGAAAAGAAATTGTGTGGCACAAATACAATTTTTTGCAATTAGAATTGGCTGTTGTAAGAACTGGATGATGAAATATACTGTTGGATTGAGAACAATGGTTAATTGTTGATTCTGGCATGTTGTGAATACTAATTGGTGATGAATGTGGATTGATTGTGAATACTATTTCCTGAGTTTGCTGCGTGACAAATAATGTGATATGTGTGTGGATTTTTATGTGGTTATTCATGTGTATCACAATATAATATTGGCAAGCCTGAGGAGTTCGTTATATTTCCTAGATGTAATCATGATATATGTTGGTAGGTCTAAGGAGTTCGTATATTGTCATTATATATTGGGGTAGAGCATTGGTAGGTATGAGGAGGTTGTTCTACTGATATACTACGGGTAGGTCATAGGGTTTTGTACTGGTGGTTAGTGGTGCCTAAGTGGGCCATGTTGTGTTCATGTGATGATGTTTATCATGTGTGGACCATGTGATGATGTTTGTCTTGTGTGGACCGTGTATCGTTTATGTGGAATGTGATCTGATAAGATGAATGATATATTCATTTAATTATATGTATATATATGTACATATATGGCAAGGTAAAACTTTCTGCCAAGAGCTTGCTGAGAAAGGCGGGTATCCTATTATTTTCAATTTGATGCCAGAGCAGAGGGAAGCTACTTGTATGGGCGGGTAATCTTCTATATTCTTGGAGACTTTACCTATATACATAGCCTGGGGGCTTACTGAGTAAGGTGAGTGTTTTGATCATGGCATTAGAGTAGAGAGAAGCTACTTGTATGGATGGGTAATCTTCCCTATTCTCGGGTTTTATTATTAAAAATAATTATGAATGTGAGTATGAAATCAGAAGCTAGTATTTATGCATATTAGATGTGAGTATGAATTTGGAGATTTATGTTGATATTAATGACGTGTTTTCTCAGCTGGGGTTGATGATGATTGGAAAAAGATTGTATATTTTGTAATTTTTAAACACTCTGTCACACACTACTATGATTTGTTTTTCCTTATTGAGATGTGTCTCACCCTAGTGGATGATCATATTTTCAGGTTTGTGAGGAGATCGTGTTTAGGACTCTGACAGGGTAAAGTTTTGAGTATTTTGGAAAGTTTGTATAAACAGCTTATGTATAGTTTATGTATGTTTTTTAATATTGGTATGTAATATAAACAAGTAGTGGTAGTTGTTTATGGGGTACATATATGTATTTAGGTAGACTCTGGTATTTAAATTGAGGATGTATGTTTTATTTCCAGTGCATGATTATGATATATGTTGTCAGAAATAGGTGAATGTAACACGTGACCTTCGGGCCCCACTTGGAGAGTTCGGGGCGTTACAGTTGGTATCAGAGCATAACGGTCTTCTAGACTTTAAGGATAATGAATACCAGAGTATAAGTTCGAGTTAGGATAGGAATAAAAGTGGGTAGGTTAGGATGAATAGTGGTCTGAAAACTTGGAGGCGGTAATCCCTTGATGGCCTTCTGTATTTTTCTAGGGGTGATGATTTCTAGAAAACTACGGTAAATCCACTAATGGTTTCATTTCTAGGTTGAGAGACTTGAATTTGGGCATGTAAGTTGGAACGATAGGTCAGTTGAGCATGCGGTTGTGTTGGTGTTATGATTTTGTAGTAAAACGGTTGAATGAATTGTGAATTAGAACTTATATGTTATGGTGACTTTTCGTGTTAAACTTGTTTCAGTTGTGATAAATGAGGGATTATAAGCTTATTTTTATTCTATCTTCAAGATGGATCCTAGGGGGAAAGGTATTGATACTGGAGGAGATATACATGTGGATACCTCCAGTGAGGATGACGTTGATGTTACGGCAGTGTTGCGTAGCATAACACATCATGCTAAGAAGGAAGCACGGAGAGAGCAGGGACAACCACTGGTAGTTAGGGGCTACACTTATCAACAGTTCACCTAAACAAATCCGCCGACTTTTGAAGGAGGATAAAATCTAATTGTAACTGAGGATTGGATTCAGGAGATGGAGGAACTCCTGACTGTGCTACACTGTACCGAAGAACAAAAGGTACAATACGCCACCTTCAAACTGGTTGGGGAGGCCAAGAGATGGTGGAGGTTGGAAAAACTGGTAGAAGAGTAGAGGCCAAGGTATACATCTATTACCTGGGGTCATTTCAGGGACGTCTTCTTCAGCAGATACTTCCCGGTTGCCATCTAAGAGGCAAAAGCAGAGGAGTTTCTACACTTGACTCAGAGGGCCATATCGATGCAACAATATGCAGCTAAGTTTGTACAGTTATCATGTTTTTCTCCACACATGGTCCTGGATGAACCACTAAAAGCTCAGATTTTTTAGAAAATATTGAGATTGAGGATACGTGCTCAGGTGGTGGCATTGATGACTCAGAGTTTCTCTGAACTAGTGGATAGAGCCATGGCAGTTGAGATCAGTATACCGAAGTGTGAGGCAGAGGCAAAATAGAAGAAGAGATCCATATCTTCCAGTTCATATACTGATGTCTGACAGGATTTCTGGAAGGGACATTGAGATGCTGGGGGTCAGAAGTTGAATAGGGTTGATCGGGATTATCGAGAGAATTCATTCTGCCCCCTTTGTGGTAGATGTAATCGAAGGCATTGGGGAGAGTGCCGAGGTGGGAGTACTATGTGCTATAACTGTGGCAAACCTGGCCACATAACTCATGATTGTCATGCTCCACTAGCCAATGCACCCGCCCTTAATCAGAACGGAAGGAACAACCCAATACCTCACGGCTGCGGCCCCCCGACGTGTGTTTATATGCTTGGTACGCCTAAGGAGGATAAAGCTAAAGGCACAGGTAATATATTCATGATAGTATAAATGATAGTTTTGCTTAATTTTAAGTGATTCATTGATTTTTATGTTAAAATTGATTGAACTGTATGAATGTGGTTAGTTAGCGTTTAGTTGTGAGAAATGGGTGATTAACGAATTTCGAGGATGAAATTCTTTTAAGGAGAGGAGAATGTAATAACCTGAACTTAGAAAAATAAAATAAAAATAAATAAAAGAAAAAGGGGAAACTGGCGAAAGGGAAAAGGAATTTATAAAGGATAATAAGCAGGCACTCATCGACAAACCCAATTTTCTCCTCGACGAGCGATCTATTGAGCCTTGTCGCCGAGTATGCATGTCTCGTCGATGAGGATGTATCGAGAGAGGTTCTCTTATTTCTGAATTTTGTCGACGAGCTCCCGATTTCATCCACGAACGGTGTGCTTTGGCGCATCGATGAGTCCAAATGTCTCATCGATGAGGCCACGTGGCAAGTTGCCTATAAATAGGGAAAAATCAAAATTTCAGTGAAGGAATTCATTTTTTTCTGTTTCTCTCTCTAAAATTTGGTCCCTCTGCCTTCTCTCTACGATTTCGGCCCCATTTCTTCTCAATTCGATGATCAGAAGCTACCACGTTGATCCTGGGAAGATTCTTTACAACTTAGCCGGAGTAGAAATTTTGATAATATGGAATGCATAGGGCCTAGGGAGTGATAAAATAGCATTTTGTTAAAGTTTGGGTTAATAAACTCGCAGTTTTCTTTTTTGAATTAGGGTCCGAGTGAGTTCCGTTGGCGTCGTTTTGGGGTTTTCGCGAGCGTAATCTAGGAAACGGGTAAAGGGAATTTATTATAGTAGGATTTTTATTAAAGTTTAAACTAGTTACTTTGAGAATATAATATATATATATATATATATATGGAAAAGAAATTGTGTGGCAGGAATACAACTTTTTGCAATTTTAATTGGTTGTTGCAAGAACAGGATGATGAAATATATTGTTGGATTGAGAACAATGGTTAATTGTGGATTCTAGCATGTTGTGAATACTGATTGGTGATGAATGTTGATTGATTGTGAATACTGATGCCTAATTTTGTTGCGTGACAAATAATGTGATATATGTGTAGATTTTTGTGTGGTTATTCATGTGTATCACAATATAACGTTGGCAAGCCTGAGGAGTTCGTTATATTGTCTAGATGTAATCACGATATACGTTGGCAGGCCTGAGGAGTTCGTATATTGCCATTATATATTGGGGTAGAGCATTGGTAGGCCTAAGGAGGTTGTTCTACTAATATACTGCGAGTAGGTCATGGGGATTTGTACTATTGGTTAGTGGTGCCTGAGTGGGCCATGTTGTGTTCATGTGATGATGTTTGTCCTGTGTGAACCAGTCCTGTGTGGACCATGTGATGATGTTTGTCCTGTGTGGACCATGTGATGATGTTTGTCCTCTGTGGACCAATCCTGTGTGGACCTTGTGATGATGTTTGTCTTGTGTGGACCAGTTCTGTGTGAACCGTGTATCGTTTATGTGGAATATAATCTGATAAGATGGATGATATATATATATATATGACAAGGAAAAACTTTCTACCAAGAGCTTACTGAGAAAGGCGAGTGCCCTGGTATTGTTAGTTTGATGCCAAAGCATAGGGAAGCTACTTGTATGGGCAGATAATCTTCCCTGTTCTTTGAGACTTTACCTATATAAATAGCCTAGGGGCTTACTGAGTAAGGTGAGTGCTCTGATCCTAGCATTAGAGTAGAGGGAAGCTATTTGTATGGGCAAGTAATCTTTCCTATTCTCGGGTTTTATTATTAAAAATAATTATGAATGTGAGTATGAAATCAGAAGTCAGTGTTTATGCATATTAGATGTGAGTATGAATTCAGAGATTTATTGTAACGACTTGCTTTTTCATGCCATTTTTTTCCACTTAAATATATGTAGCAAATCTCTCTGTATTTTTTGCTAACAACATCTCAGGCCCCCAAGGAAACACTAAGGAAACTGTGTTCACATTACATTCCTAAGCAGCGGTAAACATAAAACTGTAAACTATATTTACAATATCAGAAATCTAGAAAGTTCCAAAATATACATTACAAAACTCCTAGTGACATCCATCAAAAACCATGGGATCTACCCAAACAACCAACACCCAGAAAACACTCACCCTTTTTAATAGGTCAGTGCAAGAACCTCTATACTTGCGAGCCTGGTCTGCTCGCCCAGCTAGAACACCTGAAAAATATTAAGTCACTGGGATGAGACAATGCTTAGTAAGAGGAAATATGCTGTCACTAGTGTGTAACAACTGAGTTATACATTTAATATACTGATATAATACTAAAACTGTAAAACTGTTAGTCTAGTATACTGTACAAATCACTTTTATTATGGTTCAAAATACAACTGTATATCTGAGTTTTCTAGTTACACATAATTCTAGTATCATAATAAATCTGCTGCTATACTATAAATCTATATATATATATATATATAAACAACTGTAATAATACCCTAGGAACTAATGTCACGATTTAACCCCTCATGACAGGGTTGTGCGGCCCATAGGCGGGACCTAACTCTGGTTGGCCCCCAAGTAAGTCAATCTGAAACTCTACCAATCATCAATCCGGCCCACTACAATCTCTCTGGGCACGATACTAGTCTCTACCTCATTAAACCGGCCTCCTCAACCCAAAATACTGGGGAGACTGCAATCTCTCCATAGACACAATTGATGGAATCCACATACTATCTGAGATATGGGGTTGCACTCTAATCTGAAAATAGCAATGGTACCGTGTTCTGCTGTCTGAATCTGACTGAATATTTTCGCAGGGTCTAATACTATTTAGTATTGATACTTATAATTATCTTACTGTTTTTACCATGAAAATAATCATGACAATTTTAAACTAATCTACATAATCTGAATTTCTGATTGAATAATCAAATAACTAAGTGTTATGGTTCTGAAGTCATGATATTCTGAAAAATACTATAAATCATATTTTCTGAAAACTGCATATCAATATTTTCTATTAATATACTGTAAAACATGATATTTGTAAAACTATACAAATACTATACTAAACTGTTATGAACTCATGCCACACAATTAAGTATTTAGAATATCATGCTCATAAATTTGCATTTCCTAAAATAATAATAATATTTTGAAAAAAAAAATAAACTGATATATATGTAATCTTCTGGTAAACTTTCTAAAATTCCTAACATAGCATATTTCTCTTACTTATCTGACTAGGAGGCTGGCCTCCACTCAACTCTCACACCCTTGGTGTACTAACCCCAAAAACCTGCATTTACATATACAATTTTTTTAGTAAATTAATACACCCATTTTTCCTAAGATTGCCTATTCATAATTTTTTGAACTATAATTTACCCGGACTCCCAAACAGATACTTGCTGGGGTCCTCAACCCATGACTATAGGGGCCCAAAATACCCTGATCCTAAAAATGTGACCCCAAAAATTTATTCTACAAAACACTAGTATATTCCCATAGAATACAAAATCCGGCCCCAAATAATACTGGTAATACTGAAAATACTCACATAATCTACTTACCCTGGTTTTGGGATGGTTCCCAAACTTTTCAAATCAACATTCCGCTCTGACTATGTTGTAGAAAATCTCCTTAGGATCACTGTGGTAGCTTCCGATCGTCAAACCGGGGAGAGACGGAGTCGAAATCTTAGAGAGAAGTCGGAGAAATCGTTTTATAGAGAGAAAGAGAGAGAGAGAGAGAGAGAAGAATTATAAAATGAATTTCCCATCAAAAATCTATTTTAGGGCTATATATAAAATGTTGTCCGCGTGGCCTTATCAATGAGCCACGTCACCTCGTCGACAAGTCCAAGTTGTAGTCTCATCGATGAACACCTACTCCTCGTCGACAAGATTCAGGTACTGAAAACGCCCTCTCGGTAACTTCTCGTTGACGAGATGAATGTCCCCGTTGACGAACCCAAGAAGGATGCTCGTCAACGAGCACCCTATGTTCGTCAACGAGGCCTTGTAAATTCCCTATAAAAATTTCCCTGTTTCTCTCTTTTCTTTTATTAGTTAATACTATAATTATTGGGGTCTCTACATTTATGTTGATATTAATGACGTGTTTTCTCAGCTGGGGTTGATGATGATTGGCAAAAGATTGTATATTTTGTAATATTTAAACATTTTGTCACACACTGCTATGATTTGTTCTTCCTTACTGAAATGTGTCTCACCCTAGTGGATGATCATATTTTTAGGTCCGTCAAGAGATTGTGTTTAGGACTCTGGCAGGGTAAATTTTTGAATATTTTGGAAAGTTTGTATAAACAGCTTATGTATAGTTTATGTATGTTTTTAAATACTGGTATGCAATATAAACAAGTTGTGGTAGTTGTTTATAGGGTACATATATGTATTTAGGTAGACTCTGGTATTAAAATTGAGGATGTATGTTTTATTTTCGCTGTATGATTGTGATATATGGGGTTAGAAATAGGTGAATGTAACACATGACCTCCGAGCCCCACTTGGTAGGTTGGGGGTGTTACATGCTCCTCCTGAAAAGCGCTAGAGGGTTCATTTTGGTAAACTTCTCTATCGTACACCCTTGGGCTGTAGATGGGACGGGCCTCCCTGCTCCCTGGAGCTCTATGCAATCTCAGTCATAACTTGCTGAGTTACGCTATGCAAAACAGCATCTGAATCCCCACCACCCATGCTAGAAGGCCCTGCACCATCATCGCCGCTAGCATGAGTACTACTACCTCCAGGGTCCATCTTGTAATAATACCAAATTATTTTGAGAATCCGAACCTCATAATACTATTCTTACATTAATATAACTAAAATATCCTCGTACCACCTATTACTAATTTAAAGCTTGTCCTACCATATGGAAATAGAAATCGATGATAGTTTACTATGATTTTCCTGAAATCGTCACCCTATGAAAATCAAAGAAACCACCTCGAAGTTCCCACTTTCAAACTGTAGAACAGAACCCTAAATTCTCATCTTAATTCCCCAACATTAACTCACTAAAATTCTATTCTATCTCAATTTTCTATCCTTCTCAAAATTCTATTCCTATATTCTGGTATTGTTTTCCGTTGTACTCTATAGTCTACAGAACCTAACAACCTAGGCTCTAATACCAAAAATGTAACGACCCAAAAATTCATGCCATTTTTTTTATGTAAAATCTATATATATACATAACTGTGAAAACTTCCCTGGATAGTTGTATGTCATGATTTAACCCCTCATGACAGAGTTGTGCGGCCCGTAGGCAATACTTAACACTGGTTGGCCTACCAGGATAAATCAACTGAAACCTCTGTCGTCAGACCGGCCACCTCAACCCAAAGTACTAGGGAGCCTGCAATCTCTCCCAAGGCACGATCAACTACACATAAAATCCATACATTATTTGAGATATGTTGTTGCACTCTAATTTGAATAGCTACGGTACCGTACTCTGAAATCTGAACTGATCCATCAGGGTCTGATACTATATAATACTAATTTATATTTATCTTACTGTTTTACCATGATTCTGTTCAACTATAATAAGCATAACATTGTAAAAGCTCATCTGAATAAACTGAAATTATATGAATAAACTGAAATATCTGAATGTTATGGTTCTGTAATCTGTATATCATGGTATACTGTAAATGCTGTAAAAACATCTTTCTATTATATATGTTGTAAATCATAATTCTATAAATTCTATAAATCATCTTTCTGTATATATATACTGTAAATCATGATACTTTAGAAGTTGTGTAAATATTGTACTAAACTAATATTTACTCATGTCACAATTAAATAAATAAGAAACCCATAAACTATAATCTACATTTTCTGGTAATAAAGGTAACATATAATTTGTAGAGTTTTCCCTGATAACATATATTTTTATATCTCAAAATACATATGTTTTACTGGTAAAATTTCTAAAATTACTAACATAGCATATTTCTCTTACCTAACTGACTGGGAGATTTGACTCCAACTTTATTCTTATATCCGCAGCATACCAAACTCCAAAACCCTGAAATATGTACATTTCCTAATTCCATCAACCCAACTCAGAATAATAACTATATTTGCCTTTTCCCCAAGCTCACACACCTCTTTATTTATAAAATTCTAAACTACTAATTATTTATCAATATTACCCGAGCTTCTAAGAAAACACCCGTTGGGATCTTCAACCCATGCCTGTGGTGTTTGGAAACCCAAACCCTGAAATCACAACACCCTAATTTGATCAACTCAAACACCAATATTTTTCCATCTTATACAAAATCTAAGTTTATAAAGTTTGATAACTACAAAAGCCCTAAAATAACCTACTTACTCTGATTTTGGGATGGTGCCTAAACTTCTCAAACCAAAATTCTGCTCTGACTAAGTTGTAGAGAATCTCAACAGGATCATTGTGGTAGCTTCTGATTGTCGAACCAGGGAAAAACAAGGCCGAAAACTTAGAGAGAAGGTGGAGAATCTGAATTCTAGAGAGAGAAAACGGAGGAAGGAAGGATTTCTCGCCAAAAATCTAATTTTTGCATATTTATAGGTGGCTGACCATGTGGCTTCATCGACGAGACATGTGGACTCGTTGACGAACCGAAGAAGAGAGTTCATCGATGAAGGTGATGAGCTCGTCGACAAACCAAAAGGGTCTGTATTACCCTTCTCGGTATCACTTCGTCAACGAGACACTGAAACTCATCCATAAACCTTATAAGGGATTTCATCGACGAACCCTACTTTGTCCCTTTTCAAATTTTCCTTTTTCTCCTATTTATTTCCCTTTCTCTCTATTATTTATTTGTGTTATTTGTGGCTCTTGTACTTCTGTTTTGATAAGTAAAGAAGGAAGGAGAAAAAAATATAAAGGGGCAGCACAGCAACACTCGTCGATGAGAGCCCTGTATTCGTCGACGAGGGTATAGCAGAGGTTCGTCGATGAGGGTATAGTAGAGGTTAGTAAAATCTTGAACAGTTCTTATGGGTAATGATACTTCTTGCAAGATCATTGGCATGGGAAATTGTTAGAATTTTTGTATTCCCAAGAAGGGGAGGTGAATTGGAAATTT
Organism: Malania oleifera; assembly: GCF_029873635.1. Taxonomy (NCBI): domain Eukaryota; kingdom Viridiplantae; phylum Streptophyta; class Magnoliopsida; order Santalales; family Ximeniaceae; genus Malania; species Malania oleifera. The sequence continues at coordinate 13,891,570 of NC_080429.1, read as the reverse complement.
TAAACTTTTTCTCCTAGGTGAATTTATCCAATGGCGATATATGCACGACCTAGGGTCTGTCTATGCAATTTCCAAATGTGTAGATAAAAATGATGTGGAAATTAAATCAAACACATCATTCACACCATAACATACATGTGCGGTAAATATAAAGCACAGAAATATAAACAAGGCACACGATATGTTATCGGGGTTTGGCCAACTGTGCCTACGTCCCTGCCTCTAGCTCGCAAGCCAAAGAATTCCACTAATAGCTCACTTAAGGGTAGAGCGACACCGATCAACTAGGTCAATTAACACAGGGCTGACCTCAACCTTAACCAGGTCAATTAACGGGGCTGACCTCAACCTACACGCCTTAACAGGATGACGTACCTAGCTTTCCTAACCGAGTCTAAACCAATTCGAGACTATTCTAGGGCTAGCCTCCCTCTTCAGGCCCATGTCTGGAAATACAACAGACGTGTATTACAATCAAATGATACAGTGATTGTGCTTTCGTGTAAAGCATATATTTACCCAAATGCGTGCAATAACATACACCACAATATGATTCAATATGTAAGCTCAGTGTGGTCTAGATAGTTCAACTCTCAAAAGATGTTTTCTATCAATGTAATACTTACGTGAGAGTGTCAAACAAGCAATCTTTGTATCACAAGATATTTTCAATCTAATAGTTCACTCAAAGATACTATCAAGACAATATATATATATATATATATATATATATATATATGTATATTTCAATGAGCGGGTTTTCTCAATCATATGATGCTCCAGTAATATATATGTTCGGTTTGCAAATGATATTCAATATTTGTATTCAGCAAAGGATATGTGAGTTTGATGAATATTGCGACAAAGATTTTATCAGACAAACAAATATCTCTTCCAATGTTTTTCAAGATAAAGGCACAATAGATATTTGAAAATGTTTGAGAAGTTTTTGCAATCCAAAACAAATACAAACTTCTCGAGATATTGTAATAAGTGTGCAATACTCATAAGTTTTATAAAAGCCTTCTTAGGAGAGACTTATTAACAAAGTCCCCTAAGAATACTAAGGTTTTGCTCTCAATAGAATCAGATCAATCAAACAAGGTAAGGAGAGCAAACCTATGAACACAAACACTCAATCCATTTACAAATGATGTAGGCACTAATAAACGATAAGCATGAGTGAATGAGGCTAAAAAATGAGTAGTATAGGCTTTTGAGTTTTCAGAGAATTCTCCCCTAATCAAAGTGGCTAATCCTTGTTTATTTTCACAAAATAATCTCATATATATAGGCATAGGAGAAAATATGACCGTTGGGGACCTACTGGGTATTATTAGGGAAGTTTAATGATGTTTAAAGCATTTTAACCCTATTTAAAAAATATTTAACTACGGTAAAAATCAGGGCAACCTGAGAGGTCCGATCGACCAGAAATGTTTCGATCAATCAGGTCTCATATGGTTCGGTCGACTAGGGGAATTTTGAACTAAGGGCTCGGTTGACCAAGAGAGGGTGATTTTTCATTTTTTCGAGGTTTGATCGACCATACCATTTTGAACTGGCTGGTTCGGTTGACCAGACCATTGAGATTTCTACCCTCGGTCGACCAGGTAATTGGAGTACAAAAAGGGGTCGGTTGACCAGATGGTCAAAATGTTGACCTAGGGAGGCTTTGATCGACTAAGGCTTTTTGAACTACCTAGTTCGGTCGACCGAAAGTGCACAAAGTGTGCATTTAGGTCCCGTTTTAACACACACAAATCCTAATGAAGTGCCTAACAAACATGGGTGCAAATGTGTGTGTCCTAGGGTCATTTATGATTATGAATACACCGAAAAAGTTCAGTGTCGGTCGACCAAAGGAAAAACCCTAAGGTCTTTCTAAGGTCATTTCTCACTCATGGTTTGTTTGAGCTTACGTATTATCATGCATGTAATGTGTGTGAACTTATTACAAACCAAAGCCCTAGTTACTATTACAGACCAATTAAATGAAATATATTACAATGCTAACTAGAAATTGGTCTTCAGGCTTTGCTTATTTTGTGCACATCTTGATCTTAATAATCTTAGTTCCTGTACAAAACCTCAAACACCCATTAGTTACAATGAGTATTTGTCATAATCAAAACCGAGCATGACCAATAAGGTCAACAGAAATGTAAAGATAAAAATGTTTGATAATGCTGTAAGAACATTGTGTAATGTAAGACATATACCTAAGTTGAGAAAGAGTTCAATATCTCATTGCATGTTGGATTGTAATGACTACAATTACAAGTCCAAAGGTGGAGTCTTGATGGTATGGAAAGGTAATTTGACTATGATGAAAGGGCAGAAACTAGATGGGAATATTTACATATTGCTGGGAACTATCATTGTAGGTGGAGTTGCAACCGTGAATGCTGAATTAGATGAGGTCGTCTTATGGCATATGCATCTTGGGCATATAGGAGAACACAGCATGAAAGAACTATACAATAGAAAATTGTTGAAAGGCATCATGTCAGTTGGAATTCTGCAAATTTTGTGTTCTTATAAAACAGAATAGGGCAAAATTCAGTTCAGCTACTCACAAGACAAAAGGAATTCTTGACTGTGTACCTTCAAATGTTTAAGGCACAGTAAGAGTTGCATCAAAGGGTGGACATGTGTACTATGTGAGTTTCATTGATGATTACTCACGGAAAGTTTGGGTTTACTTCATGTGTTACAAAGCTAGTACGTTTGCTAAATTTAAGATTTGGAAGGCTGAAGTGGAAAACCTGACAGGAAGAAGAATCAAATACTTAAGGTCAGATAATGGGACTAAAAGCTAAGGTGTAGTCCCAAAAGGGGGGTGAATTGGGTTTTAAAATTTCTTTTAAAACTTTTTATAAATTCTTTAACTTAATTTAATTCTTTCAACGAATTCTTGATTTCTTGTTGATTTAGCAATCACACAATAAAAGCTTAATTCTCTTTATCTAATCCACAACCACAAAACAAATAAACATTCAATCAACCACTCAAACTAATTAACCACAATGCAAGTAACCAATCAATTAGCTACACAATATTCAATCAAGATGTTTAGTTTGTTTGCAACCCTGTGGTGAATAAAATCGTAAGCCCTGTAGAGAATGTAATTTGTTTCTCAATTTGATATTTAACACAACATCCACACTCTTCCCAAATTTCAGAATTCAAATAAACTCTTAGTTAATTTATCTTTGGGTGTTAACCAATCAACGTACTCCCTTTGAGGTTTACGCAAAGTATTAATCAACTAATGAACTCCCTTTCAGTTTTCGCAATCCCAAATCAAAATTAAACTTTAATTTTATTTAATTTCTAAATTTACGTAGTATATATGATTTAGGAATTTAAAACATCCACGCAGTTAATATTGTGCTCAAAATAAAGAGCAAGGGAAAGAGAGAGTGAGACCACTGTTTTTATAAGGTTCGGTTTATCTCCAGCCTACGTCCTCGTCTTTGGCAAACCACCAAAGGATTCCACTAAATCAGTTCCTTTCCGAGCAGAACAACACCATTAAACACTACTTCAATAGGAAAGAGCACAGCCTCTCCAAGTGATATCCCCTCACTGGGTCACTCTTTCAATAGGCTAGAGCTACACCTCTCTAAGCGATACCCCCCCCCCCCGGCTTAGCCAACAATCCAAACAATCCTTGGAGTCGTCAATCTACAAGAAAATCAAAAAGAATTTTTGTATACAAGAAACACTCTCTAAAAAGAGTAGGTTAGTACAAGTTCAGCACTATATACTTCAATGTAAAAATATCAATATGAAATAGAATGAAACTCAAGTGTAGAATTCACCAAATTCTTTCTTAAATGAAGATTGGCAGTAGAAACTCAGAGTAGTAAGGATCAACACTTTAGAATATCTTAGTAAAAGAGTTTTGAAATGAGTGAGTAAGAGAATTTTATAAGAACAAAAGTGCTTTCAGCTTATCAATCAGATTTTTCAATTCTTGGTGTATTTTGATTTGCAAAACCATGTATTTATAGGCTTTTAAAAATGTTTTCGTGTTGCCCAAGATTACTTGGAGTATCTTCCAAGTTTTTAGAAAATTTGGAGCATAAGAAATCTTTATTTCGAATTTAAAATATTTAAAAAATTTTCTCGTTAACAGTGTTCAGATGACTGAAGTCTCGAGTTTAGTCTTCTTAAGTTCTTTAAAGCATTGAAAAATCAAGTCTGGACACAGAGTCAGACGACCAAACTTGAGGTTTAGATTTCTGAAGTCTCAGTTCATTCGACTGAACTCACACTTCAGTCTTTAGAAGGTACACTGTCTCCTTAGGTTTTCAATAGGAAAAACTTCAGTCCTCTGTACTTAATGTTCAGTCTTCTGGGTAGACAAAAACCTGACAACTTTGACCTCCCCTCCTTTAGTATTTTGGTCATAACTTTTTCTATACAGCTCCAAGTTAGTTGATCTTGGTATCAACAAAAAGCTAGGATAAAATCCTACAACTTTCATGTTGAACATTTTTTAAAATAAGGAGTTTTTTATAGAAAAAAATGCTTATAAATGCGAATGTAGAAAAATTAACAGCATTTGAAAATTCCTATTTTTGGTGCTTTTCATTCCAAAAATAATTTTAACCTTTTGAAATAATTTTTGACCTTATAAAAATATATTTCAAGTGTTTTAAAATATATATAGGTCCAAGAAATTAACCTAAGAGCTTCAAAATATTTCAAATGATATTTAAACATTAAAGCACTTACATAAAGACTTCTAAGACATTTGACATTTTAAACACTTAAATCTTCATGTAAGTTTTGGCTCTTTCTTGGTCTTCAAGATTTAATATTCTCTGAGCTTTCTATTTAATATCATGCTCTCATATTCTTCAAGTTTTCTTTAAATCGTCTTTGAATTCATGCTTTAAGCTTCATATGATCATCTTTCTTTGATGTATAACCTTTCAATGGATCCTTGTGAACACTTGAACTTACTTTCTCTAAGTGAGTCCTGAAATGCCATCACTTAACTAGATATGTTAAGTTCCCACTTGTTTGTTAGCATCAAAATAGGATTTTAAGCCTTGTAAGGTCAACAGGGACCGAGTATGTTGATTCTCAGTTTATGGAGTTTTGTACGCAGCAAGGCATCAAGAGACATTTTACAGTTCACCAGACACCTCAGCAAAATGGTGTGGCAGAACGGATGAACTGAACTCTTACTGATAGGGCTCGGTGTCTCATATTGAATACAAGGCTACCGAACAACTTTTGGGCCGAGGCAGTTAGTATGGCTTGTTTTCTGGTTAACTGGTCACTAAGGGCATCACTAATGGGTAAAGTGGCGGAAGAGGTTTAGACAGGAAATGTAGTAGACTACTCCGAATTGAAGGTATTTGGGTGTCTAGCCTATGTCCACATGTCTAGTGAGGGGAGGTCTAAGTTTGACCCGAAGTATCGTCGTTGCATCTTCTTGGGATATCCAGAGGGTGTGAAGGGGTATAAGTTGTGGGATCTAGTGGCAAATAAGGTGGTGATCAGTAGAGATGTAATCTTTGATGAGAAGGCTATGGTGAAGCATACTTAAGAGTTTGATGAACAGAAATAGGAGCTAGAAAACTGGGGCAGTGATAAACATATCGTGTAGGTGGACTTAGAAGCTCAGGGCAACGAAAATGGCCATGGTCCTGTGGTTGCAGGGAGCTCTAGCTTGGAAAGCCAACAAGTCGACAATATTCCATTAAGAAGATCCAAACACACTATTCAGCCTCCGCTAAGGTATGGGTTTGAAGAGTTAGTGTCTTATACTTTTCTTACTAGTTGCAATGATCCAACTATATTTCAAGAGGCAGTGCACGACTAGGAGAAAGATAGATGGATGGGAGCAATGATTGAGGAAATGGAGTCACTACGTAAAAATCAAACTTAGGAGTTGGTGGAGCTTTTAGATGGGAAGAAACTGATTGGGTGCAAATGCGTGTACAGGAAGAAGGAGGCAATATCAGAAAAGGAAGATGGGAAGTTCAAGGCACGGTTGGTGGCAAAAGAATACTCACAAAAGAAGGGAATAGCTTATGATGAAATCTTTTCTCTAGTGGTCTGACATACTTCTATAAGAGTTGTGTTGGGGTTACAAATGGACGTGAAGACAGCATTTCTTCACGGTGACTTGGAAGAAAAAATTTACATGGTACAGCCGGAGGGATTCATTGAACTAGGAAAAGAAAATTTTGTTTGCAGGTTGAAAAAATCTCTTTATAGGCTGAAACATTCTCCAATGCAATGGTATAAACAGTTTGATTCGTATATGATGAAGATTGGCTATAAACGGTGTGAGTATGATTGTTGCGTACATATGAATAAACTTGATGATAGCTCACTTATTTTCTTGTTATTGTATATCGATGATATGTTGATAGCTGTAAGAGGGATGGGGATTTGTCGAGATAGGACTGCAAGGAGATTATGGTTATCTTAAGGTGGTTATGTGCAGAAGGTGTTGGAGAGGTTTAGCATGGCTGATGCAAGACTAGTGTGTACACCTCTAGTGAATCATTTCAAATTGTCTACTACATATTGCCCAAGTTCAGATGAGGAAATACAAGACATGTCAAAGGTCCCCTATGCTAGTGTTGTGGGGAGTTTAATGTATGTCATGGTAGGTACTAGACCAGATTTAGCTCATGCAGTGAGCATGGTGAGCAAGTTCCTCTATAATCCTGGAAGGCAGCATTGGGAAGCCATAAAATGGATACTTAGATACTTGCGGGGTACATCAGGATATGGCATCATGTTCGGCAAGCAATAGGATTGTCCTTCAGTTTTAGGGTTTGTTGATGCAGATTATACTGGAGATATAGATGACAGAAGGTATACAACGAGATATGTGTTTACCCTTGTAGGAGGACCGGTATGTTGGAGATCCATGGTACAGTCTCTGGTTGCATTTTCCACGACTGAGGCAGATAATATGGCAGTTGCCAAAGCTGCAAAGGAGGCCTTATGGCTTTTCTAGTTTAGTCAGAGAATTGGGGTTACAGTAAGAAGGTGTGGTGCTGCATTGTGATAGTCAAAGTTTCATTTACTTGGCAATGAATCAGATATACCATGCTAGGACTAAGCACATTGATATGAGGTTCCACAGGGTTCGGGAATTGATTGCTTTGGGTGAACTTGTGTTGGAGAAAGTTCACACGTCTGAAAATGCAGTGGATATTCTGACGAAATCAATTACTTCAGAGAAGTTCAAGCATTGCTTGGACTTACTTCATGTCTCCAAGTAGTAGAAGGGAGACATACCCAACCAAGCATTTTTAAGTTCAAAGTGAAGCAGTTCATGTTTTAAAAATTCTCCTAAGGGGCATATAATCACCAAGGTGGAGATTGTTATTTTTCGCTCTCATACTTCTCTTTTGATAGGCAAAGAAGGAAGGAGAAAAAAACATGAAGGGGCAGCACAGTAGGACTCATCGACAAGAGTCTTGTATTCGTCGACGAGGGTATAGTATAGGTTCATCGACGAGGGTTCTGAAGCTCGTCGACGAATAATTACCGAGAGCATAAAATTTCAAACTTCCAGAATCATTGACGAGATTCCTGTATTCATCGACAAAGGTTCTTCTTGGTCTCATCGACAAAGCCACTGTGTTCGTCGATGAGGGGCGCCTGGGCTGCGACAGTTTTCTAAAGTTTTGAATTTTTGAATGTTGGGTGGTTAGGAAAATTGGGGGGGGGGGGGAAACCTCCAAGGAACCTCTATATATGTCATCTGGGCATATTTTAAGAGGGAGAGTGATCATTATTGAAGTATATTGTGTACATTTTGATTTCCATAGGGAAATTTGTATGTCATTACTTCCGTGGATGTAGGCTTTGCCGAACTACGTAAATCATTGCGCTGATCTTGTTCTGATTGTGTGTGTGTTATTTATATTCACTTGTTGTTGCTTATTCCGCTGTGCATCTTCATTGTACGATCCATATCACAACAATTTTCTATTATTTTTCGGGTCTCTACACAAACCCAAGTTGGGGTGTTACAAAATGATCAGAGCAATTACTCAGTCGGAAGTGTGATGAGATTCACATCGCCTGGGTTTGGAAATGTGGGTTCGCAACGAGGACGTTGTGTTCTGTAAGTGAGGGAGAATGTAATACCCTGTGGAAGAAAGACTTAAAAAAAGATTTAATGTTACTATCCATATCAGTAAGGTGCACATTTCTTTTCAGGAGTCTTCTCATAAGAACTCACGGTTAAGCATACTTGACTTGGAGTAATCTTGGGATGGATGACCTTCTGGGAAATTTTCTTAGGAAATGTGTGAGTAAGGACAAAACACACTAAAAAGAACATGTGTTGGTCTATGAGGGCAGTCATTAGTCCGATAAGGCCCGCCCCCTTGTTGTCCGGTCCAGGGGTAGGAGGAGAGATACAGTGCTCCCTAGCAGACCCAGGTTGGGGAGCTACAGGTTGCACCAGTAAGGAGGGTTCTCCCGGTTGCATTGTACTTCACACAAAAATGAGTGGTGTGAAATTCAAAATAGTACGAGTTATCAATGCATAATTGGAGAACTAAAACTATAATTTTTGTTATGGAAGGGACATGCAGGATGTTCTTGAAAAGGAATGTAGATGAGTTGAAAGAGAGGGAGGTATCACCAGAATTTTCAATTGGAAGGCCATTGTCATCACCTACTCAAATAGTCTCACCACCTGCATATGCTTCAGACGATAGATTTAGGTTAGAAAAATCATTGGTGAGATGATGTGTAGCTGCAGAATCAGGGTACCAGGATGTTTCTGAGGGTTGAGTCTGTTGTGTCTGAGCTGTGTAATTGGTCGAGAAGTTACTGGGAGCCTCAAACTGATATGAGTGGTTGAAATGGCAGCGGCATTGAAGGGCAACATGGCCAGCTTTGTTGTAGACCTGACAGGTTGGGTGGAGAGCATTGTAGTGTGGAGAGGATGTTAAGGGAGAAGAGGTTCGGCCACCACGACCATTAAAGGGGTATCGACCCCTGCTACGCCCCTGTCGCCCACCATGATTTGGTACACGACCACGCTGGTCTCGAGCAGAGGAGGCAAAGTGCATTGAAGGTTCCAAATAGGAATTTGTGGTTCAGTGTGAAAGGGTGAGGTGAGACTCATGAATGAGGAGAAGCTGATAGATTTCATAGGAAGAAACAGAGGAGGTTCTGGTGGTGATAGAGGTGACGAATGACTCATATGAAGGCCCAAGGCCATTCAGTAGATAAGTGACCAGATCCTTATCTAAAATCGGGCTACCAGTAGCAGTAATCGAATCAACAAGAAAACGAACCTTACTGAAATAGTCAGAGATGGACAGATCTCCTCGGGTAAGATTGGTGAGCTGAAAACATATTTGAAATTCCTTGGCATGCAATTGAGATGAGAACATAAATGAGAGGGATGTCTAGAGCTAGTGAGCAGGGTTGGAGGAGAGCACATGGCCGAGAATAGAGTCTGAAAGGGAAGAGAAGAGGATACTGAGAACTAGTTGGTCTATACGCTGCCAGGAAAGAAATTTAGGGTTAGGTTTTGGGTTCAACTAGGAGGAATCAGGAAGGAATTCTGATGTAGAGGTGGAAAAGCCATCGACGAAGGAGAAGAGATCTTGCCTACGTAGGTAGGGAGAGACTTGAACCTACCACAAGAGATAGTTGTCAGCAGAGAGCTTTGTAGTTACTATATGGGAGAAGGAAAAAGCAGCAGACGAGTGAGAAAGAATGAGAGAAGACTGGTTTGCTCCCATTGCTGAAGGACCTGCAGGATTGTTAGTCGAAGACTCTAATACCATGTCGAAATACAGAATGGCTGAAAATGCTTCTCTACTTTCTCATTGAAAGATGGACAAATATTTATACAGAAAAATAGAATTTGAAAACAAAATAAAAAATTGTTACAAGTTTTTGTATAAAAAACAAAAAAGGAATAACTAATTACAAAATGAATAACAAATCAGGAACTTCTAGATTCCTACACGCCAGCTGTTTGTGAAAAGTCCTCCGTGAGGGTAGCTGGGTTGTGTAGCTTGATACAGGTCACCTATACAATTTTCCCAGAGATTGACCTTTATGCGGGAGCAACAAATTAAAATTAAATAAATAAATAAAACAAATTTGAAATAGTGTTTAAAAAAAAAAAAATTGTGGGGTTTGGGCTGAGGGGGAAGGGGCTCTCCCATAGTACTTCCATGGGAGGAGTCCTCACATAGACTTGATACATATATATATGAATATCAAAAAGTTTTAGTGAAGAGGTCTTGGCCTATTCGGATTATCATCTTTTTCAACTTCACACATATACTTACAATTCAATCCTCCAACTATTAACTTGACAAAAAAACTCAACTCTTAACTTTGCTATTTTAGAATTCCAAACTATAGGCTCTTATACTAAATATTAGTATCAATAGGATCATTGCACTAATACATACATATATATATATATATATATATATATATAAAAGCATCAACTTGACATAAATATTAAATTTTGGATTCACTTATATATCTAAATTACTCTTCCTCCACTCTCATTCCTCTAGGAGAGAAGTCTGACAAGTACAAATTTCTTTTTCTATTTAATCAATATAGTCAAGTTTTCATTGATAATCATGTGAAGCAACTTGTGTGAATAGCACCGCCAACCAACCTTCACTGGTCCCAAATTTTACCATTACGATTACTATTAACCCTGTGCCCTGCAAGCTGCAGTGGGTAATTTACGCAAGTTGGGAAATGCATGCTCAGGAACTTACTTGACAAGTGTGTTAAAATGTTATTTTATTGGCAAAGTGAAATATATTATTACATCTTTTCTTTTCTATGACCACCTTTAATAATCAATCCATATGCACGAAGAAGGGAGGCATCCAGAATCTCAGAACACAAGTTTTTATAACAGGTGAAATGAAACATGTGCTTTTGAGGTTCCACTTGGCCATTTTTCTAATATTAAGAGAACTAGCACCCTGTGGTCCTCCCCCTTTAGGGTTTTTGTAGGGTAATTTGGGACTCATTAGCTCAATTATTGCTATATTTGTTCTTCAATTGTCATTACACTGTAATCTTTTTGGGTACTTTCTCGCATCATTTCTGTCAAATGCGCGATGTTTCATTACCTCGCCATTCTTTTTTTCTTTTCTTTTCTTTGGCGTCTTTTTGGGCCATTTGGAAAGCAAAGCAAAGCAAAGCGGATGGTCCTGTTTTGCTTTTGCTTCATTTTGTTTTCTTATTTTTATTTTTTTTTCTTCTCATGATTGTGGAAAGAGAGTCTCAAGCTGCCGACAAGGTCTCTGAGAGAGAGAGAGAGAGAGAGAGAGAGAGAGAGAGCTCCATTTCAAGTCCCTTTCCTGCAGTAAGCTGTGTCACAAAAGTCGCAGGAGGAGAGTAGGAAGCTTGGCTCTACCTCCATTTTTCAGGAGGATAGCTGCTTCAGTCAAGACTGACGTGACATACCAATCTTAGACGTTCGTGTTTCATAACGAGTGAAAAGCAACTCATAATAAAATGCAAGGATGATTAAAACTGAACAGTCAAATAATTAAGATCTAAGTATTTCTCTAATGGTTGAATGAACAATGAGAGCAAGACAGTGGCCACCCAAATCAGCATTCTGAGCTTAGATTTAAAATTCTGATTTGGGTTTTTTTCAATTCAAACTCAGTGACACCAATAGTTAAATGCATTGTTTCCCAGACGCAGCATTAGGCATTGTTTCATTGCCGACAGTGTCTTAAAGAGGAGAAAGAAAGACGTGGAATCTTAGAAAGAGATTTGAGGATCACTCGGACTGCTTTTTGTACTACACGGAATTGACTATAAAAGGCTTCCCTCCCATTGTGTGAACCCAATTCCCAAGGGAATAGGTCGACAGAAAATGGCAATTTTTTTCATCCAAGTTCGTAGAAGAAATTTGGTCAAGTCTGAAAAACAGAAAATCTAATTGCATTTTTAGCATCTGTTTTGGGAGAGACAGCCGAAACGTGAATGTCTTCAGTCTGCAACATGTATTGTTTACAACTTAATCTACAATGTGAAAAAGAATTGTCTCAATGGACATGAATCAGCTTTTGACATTAAAGGACTAGAACAATTAGGACAAAAAGACATTACCCTCCGAAATTTGATAAAAATACATGAATGCTTAAAAATCCTATTAACCTTTTCTAAAATTTTAAAAATATTACAAATCTCTTCTCAAATTTGCCAAAAATATACATATCTCGCTTCCAAAGACTTGCCTTTTCACAAAAATATAAGAAAAATTTTATTTTTTTGGACAAATTTCATGAAAGGTCCCGACATTCTTGAAACCTCAAACGAGATTAGCATTTTTCTTGTCAAATCTCAAGGGAGGTCAATGTGTTTTGTCCAAATTAGTTAAAATGTCATATTTGGTTTACAAATGGAGTACGAGTAGGAAATAAATAGAATAGAATGAATAAGAAGTTTGACGAAATTAAGTGATAAGTTCAATTATACCCCCTCGATTCCATTCCATTCCATTCCTGTGTACCAAACTTGTCTTAAATGAATCTAGGTTTGACAGAAAATGACAAGAATGTCAAGATAGCATTTTGTCATTAAAACAATTGTTAAACATCGACATTAAAATAATGAGTAAGTTTTAGCATGTAATGCGTAGGTTTCTTAGAAGACATGCTAAATGTTCAAAAGTCTAAATTTTTTAAGATGATGATCTTATGTTCAATGGATCTTCAGTTAATAAAAAAATTGCCAAATATACAATGAACTAAAACTTAAGTCATCAATTTAAAATTAATGATAAAGTTAAGTGGTCATCATTCATAAAATTTACCCCAATCACCAATTGGGCGTACTTCTTCAAGTTAGAAGATAACCATGATGTGATTCCTATACACAAAGCCTCAAACTCATAGAAAGCAACCACCAAAACATTCCAATCCACTCTATGAGCTGCATGGATAAGTTTACAAACAACAATATGAAACTAAAATGAAACCAAAAAAAAATTGATTTTCAGGAAAGTTACATGTGAGAAGATGACTTTCAAGGGGAAGATGGAGTGCAAGCATGCGGGGACTGAGTCATTGCAGGCAGGCAGGCCACCGACACTGAGGGACATAAGGTTTAAACTGATGCCTGTGGGCACAGAGGATAAGGACCCCCATTGTTGTTGGCCCTACTCGTAATTAATGGCCAACAATCATTGTACTCATGCAGCACAGTGAAGTAAAGAAACCCAACTATGAGTTCCTTCTCTGGGCTCATCTTTCTCAAGACGTCCCTTGTTGATTGTGATTTGTAGGGAAGAATTGTTATGTATAGAAAGAGATTTCAGCAGAGAGACTATTTCAGCAGAGAGACTATGTGCCCTAAACACATTTGCAAACCCAATTGTTTTTTCTAAAGTATTAAACTAAATAGCTATACACTGATCATCATTTTGCCAGACCCCCATCAGAATCTGTTATCATTTGTGGGCAAGCTATTTGATTACCAAAACCCCATTCATTTTTACCTCATTTTATGTCAGCTTGTGCCCTCCACAGGAAGCAAGGTATAAAGGTTATTCATTTTCCATTCATCAGCCAATACTGTTGGATTGCAATATAGAGCTAAAACAAAAGCAGAATTGACCTACTTTACCTCCACAATCCACACACACACACAGATGTTGCAACAATTTTCAAATGGGATTTTACTGGATTCAAAATACAACCCCTCTAAAATTCTAAAACCCTAACATCTCAAGTAACAAATCTACATATAGATATGTTCATCACTGTGAATACCAAAACAATACAAATGGCAAACAAATTCAAAGAGAGTGACAGTCGAAAGAAATGGAAAAAAAGGGGGGAATATGAAACTCTATTGTACTAACCCCATTTATTTCAGGTGAACTGAATGACAGATTAAAGGGGGTTTTCTAAACAAAATCTAAATACAGAAAAGAATGAAGAACCGATGCCAAACCAAGTGGACACAAACCCAAAACACACATCCTCACACCAAAACTAAAAATGGAGCAGATACTTTGTTTACCACTTAATCGAAGAATTCCCAATTGAACTTTGGCGCGGCCTGATTAATACTGGCCGATGTGGATGTGGAGGGCGAAGAGACTGGCAGCAGCGCTGGAGTAGAATCGAAAGTTTCCCATTGTGTGGTCACGACCACTGCCCCCGAAGTGGATCGACCAGAGGCCAGTTCTGGCGGGTGCAGCTGCATCTGCTGCATTTGTGCAGCCAAGTTACCCGCAGATCGTCTAGGTTGCTGCTGTTGAATTGGCGGTGGTCTTTGTCCATTTGAATACTTCTGTTGATGCTGCATTGGAGTTTGATCACCATTGCTACTGTGCAGGGAGTTTTTAATCTTCAACATATCCAAAGTTTCAACATACTTCTGTACTCTTCTCACCTTCAAGATGAATTTTTCAAAAAACATTGAATGAGAAATCAAACCCTCAGACTCCAAAACATACACAAAACTACAATGTGTGATTGGAAAACTGGATTCAGCAAATCCATGGAAAAAGATTTCAAATACCTGCATTTTCCTCTGTAATTTAACATCTCCATCGGCTATAATTCCATCCAATTTAAGAAGTTGATTCATCAACAACTCTATCAAACTAAACACATCTGTTTCTGCAACTTTCCCACCCTTAGATATCATTGATTCAAGAGCCGAGACCTAACCAATTCCAATTAACAGTTAATTCAAAGGAAACAACCATTGAGAAAATTCTCATTTTTCTTTCCAGTTTCCATGAACTCAAACAAAGCAAAAGAAGCAATAAGTTTTTCAAATCATTCCCAAGAAGTACCTGGCCGGCGAGCTTGTCGACCTCTAAGCTGATCTCCGAAATGGATTTCGAAGCCCTCTCCATCTTCGCATTGCGCCGCATCTCGAGATAGCGTTTCTCCTGGCTAATCGGGTCTTCAAGCAACACGATCTTCGATCGGTCCTTAACACCCGACATGTCAAGAAAAGCATTTGAATCCCGCTCCTTATCTTTGAACAACAGCTTCTGATCTTGATGATGCAATCCCGTTGGCCCTGTCAACATCTTCTTCAACTCCCCTGCAACCCAATTCACCACCAACCAACCACCATCGATTAATATCATTCAATTTCCTTCAATTTTCCCTTTGACGGGTAATTCCATTGTTTTCTCAGATAACTTTAAACAAACAAACAAGGGAGTTTTAGAGAGTTGCACATTACCGAAAGTGGCTTGAGAGCTTATATTGATTTCGTGGTAAACGGAGCGGTATTTAACCCTCACTCTGAACATCGGAACCGGCGCGGAGATGTGATCGGAATCAGGGGTTCGCCGTTGGACCAGCATTCCTCCCGGTCTAAGCTCCCAATCCGCCGTAGGCCCTCCTCGGTCTCCCCCACCATTGGCCGAGCCGCCATTAAACCCCGAGGTTTTGGTTTTGGTCTTCATTCGCATCATATTTAGCTTTTGTTCTTTTATTTTTTTTTAATTTTTTTTTTTTTACTGGGATTTGACTGTGTCTCGGAAATGCCCAGTGATTGAATCGACTAGAGGCGACCAAAAAGAAACTCAGATCTCTTCTCCGTTTGGGGCGGAACCACCATTACCCATCTCGGTAAAAAGCCGACAGACCCACCTGTAGATTTCCCTGAACTAAGCATTCCACGAGCACTTGCAAAAGCCACGCCCAGAGTGAGTCAGTCACACCCCTGGCAGAGAGAGAGAAAGAGTGACTTGCAGTAGAGAGAAACTTCAACTTTTTTTTGCAGAATCAATAGCTTTGGACCGAAGAAACAACTGAACCCATCAATCTCTAAACCTTCCTCAACAAGTAAACCGGAAAGAGATCACCAGCCAAATCTCCCCCACCGGTGAAAAAGCCGCCGGAAAAAATCAGGACTTCAAAAATGCCAAACCTAGAAACCGCGTCAGATCTCCTCAACCAAATGCAGCCAAATACGATACGGACTTGTTCCCAAAAAAAAAAAACCAGAAACAACAATCTTAGGGCTCTTCAAACCCCGGTTTTCCCGAGAAAAAACGAACAGGAAAGAAAATCAATATTGCGAGAAATCAAACCCAGCAAGTTAAAATTCCAAAAAAAAACACATTTTTTTCCCAATATCTCTCTCTCTCTGGTCTTCTAGAAAACGCTGTGCGAGAAGAGAAAGGAAGAAGAAAAAGAAGAGAAAACGAATGGCCAGCTACAAGTAAGCTGTGACCTTTATATATCATTATAAAAACTGTTTTTATAAAACAGAGAAAACAATGAAAACAAAAGTTGAACGGAAGCCGCCAAAGCTTCGTTTTAAAGGTAAAAAAAGATTACATTTTTAAAAAAATTGGACAGCATAACTCGGGTCTTTCACCAACCTTGGGAATTATCATGTACTCTCCGATCTATTCTAAAAGCCCTGCGCTCGCTTCTTTATCAGCACTGTGGTCTGTGGACGGCCTAAGGGCAATTTTGGAATTTTACTTTGGATCCAATCATTATCGCCTGCTTGATTGGGTTCAAGATGGACGCGTGACTGGTTTTAATTGGATGGAAGCTGTAGAGTGTGTGACCGGATGCAGCTGATCACTACTTTTTCACGTAGCCTGCACCTTCCCCGACAAGCGCAAAATCAAAGCCGGTGAGCGGATGAGGGATCGCAATCGCCCGCCACACGGTTTGCTTCTCCTTTGTCGCAAGTCGCACGCGCCACACGTGTAAACACCACATCCCATCCCAATATATATATATATATACATTTTTTTTTTCCTTATACTTCTTAAAATTTTTTGGAGCAACTCAAAATTTTTTAAATAAAAAAAAATTACACGACTATGTTTATATTCACTAGTATGAATTTTACATCAAATTTATTTCATTCTAGACTCAGATTAATTTCTATTTCAACAAAATTCAATCTAATTTTCTTTTTTCAAATATCATATGCTTAACTCTGCGGTTTCAATTCTAAAATTTCAAACATAAAAAATTAGATACGTATATTAGGAAACTTGGATGTGTGAGATTTTAGTTCATGATGTATTTTAAAGCAAATTAGGTGTAAAATGTTCAAATAACTTTTCGTTTGTTTTTCTCCTATTAAGTCTCTAATTAAAGCTTATATTCAATTAGTTGTTATTGACATATTGTTTACTTAAACATTGTGTTAGTCAATTGCATATTAATAGTGGCTATTAATATGAAAATCTATGAGAGGGTTGGTTCTATCAATCGGATAGGGGATACTATTTTTAAGAACTTTTTCAATCCCCAACTAAACATCTAAGGGGCTCAGGAAAGTAGAGAGACCTTTCTTTTTTTCATCATATATTGGATGATTTTAGTCTATCATTATGATTGTTGTATATTAAATAAACAAATATTTACTCGTTTACTTTTGACTTCATTACGCTAGGTTTTGGTGAACTTTTACTTTCTCTAACATATATATTCAAGTGATAAGCTTAGCCTAAAAAATTTATCTCCACTTTTTTGTAATATTCATTGAACCTGAAAAAAAAAATGAATGTATTATAGTAACATTATAACTTGAATGTTATAATAAATAATCACTTACGCTATTGACAAAGTAAGTTCACTATTTCAACAACTCATATCATTAGGAAAAATAAGCATATAGGTTCATTCATTCTCATGATGGTGCTGAGTGCTCTATCAATATAAATATAATTGTACCAGTAATATTCCGATCTAAACTATACTTTTACTTCTACAATTCTTTTAGCTTCTAATAAAAAGTTCATATACAATTTCATCTTGTATGCCCACTAAATTCTTAAAAATATTTGATTTCATAATTTTCATAATCATAGAATTTTTGTAAGAACACAATTTTTCCCTTCAATTTAAAATTTTTAATTATTTTTCTCTAAATAATATCTAAGCAATATTTTGTACACAAAAATAAAATAAAATAAAATATTTTTAATTCTATTTATTTATATCTGCCATGCTGTACAGGATGGATGCAATAAATTTTTACCCTAAGAATTTTACATTTTACCAAATAGATAATCAATATTGCTTTATTAAGAAGGCCTCTTGATAAGAATTTACTGTTCAAAAAATCAAAAATAAAAATAAAGAGGTGCATATTTATTAATGAAATAAATTCCAAAAAGGGTATTGCCTTTTGTGTGCAAAATGCGCACAATTACTACTCTGGGAAAGGTTGAGATATTTATTATTTTATTTATTTGTAATTTTATACATTTGGGGGTTGCTTTGTCTTTCCGTCCTACTCCCAGTCTCTTTACCAGACCCTCTCTCCTTTTCGCCTAACAAATCAGGGGCACATGGGTCATTCAGGAAAAGTCCATGCCCAAATTGGAGAACAAAATAAAAAGAAAAGTAAACAAAAAGTAATAAATACGCAGGAGTGCAGGACAGATCCATCCATGTCCCCTTCCCCTTGAAAGCCATCACAGCTCTGCTCCTACACGTGGCGCTCATCGGACCGTCGATCGGGGAACCTAGCCATCTGCAAACTTTGACCCGATCAACGCCACCGACACTCCTACTCGTGCGATCAGCACGTGTACCGCCGCAGCACGTGGCGGGTTCGCAGTCTCGGAATGTGGCGGTGATGGTCTCTGTGGAAGAAGAACCCTAGAGCCCAAGTGCATGAAGTTACAGATTTATAAATATTTAATATAATTTTTTGTTACATTTTATTTAAATTTATATAAATTTAATGTTCTTAAATGTTGAGTTGGTACGTGTAGATTCATGCACCCCATCTATTAAAATTAAATTTGATAGTTACATTTTTTTTGTAGTACAATTTTAGTGGTAGGAGCATAAGTTGTATGTCTTTTTTGGAGAAAAAATTATTAGTTGCTACTAATAACCTGTATCGATCATATTTTATTGCATATTTATAGCTCGGATGAAAAACCTATCTACTTGTTAATATTTTGATATTTGTAAATACATTTTATTCGGAGCGGCACACGAATATAGAGCTTAGATTTGAATTGTTTAAATTCAAATATCAATGCTAGTAGTTAGTCGATTTGACACGCTACAAACATGGTAAGTCATTATCAATCCCAATGAATTGTGCTAATTGGCATTTAGGTATTTAAAGAAATTTTATACAATTTAGAATAAAGTCTAAAATTCATAATTTGAGAATAATATTTTGCAATGTGAGGGAAGGGGATACGATGGAGACGTTGCAACTATATATTTTATGATATGAAGAAGTGGGTGGAGAATGGAGGAAGCTTGGATTAGAATATTAGAACTAATTAATAATTTTTGATTAATTTAATTACATTAACTGGGTTTAATATTCAATAAATAATGATTGAATAGGAATTCATTGTTATTAGGGATTTGGGCAGTTGGGGCTTATATGATTGGAGACATGCTACCGACCAACTTGTATGCAAATGAGCAATTGGGCAACCGTGTATTTTTGCGACTAGTGGTTTCCATGGAATCTTGTGGGAGTATGATGGAATTTTTGGCACTGTGCCAATTATATTTTTAAAATATTTTGAAATTTTCTAATGAATAAATTTTACGTTGTAATATTCTTTTTTATATAATACCCTGATTAATTTTGTGTTATACTATTTTTTTTTTAATAACCCGAAGATTCCAATCATTATTGCACCATTTTGAACACTATGGTGCAGCACCAAATTCGATTGATGAAATTCATCTGCCTATTAACGCACCCCTAATAATTAGTCGAGTTAAACCCTCAAAGGGGAATCCAACCCGTGACCTTGAGATTGTCAAAGTCACAAGTCGCCCTTATCACTTGAATCAATCCAATTGGACAAGTTTGTGTTGTACTAAATTGTAAAATAGTTTTATCCCTTATCTCATATTTTTTTTTTTTTTTTTTGCTCTTTTCTATCTCCTAATTTTAATCTTTAAAACTTTATGTATTATGCTTCACCCAATTTTTAACTATAATACTTTCTCCTATAACCTATTCAATTGAAGAAAAAAAGTCAAACATGTCATTTTTCATTTCTAATTTTTTAAAAAAATTAAAAAGGAAAATGTCACCCTTTAAAAGATTTAAAAATTAAAATAAATTTCTAAAATTGAAAATAAGTAATTATTTTTTTGAAAAATTTATATAAATATTAAAAAATAAAGATAATTCATATTTTTAGAAAAATAAAAGTTAAATTATTTATTACTCTTAAAGTTTCAATTTCAAATTGTACATGGACATAAATTAGCCTAAATATATATATTTCAAGTATTAATTTTTTTCGATTCAACCATAAAGAGTTAATTGCATTTTAGAGAAATTTTATAAAGTAATGATTTAATTTATTTTTAATTATCATAATAAATTACTAATGATATGTTATAAAAATAATTAATGTGCAATGAAGTTTACATGAATAGTTTTAATAATTTTTCATGAAATTTCCCATTGATTTGAGAAAGGATTTTTGCATGCCTAATTTTGATTATGAAGAAAATAGTGATTAGAAATAGTGTATGGGATAAAATTTCCCAAACTCTATTTATGCTTTTTGGTTGACAATTATGGCAGCCTTAAAAGAGAGGAAGGAAATGATGCGAGTGTTGTTTGTACTTGTTTGTTTGCCTTTGCCACTCGCACCCCATCTGTCTATTATAAATATCATATCATATATTATTAAATTAAAGTATGCTTTAAAATATTCTGCTGGTCCACAGGCAGCTCACCATTGGGTGGTCATGCCACTCAGCATCCTCCACGTGGCACAGCCTAAAATTCTACCACCAAGCTCAAAATTACAGTCATGGCACATTTTAACATCAAGTGCTGAGAAAAAAATACAAGAAGTTTAATGTTGGTAGACCATTTTTATTTGGCCTATGCCTATTCTGATAAAGAGAATTTGAGGAATCATTATCGCTTTATTTTACCTCTAAATTATTTTACCATGCTTACAATTTAAGACATAATCACCGGGACTAATACAAGTGAAAGTTTACTACTTGATACATACAATTATTGAGAGCTATTTTCTTCCTCAAAGTAGTCTATATATATATATATATTCTTAAGAGAGAGAAAAGGGTAGAAATAAGAGTGAAAATCTCATTTTAGTTTAGATTAATAGCTTGGAAATTGTGACGGCTGTTAAAACTTGATATATATTGTTAGTCCATAACTTAATAGCTTAAATTTTTAGGTAAAATGATAATTTACCATGGTATTAGAGCTAATTATCAGGAAGTTTTAAGTTCTAGTCTTGTTGATTGTGTTTTTTTTTTTTGTGGTATTTAAAAATTTATTGTATGTTTATCTCTTTAAGTGTTGTCTGACTGCACATGCAGGGGAGTACTAAACCTTGACATACGTTGTTGTTGTTGTTGTTCCACAACCTAATGACTTAAGCTTTTAGGTAAACTCTGTTTTTAATTGATTAGGTTAAATAATAAGAATGTGCAAGTGTAAAGCCAAGTTGCCTGTGAGACATTTTAATGGTTAGAGTATAAGACTTCATATTTTAGATTTCAAATTTAAACCTCCAAAAGATAGAGAAAAGTTTTTGAGAAGGGTAGCAGATCTATCTATTGTACAGTTCAAGTCTAATTTATATATATATGTCTCCTAATAAACCAAAAGAAGTGTAGAAATTAATACTAAACATGAAAATTAGCAATGAAAATAACAATACAAATTGATAAAAAGGTAGCATAAGTTGCACCATCAATAAGGATCTGAAAGGATATTCTCTAGTATGTTTTACATTCACAATCGTGTTTACCAATATTAATTACCTATTGATAATCTTTTGGTATTCGTCCAAGATTTGTTAGTATCTTAAATATCCAATAAAGTTAATTAAAAACATCGAAATCAAAAAATATGTCAGCATGTCACCTTGGTGACATAGTAAATAACAAAAATATTTAAATGTTGATATCATTTCTTTTTTATTTTTCTTTGATTCATCTCAATACAAGTGATGACACAGTGATTATCTGCTTATTATTACTAGTTAATTTTATATTTCTATTATTGATTTTCTGTTGTTTTGAAAAAACTCAAAACTATAATTTATTCTAGTAATTGTCTTGTTACTTTAATTACAAAATTTTGGATTAAATAATTTTATTTACAATTTTTTATTAAAATTAGATTAATAAAATGACCCATGTGAATTTTAATATAATTCAATAAAGTATTCCTAAATCTCATAGTTATTGCTATAGATTAGAATTGTTCTATTTTTAATAATATTTTCTAATATTCATTTTTATTACTTTACGTGTTTTTATTGTTATTTAATTCAATGACAAAAATATGCATTCGATTAGATTTTTTTTCTTTTTTTTTAGTTTTCAATTTTCAATTTTTGATTTCTGAATTTTTATATATATTTTTTAGTCTCTTCTTTCTTCTAAAGCTACAATAAAGCCTTGAGTTCAAATATGATGACTTGAGCTTCCTAGTTTATTTAGTCAAATAGTTGAGATTCTATATATAATGATAATAATAAATTATTAACAAAGTTAATTCTTAACAAAATATTTATTTAATGAGTAGGCATGTACATGAGCAAATAAAAAAAAAGAAAAAAAAATATATTACCTCATACAAGCACCTTCTTTTCCACATTTCCCACCAATTATATAGATAAAAAATTTCTCAATGAGCTTTCATTTAGTTCATAAGCTTTGCCTACGGACGCAAGAGTCAAACCTAGAGCTTCTCTATTCAAACTTAGCTTCTTAATTCAAAGTGCTTGAAAATTTAAAATAATGAAGGTAAACAAGTTTTTAACAAACCAAACTTGACTTTATAAAAGATAATTGAGTAACTCTGGTGTTTTCGTAATGACATCTTACGTTTGAATTGGTGTACTAAATGAGTGAATTGGTTAGACATTAAAGTATTTGGTGGCAACTGTGAAATTTTTAAAATTCCTCTGATAAAACCTGACATGGAAACATGCCTAATTCAGATTCAGATTTAGAAGTCTCTTTTTCAATTGTATCCTTTATAAAAAATGAGAATGACAAAAAAACTAAAAAACCAAGTGATTAAAATTATTTTTAAATTTTGTACAATAATAAATTATATTATTTTAATTAATGACAAGAAAATATTATTTATGTTAAACTTTAAAACTTTAACTTATATAATTGCTCATTAATTTTATTAAATGAGCATACTCTTAAAAGTTGAGAAAATTAAAATTAAAAAGCAACACATATTTTCAAATACTAAATACGAAACAGTTAAAAAGTAATTTAGAATTTAGATTTAGTGACCCGTTTAATTTCAATTTAAAATTTGTTCACAGAGTCATATTGAAATTTAGTGTTTCCCAATAAAGCAAATGAATGTAGAAACATATATTAATAATTGGAAATCATAAACACTTGTAAAAATTAATTTAAATTTTTTAAATTCAAGACCTAAATTCTATGCTCAACAGCATCGAAAAGCCCCGAGCACCAACCAAATTGTGTGTTGATCTTCCATTGCTAATTAATTTTCTTGAATGGAAAATGAAAATCCAACTGTCGGAAAATGAAACTAGGAGCATTAGGTATTAGTATTAGTGGTTAAACAATGGATAGTGTCAATTGACCTATTCTTGCTCTTACAATTGAAGTGGCAAGCTGGCAACTATGGTATTAGAAATTAGGATTAAATCATACGGTAGGTCAATAAATTCAACCCTCTCTCTCTCTCTCTCTCTCTCTCTCTCTCTCTCTCTCTCTCTCTCTCTCTCTCTCTCTCTCTCTCTCCATTTACATTGCTACCTATGGGAGGGTTTAATTGTTTTGGCAAGCTATGATTCAAAACTAAGAAATGGCATATTATGGTATGGGTTTTATAAGTATAGAGTAACATTTTATTTATTTTGCGTACTAAAGTAAAATAAAATAGAGTCGATTGAATTTTCATAATTTTGCGTACAAATGAGAGATTCGATATGTTAAAAAAATATTCAAATTTCATGTAGACATATTTGAGCTTGCTCATCGTAAGGGTGTGCAAACGGTCGGTTCGGCCGAATTCAGTTAATTAACCAAATTTTTCGGTTAACACTAATCCCAAACTGGACCGACCGAAATTAGTTGTTGTAACTGAACCTGATGATCCGTACCTGATCTAACAAACTTTTCGGGTAATTCGTTTAACCAAATTTGACTGAATAAATTTAAAATTAATTATAAAAATAAAATATAATTACAAATTTTGTTTCTAGTTTACCAATTCCAGCTTAATTAATAAAAATGTTTATTGATAAAAGGGATATTTTAAGATTAAACATGTAAGATTTTACATATATCATATATTAATATTATTAATGAATATTTTATTATTAATTAATTAGTAATTCGGGTAATTCGGTTAATCGAGCTAAAGATTCCTTATACCCGAATAGAAAACCGAATACCCAAAGTTATCCAAATCTGGAACCGAACCAACCGAACTCAGTCGGTTAATTCAGTTAAATCCGAATTATGCTCACCCCTAGCTCACGATCCTCCGATCCTCTACTAAACAGTAAACGCCAAGGCAATTTTTAGATTTTAGGGATATTCTGATAGTTAAAGTTTAGGATTTTCATGTTGGATGTCTTGACTGAATTCTTAAGGATATGTTGGATGAAGGATTTTATTTGGGAAAAGAAAAGGAAAAAAAGAAGAAGAAGGAAATTCATTTTTCATCATATTTTTTCTCCATATCAGATACTATTGACAATAAATTTTTCTGTAATATAAATAAGAGTTAAGAAAAATCAAATACTAATTATGTGTAAAACTAAAATTTTATTAATTGATTTGTTATATATTCCATTTCTTTCTCACTTTACTTGATAATCAAACACACACACAAAAAAAAAACGGATTCCTTCATATTTTTCTTTCATTTTTCTAACATTTTTAAAGTTCCAAATGGAGCCTAAGAGATTAAAAAGGGATACAAAATGGAAGATGTGCTACTTCTAATAGGGTAGCTACAATTAGTTATATAATAAATTATGTTATTATTATAAAATAAATAATAATATGCAACATTTTGTTGTGATATGGATCGTATAATGAAGATACGCAGCGGAATAAATAACAACAAGTAAATGAAAATAACACACACACAACCAGAACAAGATCAATACAAAGATTTACGTGATTCGGCAAAGCCTACATTCACGGAAGCAATGACACACAAATTTCACTAAGGAAATCAAAATGTACACAATACACTTCTCTAATGATCATCTCTACTCTCAAAATATGCCAAGATGACATATATAGAAGTTCAACGAAGGTTTCCCCCCGTTTGCCCAACCACCCAACGTTCAAAAATTCAAAATTCAGAAAAAACTGCCGCAACCCAGACGCCTCTCGTCAACAAACATAAGGCCTCTTCGACGAGACCAAGAAGACCCTTAGTCGACGAATACAGGACTCTCGTTGACGATGCCAGAAATATGAAAGTTTCTTGCTCTCGGTAATTGTTCATCGATGAGCTTCTGAACCTTCGTCGACGAACCTCTGCTGTTCCTTCATCGACGAGCATAGGCTCCTCGTCGACAAATCATGTTGTGCTGCCCCCCTTCATTTTTTCCTCCTTCCTTCTTTTCTTATCAAAATAGAAGTATAAGAGCAGCAAATAACAATCTCCACCTTGACGATTATACACCCCTTAGGAGAATCTCAAAAACATGAATTGCTTCACTTTGAACTTTAAAAACGTTTGGTTGGGTATATCTCCCTTCTATCACTTGGAGACATGGAGTAAGTCCAAGCAATGCTTGAACTTCTCTGAACTAATTGATTTGGTCAGAATATCTGTTGCATTATTAGATGTGTGAATTTTCTCCAACACAAGTTCACCTGAAGCAATCAATTCCCGAACCCTGTGGAACCTCACACCGATGTGCTTGGTCCTAGCATGGTATACCTGATTCTTCGCCAAGTAAATGGCACTCTAACGATCACAATGCAACACCACACCATCTTGCTATAACCTCAGCTCTTTGACTAATCCAGTAAGTCATAAGGCTTCCTTTGCAGCTTCAGCAACTATCATATACTCCGCCTAAGTCGTGGACAATGCAACCAGAGACTATACCATGGATCTCCAACATACCGGTCCTCCTACAAAGGTAAACACATATCTCATTGTAGACCTTCTGTCATCCATATCTCCACCATAATCTGCATCAACAAACCCCATAACTGAAGAAAAACTCTGTTGCTTGTCGAACATGATGCCATATCCCGATGTACCCCACAAGTATCTAAGTATCCATTTGACAGGTTCCCAATACTGCCTTCCTGGATTAAAGAGGAACTTGCTTACCACACTTACCGCATGAGCCAAATCTGGCCTCATACATACCATGGCATACATTGAACTCCCCACAACACTAGGATAGGGGACCTTTGACATGTCTCAGATTTCTTCATCCGAACTTGGACAATCTTCAGTAGACAACTTGAAATGATTCTCTAGAGGTGTACACACCGATCTTGCATCAGTCATGCTAAACCTCTCCAACACCTTCTGCACATAATTGCTATGAGATAACCATAATCTCCCTATAGTCCTATCTCAACGAATCTCCATCTCAAGTATTTTCTTGGCCGAACCAAGATCTTTGATGTCAAATTCCTTATGCAATAAATCCTTTAACTGATTCACCTCAGTTAAATCTCTTGCAATTATCAACATGTCATCGACGTACAATAACAAGAAAACAAGAGAATCATCCTCAAGTTTATTCACATAAACGCAGCAATCATACTCACACCATTTGTAGTCAATCTTCATTATGTACGAATCAAACCGTTTATACCATTGCCTTGGAAACTGTTTCAGCCCATAAAGAGATTTCTTCAACCTGCAAACAAAATTTTCTTTTCCTGGTTCAATGAATCCCTCTGGTTGTACCATGTAGATTTGTTCCTCCAAGTCACCGTGAAGAAACACCGTCTTCACATCCATTGTTCCAAATGAAGATTGTAATAAGCTACCAACCCCAACACAACTATGCTAGAAGTATATCAGACCACTAGAGAAAAGATCTCATCATAATCTATCCCTTTCTTTTGTGAGTATCCTTTTGCCACCAATCGTGCCTTGAATTTATCTCCTTTCTTTTCTGAAATTGTTTTTTTCTTCCTATACACCCATTTGCAACCTATCGGTCTCTTCCGATCTAGAAGCTCCACTAAATCCCAAGTTAGGTTCTTATGTAATGATTTCATCTCCTCAATCATTGCTCCCATCCACCTATCTTTCTCTTGGCTGTGCACTGCCTCTTAAAAAGAAGTTGGATCGTTGCAACAAGTAAGGAAATCATAAGATACTAACTTATCGAAACCATACCTTGATGGAGGCTTGATAATGCGTTCAGATCTCCGTATAGGAATATCGTCGAATTGCTGGTTTACCGAGCTAGAGCTCCCTACAACCAAGGGACCATGATCATTTTCGTTGCCTTGAGCTTCCAACTCCACCTGCACAACATGTTCATCACTGCCCCAACATTCTGGCTCCTGTTTATGTTCATCAAACTCTTGAATACACTTCACTATAGCCTTTTTATCAAAAACTACATCTCTGCTGATCACCACCTTATTTTTCTACTGGATCCAACAGTTTATACCCCTTCACACCCTCTGAATATCCCAAGAAGATGCAATGACGAGACTTCGAGTCAAGCTTAGAACTCTCCTCAGTAGTAGACATGTGGACATAGGTTAGACACCCGAATAAGTAGTAGACATGTGGACATAGGTTAGACACCCGAATAACTTTAATTCGTAGCAGTCTACTGCATTTCCCATCCAAACCTCTTCCGCCACTTTACCCGTTAGTGATGCCCTTGGTAATTGGTTAACCAAAAACAAGCCATACTAACTGCCTCGGCCCAGAAGTTCTTCGGTAGCCCTACATTCAATCTGAGACACCGAGCCCTATCAATAAGAGTCCAGTTCATCTGATCTACCACACCATTTTGCTGAGGTTTTCTGCCCTTTCATCACAGTCAGATTACCTTTCCATACTGTCAAGAATCCACCTTTGGACTTGTAATTAAAGTCATTACAATCCAAAGTGCCAAGAATTATCAAACTCTTTCTCAACTCAGGTATATGTCTTACATTACACAATGTTCTTACAACACCATCAAACATCTTTATCTTTACATTTCCTATGCCAACGATCTTGCAAGAAGCATCATTACCCATAAGAACTGATCCATAATTTACTACCCTGTAAATGCTGAACCACTCCTTGTTTGGAGTCATGTGATAAGAACATGCCAAGTCAAGTATCCAAGAGTTCATTAGATTATCCGACTCCGCTAAAACTGATAGAACATCATCATCCATTGAATCCTCTTCTTGAACAACATTTACAGATTTAGAAATCCCCTCATGCTTATTAGCATTTCCGTTCTTCCAATTCGGACACTCAGGTTTCACATGCCCCTTTTTACCACATTTATAACACCAGATTTCTTTCTTCTTCTTGGATTGATTTCGAAATTTCTGATTAGACCCAATTTTAAATTTTCCTTCGCCTCGCTCATTAATGCCCTTTACCACAAGTCCTTCTCCTTCATCACATATTTTCAACTTTTGATGAAAATTTAACAAGACACTTGTTACTTTTTCCAAATCAAGTGTTTCTTTTCCCCACGTAAGAGTGGTCACAAGATTTTTGTAGGTATGAGTTGAGGGCGAAGAATTTAACAACATTAAAGTCTTATCATCCTCATCAAACTTCACATCAACTCTCATAAGATCACTTATGATTTGATTAAATGCATTGATGTGTTGATATAAACTAGATCATTTTACCATATTAAACCAATATAAACGTTGCTTAAGAAAAAGTTTGTTATTGAGGGATTTAAATATGTACAGACTTTCTAACTTTTTCCAGATAGCCGTTGGAGAATCCTCCTCCATCACCCGATAGAGAATTTCGTCAGCCAAACACAAGCGTATTGTCGATGTTGCCTTTGCTTTCAAATCTACCTATGTTGTCTCATCCATTCCTTTTCGGTTGAGCATCAAGCAATGCTTTAATCATTCCTTGTTACACTATAATATCTTTCACTCTCCTCTGCCATAAACTGAAGTTTCTGGTTCCATCAAATTTGACAACGTCAAATCTTGCAGAAGATGATCTAGATGCCATAACAACTTCGCTTTGATACTAATTTTTTGTGATATGGCTCATATAATGAAGATACGCAGCAGAATAAACAACAACAAGTAAATGTAAATAACACACTCGCAACCAACACAAGATCAACACAAAGATTTACGTGGTTCGGCAAAGCCTACAACTACGGAAGCAATGACACACAAATTTCACCAAGAAAATTAAAATGTACACAATACACTTCTCTAATGATCATCTCTACTCTCAAAATATGCCTAGATGACATATATAGAAGTTCCACGAAGGTTCTCCCCTGTTTGCCCAACCACCCAACGTTCAAAAATTCAAAATTCAGAAAAAAAACTACCGCAGCCCAGACGCCTCTCGTCAACGAACACAGGGCCTCGTCGATGAGACCAAGAAGACCCTTAGTCGACGAATATAGGGCTTTCATCAACGATGCCAGAAATTTGAAAGTTTCCTGCTCTCGGCAATTGTTCGTCAACGAGCTTCAAAACCTTCGTCGACAAACCTCTGCTGTTCCCTCGTCGACGAGGTTGTTGTGCTACCCCCTTTATGTTTTTTATCTTTCCTTCTTTACTTATCAAAAATGAAGTATAAGAGTCACAAATAACACATTTTATGAGTGTATAATAAAGAATAAACAAGGAATAACTATTTCAAATTTCACCATTCAAATTAATTAGAATTATATAAGGAATAACTGTTGCATTGATTTCAAAATTGAAATTGTATTCTATCTTATTGCAATGAATAGCTATTTCACTAATAGTTGGTCTGATCTAATTATATTATGTCCAATTCCAAAGCTACAAAACATAATCAATCCTATGAGACAAGTGCATCCAAAAGATATATTATTAAATTATAGACCAATTATTTCAAGTCTTTTGACATTATAACATTATGTTAATTCTGGAAATAGGATGGAGTGAAAATACAATAATTATTACATAAATTATAATAATTTATAAAATAAATGTGGTATCATCCTCATGAGAGTTAATACTATCCCAACTAAACTAACATGGAGTAAATCAAGAAAAATCATTTTCCAAATTTCAACTTAGGCATTCCACAAATCAAACATAACATTAGGATGGTTTTCGTGCTATGGATATAAAGCTGATAAGTGCTGAAAAAGTGTGGATAAAGAATGTGTCATAGTTAGGAATGGTTAACTAGTGTCATAAGTACATCATTATGCAAGTATGTTACACAAATATTAAGAAAATTACAATTCTTTAGTAAAGGGCAAAGTTAATATAATTTAAATAAAAATTATATTTTAACATTTTATGTTTTTTTTTAGTAAGATCTTGCCAAAAGTAGTGTTTTTCTATTTTAATATTGATAAAAATTTTCTTAAATAACATCATATCACCTTTGGCTCATAAAAGTGCATCAAATGTTGCATTAGTTCAAATTTTTTAATAATTATAACTACTAATTTATGTTTAGAGCATAAATTTTAAGTCTCTTAAAAAAATACTTGATTTAAATAAGCATTAAACTCTCAAACTCTAACCATCCAAATTCCCCGCTCCCTCCCTCCCACCCAACTCTTGTCCCAATTAACACACAAAAACTCAAAATGAATGACATAAGTAACGGAAAATGAAACATGATTTAGGTAAAAGAGTCATTAGGTGATGTTTGGTAAAATAATTAATAGGAAGAGGCTGGAAAAGTTTAAATAGACACCAATGCAAACATCAACATGTGAATTGATTAATTATGTGAAAAGAGTCCTCAACCCATATAACTCATGCATGTAGCCATATGTAAAATGTTTGGTTCAATGCAGTATACATCCACTCTTTTTTTCTATATAGTATAGATTAGTTCACACTTCACATTCCAGCCTCATGTCGTCCGCATTAAAACTAATGTTGTTGCCAATTAGCTAGCTAATTGCTTTTCTATTCATCATCTTCACTAGTGTTGGCCTTACAAGGCTTAAAATCTTGTTATCTTATTTTGATACTAACAAACAAGTGGAATTTAACATATTTGTGTGAGTAATGTTGTTTCAGGGCTCATATATGAGAAAGCAAGGTTAAAGTGCTCACAAGGATCAAATATGATGAAAGTAAGGTCAAAATGCTCACAAAGATCAAATGAAACTTAAAAGAGTCAAAGCATGGATTTAAAGATGATACGAGGACATGAATGATTCGTTGAAAGCCAAGGAATGTTAAAGTCAAAAGAGCCAAAGAAAAGCAAAGTGAGAAAGCTCAAAGAATATGAAAGCTTGAAGAAAAGATGGAATCTTGAAGAAACAAACAAAACATGAAGACTCAAGAACCTAGAATGAGAAAATTTTAGAAGTTTTCATGTAAGTGCTTTAATGTTTAAAATATCGTTTGAAATATTTTGAAACTCTTAGGTTAACAT
Source organism: Malania oleifera (assembly GCF_029873635.1). NCBI lineage: Eukaryota > Viridiplantae > Streptophyta > Magnoliopsida > Santalales > Ximeniaceae > Malania > Malania oleifera. The sequence goes on along the minus strand of NC_080429.1, from coordinate 13,860,022 downwards.
AGACTTAGATATTTTTTAAAATACTTGGAAAATATTTTTATAAGGTCAAAAATTATTTAAAAAAGGTTAGAGTCATTTTTGGAATGAAAAGCATCAAAAAGAGTTTTTCCATTTGCTATCAGTTTTTATACAGCCGCATTGAGGTAAATTTTTATTTATCAAAAACTCATTATTTTAAAAAGTGGTAAAAATTAAAGTTGTAGGATTTTCTCTTAGCTTTCTTTTGACACCAAGAAAACCTAATTTTGAGTTATATAGAAAAAATTATGGCCAAAACACTGAAACGGGATCACTGCTGACAAAGAACAAGATAGAACAGGTAGAGAGTTACAGCAGCAAGTTCAGACGACTGAACTTGCGACTTCAGTCATCTGAACCTACGACATCAAATGACTGAACCCTAATTTCAGACATCTGATCCTGTACTTAGTTCTATTTTAAAGGGGTTTCAAGAATTTCAGATGATTGAACTCAAACCTTCAGTCATCTGAACACTGTTCAACGAGAAAATTTTTTAAATTCTAATATTTTAAAATATAGCCGTTTCAGCTCTAAACTTTCTAAAATTTTGGGAAACACTTAAAAGAAACTTTTGCAACATGGAAACAAGTTTGAAAGCCTATAAATACATGGTTTTGCAAATCAAAACTCATCCAAGAATTGAAAAATCTACTTGTAAAGCTGAAAGCACTCTTGTTCTTCCATAGCTCTCTTGTTCACTCATTGAAAAATTCTTTTGCTGAGTATTCTGAAGTGTTGATTTTTTTTCTTTGAGTTCCTACTGCTAATCCTCTTCTAAGAAGGATATTGGTGAATTCTACACTTGAGTTTCATTGTATTTCATATTGATATTTTACATTCAAAGTATATAGTGCTGAAATTGTACTAACTTGCTCTTTGAGAGAGTATACTTGTACGCAGATCTTATCTTATGTTTCTTATAGTTCTTTGACGTTTCAAGGGTTGTTTGGATCGTTAGCTAAGCAAGGAAATATTGCTTAGAGAGGCGGGCTCTAGCCTATGTAAGGAGTGACCGAACAAGGGAATATCGTTTGGAGAAGGCGGGCTCTAACCTTAACCAAGGAGTGTTGTAATCGATATTGTTCCACCCGTCAATGGAACTGAACTAGTGAATCCTTTGGTGGTTTGCCAAAGACGAGGACGTAGGCTAGGTATAAGCCGAACCTCGTAAAAATCTCCGTCTCATTCTCTTTTTCCCTTACTCTTTATTTTCAGCATATTTAAATTACGTGGATGATTTAAATTTGAAAATCATATAAACTACATATATTTGGAAATCAAACAAACTTAAGGTTTAATTTTGATTTGGGTTGTGGAAACTGAAAGGGAGTACGTTGGTTATACCATATCTTGTGGAAATCTTATGGGAGTACGTTACTTGGTTAACATCCCAAAGATAAATTTACCAAGAGTTTATTTGAGTTCTAAATATTTAGAAAGAGTGATTTGATTCATCTATATAGGGCTTTACATCAGCAAGCATAAATTCTCATTCACTACAGGTTTTGGTTCAAATTTGGCAAATATAAACAAACAACTATCTTGAATTGTTATATTATCAAAGTGTTGAATACTTTATATCTTGGTTTGGTTGTTTGTTGTTTAACTTATACTTGGCAAATAAACTGATTGTTTGACTTGAAGATATTGTTTAATTGATTGGTTGTTTAATTGTGTTATTGATTGGATAAAAGAACTAAGTTCTCGATTGATTAAAGAATTAAACAAACAAGTCAAGAATTGGTTAAAAGAAATAAAGGAAGTTTAAGGTATCTCAAAAGGAATTATAAGAAATTTTTAAAAGCCAATTCACCCCCCCCCTCTTGGGAAGCTATTCCTAATTTCAACTAGCTACGTATATACTGTATGCTTGGAATATGCATGTTTCAATTTGTCCATTTTAAAACGCACAACCAAACTAAAGTGCAAATCAAGTCACAATTGCCAAAGAGATTTAAAGTTGTAGCATTCTGCATATGAATGATTGCATATGCTCTTTAACATTATTGAGCTAGGAAGGGAGAGATTAACATTAGTTGCTGTTAGCCTTGGTGGCTACGTAATCTAAATTGTCTTGTTTTGATGATAACAACTCATTAGTGGTTCTAAGTAAACTTATCTTTGCATAATAAGCTATGATAAATATAAACACGAATGCAAAGATTAAGCAAATTGTAATAGGTTAGACATTAAAAAAAAAAAAAAGGGAGAATGTTAGTCTTATTGGCTACACTATCATGTTTTATATGTTTTGATGATATTAACCTATTTTTGGTTCCTAGTGTTTTCCATCTTTGCAGATTATGTTTAGTACAGGTTCCAGTGCCAAATTCATGAAGTACTGGATCAAAGGCAAAGATCGGACCAAGTAGATGTTTGAATAGGCAGATCAAATGGACACGTATTCATAAAGGATTCAAGCACACCAAAGGAAGCTTAATTGTAGAATTATATGTAATAGGGTGTGTGTTTGAGGTTTGTAACTCTTGTGTTTTGTTTCATTCATGATTTCTGAGCAAGAGTTGAGCAAATGCATGCATACTAAGACACTTGAGTTTATAGGATTTCACCTAAAGTCACAAACTCATATTTAATAGTTTTTAAAGTTAAAATCAAAGAGTTTGTCAAATGAATCCTAAACTCAAACATGTTTTCAAAGGGACAAGTTTTCAACATATTGTTTCATACTAAGTCCTAATTGTGTTAAAACATTACTAATATCCAAAAGTTTTAAGAAGTCAAGCATATTTTCATCAAAGGACATATTGACATATAAGATATCAAAACGAACTTTCAAATGTGTTTTATCAAACAAGATATCCTATATTCATGGGAAAACTATTTTGGACAAGTATTAAACTTAATTATACTTAATATATTTCATATACTTTTGTCCAAAAATGTTTTAAATCATTAAAAGGTTTTTTGATAAGGAAAAACAAAGCAATCGGCGACTAACATAGTGCACCCTTGAGGACTGAACACCTTTCGGTATTTGGGACATAACTCTTTCTAGAAAAGTTTAAAAAGGACAATTTTGGTGTCTCTGGAAAGCTAAAAAAAAATACCACAACTTTCATGTTGATGAGTTTTTCTGATTTAGGAATTCATTGACGATAATAGGGGATTTGTCGACGAGTGCAAGGGATTAGTCGACGAGTCCAATAGGCAAAATGACGCTTACGGACAAAAACGTCTAGTTTTGTTTGGGAATTGCTCCCAATGGCCCAATAACAGCTAGTTGAGTATTTTGACTATAAATACAAGATGTTAGGCTTGTTTAGACATGATTTTGATCATTAGTACAAGCATTTTAGTGAAAAATATCTTTGAATCCCAAACCTAACACTTTGCACTTGCATTTTAGTTACTCATTCACAAAGTGCTCAATCTCTCTTGCTCATTCATCTTGTTTGAATCATTTCTTGAGAGGGAAGTGTGATATTGTGTTGTAATTATTATCAACTCATTGTGAAGGGCATTTCTTTGAAATCATTTAGTTGTTGTAAGGTTCTTTATGAACCATTTGGTGAAGGTTCTTTGTGAACCAAACTAGTAAGGCATCTTGATTATCTTTGTGGCTCTTGGTGAGCGCGGTAAAGATTTTCTCTCGAGTTGTAAGGCTTCTCCACCGGTGAAAGAGTTTTATAGTGGATTGTGGAATCTTTGGTTTTGTGCTAAGGCGTGGACATAAGTTTGGTGCCGAACCACATTAAAACTCTGGTGTTAAGCTTTCTCTTCCTATACTCTTTAATTTATGCCTTGTGCTTGATTTATATTTTATATATTGTGATATAATTGTTTTCCATCTTACCAAGAATTTTGTTTTGTAGATAGAAAATCTTGAATACCTGAAAAGAGTCATCAGCCCCCCTCGGACTCTATATTGTATATTCGCTGCGAGGCACATATATTGTAACGACCTACTTAATTTTCATAGTTTTTTTTTTCATAATATAATAAAACCAATATCACAAAACTTAGCAGATCATAATCCACTTAGACCCGTGGGTACTAGGGATTTAACAGTAATACAATGCGGAAGCCTAAGCAGCAGGAAACACAAAAATAATAATAACCCATAACACCATACTCAACTCCATCCATCACATTACCAGAGTTACTACATCCATTACATTTAAGTATATACATCCCAAAAGAAAGACCTATGGACATTTCCCACAAAATCCAACCATCCCCACCAAAAACTTCCCTTCAAAGAGGGCAGATCAACAGTACTAAATCATCGGAGCTTTACCCGCTCTCCTATTAGGGGCTCCTGAAATGTTCATATAATTAGGGGTGAGACACCTCTCAGTAAGGGAAATAAACTAACACTAGTGTGTGGCAATATGAGCATTTCTGTGATTTATATATAATCATGAACATAACCAGTAAAATTATATATATATATATATATTTATGGGAAAAACATGTATAATCACAACATAACAGAACATATTGTATTCTCATAGCATAACTCATCTCATATAATAATAATACAAAAACATTCCTGGTAGGTTAGTTGGCTGTTGTCATGTATTACGCCCACATGACTGGGTTGTGTGGCCTGAAGGCTGGACCTGACAATGGTTGGCCAACCACTGCCAAGTCAAGAGTACAGTCTGTAAGTCCGAAGGGTTTTCCAGACCTGGTTCGTACACCAGGGGCGCTCACACTTCTTAAAACCAAATCGACCATCCAATCTCACACCATTTCGTACAGCGGCGTTAACACAAATATCATGATAAATCATGAACACATAGCATCAGTACCATGCAAGTGCTAGCCTAGACCAAGCCAACCAGGTTCTGATAACATATAGCATATAATCAAAGTGTGATACATGGATATTTCATACTATTAGTTGCCAAATCAATATCATCTTGTTGTTTTGCATATATACGTATATCATGAAAATCATCGGCCTGTTCGCCGGTATTTCACATTTTACCATAGCTCGGCTCGTACGCCGATAAATCATATCCATAGCTCAGCCTGTATGCCGGCAAACATATCCATAGCTCAACCCGTACACCGTAAAATCATATCCATAGCTCAGCCTGTATGCCGGCAAACATATCCATAGCTCAACCCGTACACCGACAAATCATACACATAGCATGACCCGTACGCCGAAAAAACATATTCATAGCACGGCCCGTACGCTAGCAAACATATAAAAATCTAGGCCCGTATGCCAATTTTTCATTATAAAAATTCATATCTTTATCACATTCCCAAAAAACAGTATTTCTTTATAATTTCTACTCATGCCACACGAACTAGGTTTTTCATATATTTAACATACCATCATTTTCAACAATATTTCCCAACTATAAATCATATATAAATATATTTATTTTTCTGAAATCAGATGCTATAATAATATACAAACATTTTTATAAAATAACTAATTTAGTTTATCCCCTTACCTGATTCCTAAAAAAGCCCCTAAAATAATTTAACTCATCACCCGTTGGGTTCTCCGTTCAACACCCTAAAAACGACATTTTCCAGAACTAAACTTCAGTATTTCAACGCTTACTACATTTTCTACAACTGTCAAAAATTCAAATAATGAGCAGAAAGTCTTACCCTGGATCTAAGATGAATTCCGAACCTGACCCACTGACAATCCACTCCGGCAGATATGCAGAGAACTTCACCAGGAGCGTCGTGGTAGCCTCAGATCGTCGAACCGGCGACAGATCAGCCCGAGATCTTAGAGAGAAGGGAGGAGGGGCATAGAGGAGAGAAAGGGAGGAGTATTTGCGCTCGAGATGGCCAAAAAATGAAGGTTGACTCTATTTATACACTGGGTTTCGTCAACGAGCCACGTCATCTCGTCGACGAGGCCAAGAAGAAGACTCGTTTCTTCGACAAAATTCAGAATCACCCAAAACCCTTTCTTAGTATTTTCTCGTCAACGAGGCCTGCTGCCCCTTTCTTTTCCCTTCCAACTTTTATTTTCCCCCTCTTTACCATTATTTAAAATACCGTAATTTTTCTGGGTCATTACACATATATATGCCCCCGACTACAACAATTAGTAGTTGCCTAATTTGTGTTTAGTCCTATTGAGGTTTGGACTTCCTTTTCTCTCTTTTCACATGTTAGAAACCCACAGTTGGACTGTGTTTAGGGCATAAGACAAGTTGGTCATTTGGTAATCCCGCGTATGCATGGTCATATACAAAAAAGAAAAATTCAATTTTTTAAACAAATTTTATGTAAGAGTCAATTTTTTTTTATAAAAAAAACCACAATTTGAGGTGGGATTAGTGAATAGTATTGAAGTGGGTTTCTTTTAGAGTTTTTTTCCAATATATCTTTTTTAAAAAATATACATATTAAATAATATTTTTTTTTTTTGAAAAATAATTCCCAGAGTAACACTAACGTAATCTTGCTACTTGAAGTAGCAAAATTTAAACAAATCTCGCTACTTGAAGTAGCGAGATTTACTGTGCATAAATAAGGCAGTTTTGGATACGTGACAAATCTCGCTGATTCATCCAGCGAGATTTGCTTTGAAATGCGAAAGTTATAAATGATTAAATAATTTTGCATTACTTTTAAAAAAAATAATTATGAATCAATAAATGCATAGGGGTTTGCATGTGAGACATTTTAGGAATGTCATTTTATTTTTTATTTTTCAATTGGAGTTTACTATCAAATTTTTTTTTATTTTTTGGCAACTATTAATATATATATATATACACACACATATACATATTTCCCTTTTGAGATATTATTTAAATTGAAAAAATATAGTCTAATTTTGTAAATTATTTATCTAAATATACTTTTAAATTTAAGTCTAAAATTTAAACATTAGACACTCAAATATATGCTAAATTTATTAATTGAGCAACTTTCAAAATTCTTAGTTTCTTACTATGTTTAGGAACTTGATAGCTTGATTTTATACATTTAAATGTGTACAAATTTAAGCTAAGTACAATAAAAATATACTAAATTTTATTTAATTTTTTACAAATTAAAATTCAAGACCTCCAAATCTATGCTTTCAAAAAGAAATTGGAGATCTGTTTTTTGTTTTTTGGGATTAAAAAAAAAACATAAAGTTCTTTCTACAATCCCAATAAAAGAATTACAGATTATTTTATGAAGATTTTCACAAAAACATAACGATGGCCTGAGCAGATGTAAAAAATAGTTTTATTTTTAAAATTTTAATTAAATAAAATATAGAATGATATTTTTTAAAAAATTAATATTTGTATAAAATTAAAATAGCTTTGGTAATCTGTGCCATTTGTAGATAATATTATTTTTTGATAAAATTCATAGCACCTTTTAAGTTTATTAAATATGACTCTACATATGTTAAACTTTTGAAAATTATCTAAAAAAATCATCTGAGGTTTACTTTTATGGACAAAAAGAACACTTCTGTTATTCCAAAATTAGAAATAGTCAATAGTTAAATTTACGTCAAAAAATTAAAGAAATGCCCTTGATAAATGATAAATTTATCTTTTTTATTTAATTGTAATAAGATAAACTAAGAAAATAATATTAATTTAATATATTATGTTGAAAAAATTGGTCAGTTAAGTATAGTATATTTTGAAAATTGAATTTATAAGTGAATCAAACACTCAATTTTTAGGTTGGCTAGATTAACTGTTTCAATTGATTCGAGTTACACAAGCAATTACTATTTCAAATACTTTAAAATTAATTAAAATTAATTTTATGATTCTCAGAGAAAAAATATATTGTATAGTATATATTTATTAAATTTATTTTTCGATTTATTATTTTTAAAAAATATATATTAAATAATATTTTTTTTGGAAAAATAATTCTCGGAATGACACGTGGCAAATCTCATTACCATAAAAGAATTTATTTCATAATTTATTACGCAGAAGAATTTATTACGCAAAAAAATTTATTTTCTGATTTATTATTTTAAAAAGTTATATATTAAAAAAATTTATTTCCCAATTTATTATACAGAAGAATTTATTTCCTAATTTATTATTTTTTTAATATTTTAAAAGGGTAACATATATAGCCTTCACATTTCAAAGCAAATCTCGCTAGATGAATCAGCGAGATTTGCCACGTGTCAAAAACTGTCTTATTTATGAATAATAAATCTTATTACTTCAAATAGTAGCGAGATTATGTCATGATTACTCCGAAAATTATTTTTTCAAATTATTTAATATTTAAAAAAAAAAAGATATATGGGGGAAAAAACTCGTTTCTTTTAAGTACTTCTTTGGAAGTGATGTCATTGTACCGTGTTTGCGTGGATCTGCACTCCATTGTTCTTTCCAGCTGCACGTCACTGCGCGTGCCGCGTGACATGTCAAATCTACACTTGATGATCCCGCTCCCCTGCTCCTGTCATTTACACGTGGAATTTGCGTGACCTGGGCCGCGCGATCTGCCGACTGCTTTCATGGTCAAACGCAAGAGGTATGCACTGTCCACGTGAAGGATTGGGTACCGGATAGACTATAATAACCAACGGAGATGGAAACTTATATTAGAAATTAATCAAGAAATTATTGGAATTTTAAGTTTATAATTATAATTTAAAGGAGGAAAAAAAGTTTATAAAGTATATATTTTTTTCATTTCAATTGTTAAAACTAAATTTGGAGAAAGTCTAGTAATTAAATATTTGAAACTTAATTAAAAATAATAATAAATTATTATATTCTATGTGTCTGTTTGGATTTTCTTTTCAAACATAATAAACTATCTTCATTTTAATTACATCTCCTAAATTAGCATATCCATTTAGGTAATTTTAGCAGTTTAAATATTACATACAATTTTTATAACGACTCTTACTAACTAGCATTATTTTTTTTTTACATGAGTTGAAATTCATTAATTATGAATGTCACATTAGCATTTAAATTCATATAAATGAGAGATATATTTTTTTTTTATAAATTTCAGTAATGGTAAAGTTTGACATACCTTGTTGACCGACAACCTAATAACTTAAACTTTTAGGTAAAGTAATAATCTAACATGATATTAGAACTAGTTATCAAGAGATCTTGAGTTCTAGTCTTATTGTCCATATTTATTCTAAAAATGTTTAAAAAATTTTATTGTATTTCCTATAATGTGTTATTTATAGTGTGTTTCTCTCTCTACATGCGTGCAGGGGAATGTTAAAACTTGATATACATTGTTGGCATATAATCTAATAATTTAAACTTTTAGGTAAAATGGTAATCTGACAGGTAATATGAGTCTGATATCATTTTTGTGAGCTTAAAAATTAATATAATATTTTATATTAATCTAAATGGATTCAAAACTTGATGTAGACAAATCATTTCTTGTAGCTATTTCTCATATCATTTGGGTTGCAAGAAAATTGAAAGGGACTTGACCATTGGAACAATTAATAAGGAGGGACACTAGTAATCCTAAAAGAAGACAGTAAACCATTAACAAAGGGAATGAATAGGCAATGGAACATTCACATATATAAAGTCCTTGTATGTTTTTTGTGTATATATATTTTTGGTTGTATGCATATATTATTTGAAGACAAAATTATTACTTGAAAACAAAGTAACAAAAGTCAAATCATCTAGGAAAAAGGACACCAAATTTACTTGTAATAAGTAGAGAATTCATAATTCTCAAAGGGACAACTAATATCCTTCACCATATTATTATTTTCTAATCCAAAATTTTGCACGCTAGCTATCTTTCCTATCAACTTTAAATTCTAATCCTAAATTTGAGAAGTATAATGTCTGCGCTAATGTTTCACAAAGATTAGCTTGGAACATGCGATTTTTGATGAAATGTACATCATATTTGATTGGCGAAATGAGATGGAATTAAAATTTGAAAGGAGAGTAAGATGAAATCAAGTGATAAATTTGAATTCATTTCTGTTTATTCATTTCATTCCTTTGTATCAAACACATACATAGTGTTTCAACCTTTTAGAAATTCAAATTAATAAGTAACTTAAAGAAATCATTGTCTCCAAGTTGTTGTGAAATTGCCCTCAAACAATGCATAGCGAAATAACAATTTGGGTAAAGAATCAAACAAAAACAATGCAACAATCTAATTGGTGAATATACAAAATTATTCCACAGCCACAACAAGTAAACAAAGTAATAACAAAAAACAATGACATCAGGAATCACGTGGTTCGGCAAAACCTACATCCACGGGAGTAAACGACAATAATTCATTATCTTATTGTCCAAATTACATGAACAATACATGAATTCTCTCTTCAAGCACACTTGACTTTGTTGGCACACAATATACAACATATTCTATGTATATAAGCCTCCTTGGAGGTTTCCTCTTGAAACCCAACCAAAATAACATCCAAATATTGAAAATTCAATATTTGCGTAGTTTGTACTGAGCCAAACTGTCAATGGTTTTCCTAAAATAGTCTACAGTTTCAGATACTGAGAGCAAACTCTCTGAAATTCATTCAAACTGTAGACGGATTTTATGAAACCGTTGACGATTTTCTTCTGTTCTACTGCACCGTGATTTTTTTTCATGCTTTCCCTTAGTATGTGAAACATAATTCACAACAAACTTCACCTTGGTGAACATATGCCCTTTAGGAGAAACCGAAAAACTGCTCCACCTTGAACTTGGGATGTTAGGTTAGGATCGCCTCCCATCTAGCAACTGAAGACAAACACCGAGTCCAAGCAATGCCACTTGAACTTGTCAATGATAGCTTCAGCTTCTACCATCAATCCCGATACAGTTGTAGATGAAACACTTGATGACTTCACCCTAGGCTTCCAACAAGACCGTCCCACAATAGTAGACACAAACGTTGTTGCAAGCCTTCTATCACCAAACCCCCCCTGCATAGTCTTCAAAAAAACTAACAATAAACGGTTCACTCCATTGCCTGCTAAAACACCCTACTACACAATCATGGGGGACCTTTGACATATCCCGGACATCACAACTCATCCTTGGGTACCGAGCAGTAGACATTTCACATCAATTGTCCATAGGACCCCCCCCCTGAGAAGGCAAACGAAGTCTCTTTACGGTTTCGTCCACAAAACCATCCTGAGATAACACCAATATCCCTGCAGCTTTGTCCATGTGAATCAGCAAACCAAGACCCATCTTGGTGGTACCCAACACATTCATGTCAAAAAATTTCAACATGGTTCCCAAATGATAAGCCTTAGTTAAAGCATTTCCAGCCAATAACATGTCATTCACACACAACAGATACATCACACCACTGAATCCTATCACCCTTTTCCCAACTAGAAGTCTCACCAACCCACACACCTGGTACATATGCAATACCTCCATTTCTATCACTATAGTATTCATCCACCTATTTTTTCCTCTGCCACGCATTGCAACTTGAAAAATAGTAGGAACCTTACTGCTAGTATTATTGAATGCATAAAACTCTAGAAAGTCAAATTTATACCTGAATGGTAGTTTGATAGTGCACAGGGGCCCACCATGATTGTGGTGGTCTCCTGAGCTAAAACTTCCTGCAATATAAACAATGTCATATCTGCACTGAGTTTGTTGCTCCACTTGCATCACATGCCCATTCATACTGTGATACTGTTGACCCGAGATAGAACTCCTGTAAAGACCTGAACCCAGAAAATATAATAAAAATAAATAAAATAAAATGAAAATATATAAAGGAAAGGAAAAATAAGAAAAATGACGGAAAAAGGTTTGGCCAGGACCAAACCATCGACGGTTTGGTGGGACTCAAAAAAATCGTTGATGGTTTTCTTGAAGGGCAAATTACCGAAAGCATATAACGGCGTTTTTGGTTTGGAAAATGGTTAAACTGTTGACAGTTTTGTGCAGGGACAGTTTGCCTATAAATAGACATTAGGTCATTTTTTTTTTATAGAAAAATCAGTTCTCTCTCTCTCTCTCTCTCTCTCTCTCTCTCTCTCTCTCTCTCTCTCTCTCACGTGATTCTCTCTCACTTCTACCCTCACCTGAAGCCGATCTCACTCCTTGAACGTATTTCTCATCTCTCTCAGGTTGTCGGATCAGTTTCTGCGGCAGTTTCGTAAAGTTAGGATCTTCATCTCTTGATCGTTTTAGGCATTTTCTCAGGATCAAGTAAGGGAAATAAATTATGCCAAGTTTTTATTAAATTTGGACCGATTAAACTAGAATTTATGATTTTAGAAACATTATGCTAGTTGTATTTTCAAAATCCAACCGAATGAAACTGAGTATTATGTGATATAATTTCTCTGGTCAAATTATTAAGGTGTGATATGACATTCAAATAGTGTGGCATGAGATTAATTCTTCATAATAAACTGGTTGGGATTATTGCGGTAAATGAATTAATATGTTTGGGTGATTTGTTTTGTGTGGTTATTAGGGTATTTCACAATATAACGTTGGCAGGCCTGAGGAGTTCGTTATATTGCCCTGGATATAAATCACAATATAATGTTGGCAGGCCTGAGAAGTTCATTATATTGTCATTTATATAATTGGGGGTAAAATGTTGGCAAGCCCGAGGAGTTCATTTTATTGAATTACTATGAATAGGTCATTATGAAAGTGTAACAGTGGATGTCTGTTGTGAAATATGTGCTGGGAATGATCATTTTATTGAATTACTATGAATAGGTCATTATGAAAGTGTAATAGTGGATGTTTGTTGTGAAATATGTGCTGGGAATGATGGGGAGGGATTCCTTGAGAACCATGAAAAGTGAAGTACTTGTATAGTATCCTGTGTGGATGTGAATGAAATGTATTGTAAATGTGGATGTGCTGTGTTGTATATGTATGCAGATTTTGTGGTATGATTGATGTTGAATGTGTGTGAGTACATGTATGTGAATTTAAATGCATGAATGATTGTGGCGAAATAAAACTCTCCACTCGAGGGCTTTCTAAGTAAGGTGAGTGCCCTGATAAGTATCAATTGTAGCCTCACCCAAATTAAAAAGGGTAAGGTTACATGCGGTATTAGAGCAAAGGGGCGTTACATGTATAAGCGTATAATCTCCCCAATCCTTAGGAACTCTCACTTATAAATGATTACATATGTGTGAGTACAGTCTGCATGCGTCTTCTTAGTTGATGTTGATTAACAAACGGCTATATTTTGTATACACTAAAACTCATCTACCACACACTGATCTAATTTATTCCATCCTTACTGAGAAGCGTCTCACCCTAGCAATTTATTAACTTTTTATGTCCTTCTGGAGATCGGGATTGAAAGCCTAGGTAGGGTTTAGTTTTTGCGACTGTAAGTGAATGTAAGATACTGGAACATATAAGTTTTTGTTTTAAATGCCGGTTATGTAATATAGACAGATGGAAACTCTTTTTGGTTGTACAGTATGGTACTCAAGTATTTTATTTGAGGCAGTTTAATAATTTTTCACTGCATGAATGATATTTGTGGTATCAGAGATAGGTGAATGGAACACATAAAACTCCGAGCCCCACTTGGCGGGCTCGGGGCGTTACAAAGTAGTATCAGAGCTTTAGGTTGTTAGGTTCTACAGAATTTAGGGCAGATTTATACCAGAGTATAGGTTCAAGTTAGGATGAAGATATGAATGAGTATATTAAGATACTGTTAGGAATTTTGAGTTGTGTTTCGTAGCCTGGAGGCATAAATCCCTCGATGGACTTCTATGATTTTTTGAATTAGTCGACGGTTTTAGAAAAACACCGTAAATCCATCGACGGTGATGTTTTCAAGCAAAGAGACTAGAACTTAAAATTAGAACTCGAAGGTTAGGATGGTCGATTTATGGGAATAAGCCTCTGAAAGAGAATTTTGGTATAAGGTTTGTGTTGGAATTGGTGTGATCCTAAGAGGGGGGTGAATTAGGTTTTAAAATGTTTTGGCTAAATTAAACATTTACGCCGATTCACCACATATCATATCCCTTTCATAATACAAGCGTGTATGTAAAATAATTAAACTGTGAGTGTAGGCATACACGTGTGCAGTATATTTCATTTAATTTAAATGTGTGCATGCAAATAAATATGGTAGTAAATAAATAGGCATACATATACTGAATTTAAAATGCTGTAATTTAAATGAGATAAGGAGAGAGAGACACACGATATTTGTTATCGAGGTTTGGCCAAACCATCCTATGTCCCTGCCTTGGGCATACCCCCCAAGGATTACACTGAACCTTCTTGTTTAAACGGGCGGAGTAGAAGCCGTTTACATCCTCTCTTTACGAGGCAAGGAAAACCTAGTTCAATTTTTGGGCTGAACCAAACCGGTCTCACTTATAGGCCTGAGATTCCCTAATTCAATTTTTAGGCTGAACCGAACTGGTCTCACTTATAGGGCTGAGACTCCCCAATTCAATTTCGGACTGAACCCAACCAGTACAATAAAAATATTTTTCGTATATATGAAATGCTTCTAAAAATACAAGCAAATATGTACACGTTTAAGCTCAAAATGCACTCTCTAATGATATGAGTTATGCTTAGTAGAAAAATGGTGTTTATCAAATAATATTTGCACAAACAAAATATATGGATATAAAATGATTATTCTGTTCTCCAATAAAGATTTTTGCAAATAAAAGGATTTGAAGAATTTGGAGTTTAAGTTCAAGAAAAATATTTGTGCAATAAATAATTTCTCTCAAAAATGTTTATCAAGAAAAATAATCGAAAGAAATATTAAGGCTACTCTCAAAAATGATTTTAATAAATGAAGATACAATTGAGAGTGAATGTAAATGCCCAAAATAAATATGCTCTCCTTCAAAATAAATCTTGAAATAAATAAACGAAAAGAGAGTACAAGAGATTTGATAAAAATATGCCCCAAAGAAATGATTTTATTAATAAAAATTGGTTTGGGGGAACTTTGATTAACAAAGGGTTTAGAGAGAATTTCGAGTTAATTAAAGTTGCTAATCTAGAGTAATGAAGGGGTATTTATAGATTTTCTAAAAATTATGACCGTTGGGGACACGCTCAGTGTTTTGGAAAAGTTTAATTAAAAGTTAATAACGTTTTAGTGCTTTTAAAAAATTCCAACCCGAGAGTTTTGGTCGATCATATTTGAGGTTCGGTACACCATATCACTAAGTTTGGTCGACCACGGCATTTTTTAACTAAGATTTTGGTCGACTGTATTAAGGCGATTTTGAACCCTTCGAGGTTCGGTTGACCAGGGCAGGTTCGGTTGACCAAATTCTGAGGTTTGGTCGACCAGGTCAGATTTTAACTAAGAGTTTGGTTGACCAGAGCATTGGGAATTACCCACGTGCCAGTTCGGTCGACCGTGTGGTGAAAGGTCATTTTAAAAGTGGTCGACCGAATAGTCAACTGTTGACCCTAGAAGGTTCAGTCAACCGAAAGTCTATGTAGGTTCAGGTTCGGTCGACCGAGCATATTAAAATTGTACATTTAAGTCCAGATTTTTATTCAAAGTCACCCTTGCTCACATAATTATAACTTCTAAGTTATAGGGAACTTTTCATGTGATATTTTGGGACCTAAATTCAATCCCTAAGGTCACTCTATGGTCCTGTGACTCCCTCTGGTCAATCTATGGTCCTGTCTGAGCAAATAACCATATCATGCAGATGCATGCATTATTATATACCAAATAATAAAAATAAATGCAATTACAATAAGAAATAAATGTTTTCTTGGTCTTTGTGCTCTTTTGACTTCATGGAATGCGTTTGATCGTATAGGCTTTAAGTCCTGCAAACTTCCATTGCCGTTTCCTTATGTGTGTGTTAAATTAATAGTTCTATTCACATGCTAAATACACACATAAGAAACATGTATTTGTCAGCATCAAAATAGGGATCAGACTCAAAAAGCCAATAGTTTGTTAGGTAATACTATAATTATGTCAAAAGATTGATTAACAAATTTCAAAGACGAAATTTCTATAAGAGGGGGATATTGTAGATACCCAAACCCAGAAAATAAAAGAAAAAAAAATGGAAATATATTAAAGGAAAGGAAAAATAAGAAAAAGGAAGGAAAAAGGTTTGGCCAGGACCAAACCGTCGATGGTTTTCCTGCAGGGCAAACTATCAAGAGCATATACAGGCATTTTTGGTTTGGCAAATAGCCAAACCGTCGATAGTTACAGGAAACCATTGACAGTTTTGTGCGAGGATAGCTTGCCTATAAATAGATATTAGGTCATTTTTTTAGAAAAATCAGTTATCTCTCTCTCTCTCAGCTCTGAATCTCTCTCTCTCTTTCTCTCTCTCTCTCTCTCTCTCTGTTGACCCTATGGGTCATACCTTGTTTTGATTATGACAAATACTCTAATATTCAATGGTTTGATGAGTTTGTGTGTAGGACCAATCAAACGTATCGTGTGGTGCACGCACATGGATTTGTATAAGACGAAGACTAAAAATGTGTAT
Source organism: Malania oleifera (assembly GCF_029873635.1). Lineage (NCBI taxonomy): Eukaryota > Viridiplantae > Streptophyta > Magnoliopsida > Santalales > Ximeniaceae > Malania > Malania oleifera. Next base: position 13,843,580 of record NC_080429.1, on the reverse strand, counting down.
TCATTGTAATTTATATTTATCATACTGAGTCTGTAATAGTAAATAGGGAATGGTCTGTAATAATTAATGTCTTACCTGCATGGTAGGATTGATAAGCTCAAGACCATAGATCAACCTTCGGTCGACCGCACTGAATTTTTTTCATGCCCTCAAACTAAAAAGGACCTAAAAATGACCCTAGGACACTCACTCATGTATATATGTATGATCATTTGAATAGGGTGTTTTCATGCTTAAACAGGACCAAAATGCTCGAAATAGGCTCATTCGATCGACCGTACTTCATAGTACATATACTCCCGATCGACCGAACCCATACCAGGTCAACAGTTTGACCGCAATCCGATTGACCAAACTTATATAGTTCATTTATATCCGGTTGACCGAAACCCTTAGGGAGTCAACTTTTTGACCACCTGGTCGACCGAGCCCAAAATGTACTCCAACAACCTAGTCAACCGAGGGTCCTCAGGAGATGCCCCAACGGTTTGGTCGACCGAACCATCTAGTTCATTTCTTCTCGGTCGACCGAACCGCGATGTTTGGAAAAATCGCCCTTCCTGGTCGAGCGAGACCATAGTTCATTTCCCCCTGGTCGATCAAACCCCGGTAATTTTGCCCTCGACACATGTGTCCAGTTGACCGAGTCCCTAGTTCATTTTTGTCTCGGTCGACCGAACCATATGAACTTGGGTCGACCAAAAATATTTCTGGTCGACTGAACCTCTTGGGTTGCCCCAATATTTTTACCATGGTTAACTTTTTTAAATGAGGTTAAAATAATTAAATTGTATTAAAACTTTCCTAATAATTCCATATGTGTCTTTAACGGTTATATTTTAGGGGTTGTCTATATATATCCCTTCATTTGGAATAATTAGCATAATATTAGCAAATATAATTAGCCAATATTCTCTCAATCTCAAAAAGCCTATATTTCATATTCAAGCTTTAAACGCCCACTCTTACACATTAATATTGCAAATACCTCCTTGTAAAAGTATTCTTGTGCTTATTTCACCAAGCTTAAACTCTCTTTTGGTTGTTCTATTTGTGATTTATATTTCATAGAGAGTAAGCTACAAGTTCTCCTAGGGGGCTTCGTAAATAAGCCTTCCGTAGGAAAACTTCTTTGGGCTTCTGAGTTTTGCATTCTCATTGCAATACTCAAGAGTTCATATTGTGTTTTGGTTACAAAAATATTATACATCATTTTCAAAAATATCTCTTGTGTGTATCTTTGAGAAATCTATTTTAAGATATTTTATTAAGTGCTAAAAGATCTTTGTTGCTACACCTTTTGTTTGAGATTATCTTTTTAATACAAAGATCAAATAAATATTTTGCAAACCATTTTTAAATATCTCTTGTGGTTTATATTTAGAAATATTATTTGTTGAGATATTTGAAGTGTGCTCATGATCTTTGTTGGTGCATTGTGATTGAAATATTATTTTGACACAAAGATCCTATCATTTACACTCTCATGCACGGATTGCTATATTTGCATAAATATTTGAGAGTAGACACTTAGACTACACCGAGCTTATCAAATCCTATCTCTTGGTAGTGTATTAATTACATTGTGCTTAGTGGTACATAATCAGCTTAGCGTAAGAAGCATTTCCTTGTACGCAAAATTATATACACATTTGTTGTATTTCCAAGCATGGGCCTGAAGAGGGAGACTAGCCCCAGAACAGTCCCGGACTGGCGTAGACCCGGTTAGGAAAGCTAGGTGCGCCATCCTAGAAAGGCGTGTAGGTTGAGGTCAGCCATGTGGTAATTGACCTGGTTGTAATCGGTGCCGCTCTACCCTTTAAGTGAGCATTAGTGGAATCCTTGTACTTGTTAGCCAAGGCGGGGACGTAGGCAGTTTGCCGAACCTCGATAACATTTCTGAGTGTCGTCTCCTTTATTGCTTTATTATGCATGCTTAATTAATTGTTTATTACAGTTTAAATTCCATTGTATATTTACATTGATTCATTTTACACGCACTAGATTGACCTTAGGCTTGTGTAATACTGTTGTTAGAGGATTGACCTAAGAAAATAAATTTTAAATACCAATTCGCCCCTCCTCTTGGGATTGCACCAAAGCTAACAATTGGTATCAGAGCCTCGTAACTTAGACTTAGATGTCAATTAGTGAAAGATCAGGATGAATTGTGTTAGTGCATCCCCTTCATGTGAGGGAAGATTGGTCACCCACCCACCTGTATGCTGTGGTGATAATTATGTTGTATGGAAATTCAGAATGACTGTGTATGTGAAAGCCTTAAATTGGAAATTCTGGAAAGTCATTGATCAGGGTAATTGTGTGCCTATGAAATCTATTGGGTGTACTAATGTTCCTAAATCTGAGTATGAACTAAATGATCATGATAGGGACTTAGTACAAGTAAATTTTGATGCCATGAATACCTTACTGCATGCTTTAGATTCTAATGTTTTATGTGAGGTTATGGCTTGTAGTAGTGCTAAGCAGATTTGGGATGAACTTGAGAGGAGATATGGCGCATCCATAGTAAAGGAAGTCATCTCTCCGTGCGACTCAGGCTCCACTGATCTCGAGGGAGGTAACCAATGTTTTGTTGCTTTAACTGATAGTGAGGTTATCTCGGTTCCTTCTGCTTCAGTAGATAATTATGAAAATGATTCATGTGCTAATTTGAATGATGCATCTGATTGTGAATCATATGATAATAGTGATAGTGAAAGCATGCCAACTTATGATGAATTGCAACGTGAATATGTTAGGATTCATAAGTTACTTGTTAAATCGAATAAGAAATATACTATGCTGAAAAACAAGTATGATGCATGCATTAAAGAATGTAACTCAAAAATTCTTGTTGAAAGAGAAAATAATTTGAAAATTAAAAGACTGGAAAGCAAGAATGAATTATTAGAAAAGGAATTGACTATTTTGAAATCTAAACTTTCTAATGATAATAAGAAGGACCACTTGATTGCATATCTTGAAAATAAAGCAAACAATATGTCTAAAGAATTTATGAAACTTTAGGATGTTTGCAAAGAATTGAAAAACTCAAAAATTCAAGATCTAGGGAAGAAAATAGAAGACCAATCTAAGATCATCTACACGTTCACTAGAGGCAAAGAAAATTTTGATAAATTGCTTGGCTCACAAAAGATGACCTTAGATAAGGAGGGTATAGGTTTTAATGGAATTGAAAATAAGAAAAGGAAGAACCTATACATAGGGTACTTTGTAAAAAAATCGAAACATTATGCTAGTACCTCCTCCGGTCCATACACTCACACCACATGTGTTTTATGTAAAAAGAAGGGGCACGCAAAATTTGATTGCCCAATTTAAAAGAAAAGATGTGAAACCCAAACAAGTTTGGAGAGTCAAAGTACGACCTAGTCCTAACCCATCAAAAATCAAAGATAGAAAAATGGTATGGGTTGGCAAGAAAGCAAACCCCTTAAAACTCAAGGAAGAATTTACTCAAACAGGAGTTACATGATCACACAATTCTTCCTTAGCATCTAGGATTAGCCATAGGGAGTAGTGTTGACTAAAGGCTTAGGAAGTGGTTCGGGCTGAAAATGTAAAATCTTAGTATATGTCCACTATTTAAAATCTTACATACTAAATATTTTGAAAAATCAAGCCAATTCGTAAATTTAAGCAAAATAATCAATCCGAACTTAGTGCATATATTCATTAGTTGAAATTTGAAATTATTGGCTGCTTGAATAAAAATCCACTTCCAAATGGACATGGCATGTTTGCCTTATTTTTTTAAATTTCAAATTGCTTAACTCACACTTAAATATGAATATCTAAAGTTAAGCATACTTTGTCCATTGCACAAGTTTGAGTTTTAGGAAATGAAATTAAAAATCTTGTCCTAAACTCATCTTGAAAGCCTAAAATACCTAATAAAATGTTTAGTCATCATTCTAGGCTTAAAGCACTATTGATTATAAATTTTCAAATATTCTTGGTGCTTATTAAAAGACATTTCTTTCTTGATCAAAACTAGAGGCATCCACTAGGGGATTTAAGCTTCATTGTTAAATCAAAAATTCCCTTTAAGCTTAAATTATAAATCCTCTATTTTTGGTTTGTATCCTCCATAGGAAATCTTTACCAACCACAATCACATCAGGTAAAGATCCACCCTCTTATTGGTTCGTATCCTTACTCCAAAAGTGTGATTATATCTAAAGGATACTTTCCAATCACCAAAGAGCAGTATTCAAAAACTCATATACTTCTAGTTGCTCTTTGTCTAAATGGTTTGGACATATCTTCTTCCATGCAAATATTTTGAAACATGTCCATTCATAATAAATACTCTTTGAACATAACTTAAATTTTAATTTTTCAAGAGTATTCAATTTTCTTCCAAACTCTCAAACTTTATATAAAATCATTTAAGAGCTTCATCCTCATGAATTTAGTTAAAATGGCTAATTTAATTGATATAGGTTTCAATCTAGATAATAGAACAAAAATTCAAAGAAACCTATGCATGAACCTTAAAATGAAAAGTCATTTAAACTTGGGCCTCTCACGTAGTGTAAATCATAAGAAAAGAGGCAAATATAGGCTTACAAATATAGGCTTAGAACTCTTAAAATATATATATATATATAGTGACCTTTTGGTCCTCTAGGCTGAATGCATCTAAAGCCATGATATATATCACTGAAAATCTTAATACACTTGGCTAAAGAACCTGAAAATTAAGAAAATGCATAAATTGAATTAGCGCATAACTCAGGGGGAGCATATATTCTTTCATGATGATATAAATTAAAATGCTCTCATATATTTATTTCATGCCTAAATGTCCATATGAGTATTGCACTGAATTCCTCACTATCCATGGTTATTTATTGTTCATAGTGTCTAGTTGGATGGTTTACATTTTATATGGACAGTTGATTATATTACTTGATTGCATGCTTAGTTTAGAATGCCTCCTGTATGACGGATGCAGTTGATGTGAATTGCATGCTGGTAGTGGATTATAGGTTCTCATGTGCCTTGAATTGAAATATAAATTGCTTGTTTGAACCTATTAGGTACATTTTTTATGGGAAAATGTCCTATATACAAACGACATGCTGCCGAAATTTTGCTAGGATCTTCCCATATAAAACCTTGTGTTAAAGATGATCATGATAAAATTAACGTTAAAATATTTTTGAAAGGATGAATGAAAACTAATTGAAAATTAAATTTCATCCTTACATAATCATCAAACACTTAGAGAGCTGAGCACCTACCCTATAGAAAGAACTTATAGGACTCATATGCATCACTATCGTTTATTGAAATATTGAGGCTCTTCTAATATCCCTGAACACTTTATCCAGCACGTAAAGTTCTTTGATTTGATATGAAATGTTTTTAGGTCATGAATTGCATGGAATGCCTTAATATCTATTTCCGATCCACTTGTTGTCTATAGGGATAACTATACAGTTTAGAGATAAATATTGTTAATAAATATCTTGTATAGTTGTTGAAGAATGGTTTGTGTGCTCACTTATACTTTGACATATTCAATGAAATCAATCCCTTTCAAAGTATAAGTAATTTATAGTATCTAAGCAATAATTCAAATTGATAGGGAGAGCATCTAAAATTAAAATGCCTATCCTCTTATGCTCACAAACTTTTGAGGCTTAGATATGTATTAAATATAGTGTGGCATGTGCTTAAATAAAATAATCTATGTGAAAATCTTAAGCTGATGTTCATTACGTTGCCACAAGTTGTTTGTGCTTTGCCATATGATCTTGCATGTGATTGTTAAATCTTTAGGATCATTATGGTTGTGTTTTTCTGGTCATGCTTAATTTAGTACTCAAATGAAATACCAGAAAAGTAGTGCCTGCATTATCTTTAAAGCTTCCTTTTCAACAAGCACACCCCAACACTATTCTGCAAACATTAAAAAGGGGATATGTATTTTTATGTGTACATATATACATATATATTTATTGTAATACTTTATGGCAAGAACTATTTTCAAAACTCAAACTTTTTCTCTTGCCTCATTATTACTATTATATACATACATGTTTTAAAGTCGTATAACTGGTTCAGTAACTACACATAAAAATGCGTGCGAACTAGTTAGACTGTATTCATGCTTAAACTTCCTTTTTGGTATTATATGCCGTGTGTTTTTAATTCAAATCTTTCACGGGTCTTATGATATGTGTTAATTGAAATGGTTTGTGCATATATATAGTCTAATTCTATTTTTCATGTCATTTAAAACATTTAAATGATCAGTTATGTTGTTTGTGTGCTAAATTGTTGAAGTTATCTTGGTCATTCACTTTGCATTGTATAGATATTCTATCTTTTGAATGACTAAAAGTTGTACTTCTATTTCATGTTTTGAGAATACTAGACTATTTGAGTAAATTGTTGTAGATATCTTGAATGTATTACTCACTTAGGTCACTTGTTTACAGAATTTTTGGGAAATGTTCTGTTTTCAAACGACATGCTGCCAAATTTTCTAAAACCCTTTTCCCAAACATTTCTTTTGTTCATATGATTATTTGCCTATACGCTTAAACGTCACCTCGTTGATGAGGTCAAGAGAAAATTCGTCGACGAACTCTCCCCTTCGTCGACGAAATTCAGAAACCCCAAAGTCATCCCCTCTGTATTTCCTCATCGACGAGCCATGTCACCTCGTCGATGAGTCCTGTAGAGAGTTCATCGATGAACTCCAACCCTCGTAGACGAGCTCCTGTTATACCCTCATCGACGAGTCCCCTGTATTCATCGACGAGGAGCTGAAAAATTCCTCGAGATTTATCCTTTCCAAAATGTAATGTCGTCGACTGCCTCCTTTTGTTTTTGGTTTCCATTTCCCTTTCTTTTATTATTTAAATACCATTATTCTTCGAGTCGTTACATTATGAGTATTTTCATGTTATACATATAAACAATATAATAAGCATATTTGGTAAAATCTATCTGTAATAGAACTGAGTAAAACATGATTTGTCATATAATAATAAAGCATACTAGATTTCTATACATGAAAATCATCTTATATAACTGTACAATACTGAAATAACACTCAGGATGGATAGCTAGTTGATGTCATGCCTTACCCCCACATGACTAGGTTGCGTAACTCGAAGGCAGGACTTAGTAATGGTTGGCCAACCATGCTAGATCAATCATAAGTTTGTAAGTATGATGGGCCTGCTCCACCTGGTCCCGGACTGCCCAGGGAACAACTCCACTCTACACTGAAGCCACATCAACTACTATCTCCCACACTATTGGTCGTGTGGTAGCACTATCATAATTTTGAACATATAGTTACAGTACCGTGCTCCTAAAAATTGAACTAAACCATACCATTCGAGTTTTGATAACATATAATATGTTTCATACACTGAACATAACTGTTTCATATTTCATAATAATATCTTACATGATAATATTTCATGAATTTTGTCTTATCATACATGATTATGACATCAACGCCAACATGAATCACGATATCTGTGCCCGCATATCATAATATATTGAGCATGATTTCTCTTTACTGTTAAACATTATATTCATAAAATCATGATTCCTTTATTGTTTTATAATTGCCCTAAAAACTATCATATCATGCGTGATATGAAAAAAACATATTATTCTGATATACTCAATTAGACGGAAATTTAAACTCATGCCACACAGAAATGAGTAACATCCTGAATGTAAAATCTGTTCCAAAATCATAATTTATGATAAAACGCGTTTAATCATATCCCTGTTCATAACTGTATTTCCCCAAACATAATTATAATATATATATATATATTCCTGAAATTTAATGTTGTAGAATAATAAATAATTTCATGAAAAATTCTTACTTAATTTATCCCCTTACCTGACTTACTAAAACGCCCACAAATTACTCCAAAATTAAACCCGTGGTGTTCCCAGTTCAACAACCTAAAATTTACATTTCCCCCAACAAAACTTCAGTATAAACTCATCTAATGCTTTTCCTCAATCCAGAAATACCAAATACCTTAATAAATATTAAAATAATCAACTTACCCAAATTTTAAGATGGTTCCCAAGTTGGCCTAACCAACGAATCACTCCAGTAGATTTGTAGAGAATCTTCTCAAGAGTAACATGGCGGTTTTGGATCGTCGAATCTGTGGAAGACGGAGCCAGAATTGAAGAGAGAAGGAGAGAGGTCATAGGAGAGAGAGAGAGAGAGAGAGAGAGAGAGAGAGAGAGAGAGAGAGAGAGGGTTTTTTGAACATTTCTCGTAGGAAAAATGAAGTCTTGGCCTTTTATAGAATTTTTGTCCATGTGGCCTCATCGATGAGCCACAACTCCTCGTCGATTAGTTAATGAAGGGAGTTTGTCGACGAATACCTTCTCCTCGTCGATGAGTTTCAGAGTCTAGAAATAGTCCTCTCGATAACTTCTCATCGGACGAGCCCAAGAATCTTGCTCTTCGACGAGCACTTCTTCACTCGTAGACGACACCCTACCAAAATCCCTTAAGAAAATTCCTTTTCTTTCCTTTATTTTATTATTTAATTATTATAATTCTTCGGGTCTCTGTAACATTAACAATGTCGTTGGAGATCTTTGATTGCAGAACGTATAGTGCAGAGTGCTTCATGCCTCGAGCCACAACCATAGCACCCCTGGTGAGCTTCCACTGGCCATCACTAAAAGTGCTGCAATACCCTTTGTCATCAAGTTTACCTGCAGAAATCAAATTCAAACAAATGTCAGGAATATGCTTTACATCTTTGAGAACTAAGCTCATGCCATTATTTGTCTTTAAATACACATCTCCAATTCCAATGATTTTAACCAAGCTATCATTGCTCATCTTTACTATCCCAAAGTCATTAGATCTATAGGATGTAAAGAAATCCTTCCGAGATGTAGCATGAATGGAGGTACCACTGTCAATCACCCTATTGGGTCTCATGGTATGCAACATTTATCATATCATCATCATAAACAATGAGGAAGTCTGCAAGAGGGGTGGTAGCAACTCTATCTTCACCATCTTTGTCATCTCCATTCTTCATTCCCTTCCCTTTCTCATTCTTGTTTTCTTTCTTCAATTTCTTGCAATATTTCTTGATGTGTCCATTTTTCCCGTAGTGATGACACTTAATATTTGAAAACTTGTTGGACTTGCTTCTGCTGTTATCTCTGTTCTCCACTAATATGGTTTAAAATATTATCATCTACCCACTGCCTGATATACCCACAAATCTGTCGATGTAACAAAGTCCATTCCACATCAGACTTTTTTTTATGGGTTTTCAATACTAAACACTGGTAGGTAATGATCTTTCACATAAAGAAAATTCTCCATTTTTCCTTTCCATATGTGATAATTTGAACCATTGAGATTAATCATTCTACTCATATTTGCTTTTATAACTCAAACTGCCAACTTGACAATTTGTCAACTTGGCTCTAATACCACTTTGTTGGGAGAGATATCAACAAACAATCACATCGGAATAATTCTTCTCTATATATACAGACAAATATAGTGTATCTCTACTTTTACAAATGCTGAAAATAATAAGAAAAATAATCAATCACACCAAGCCACAAGAACACAAATAATTTTTTAGGTGGAAAATTTTCCCAGTGTGAGGAAGAAAAATCATGGGACCTAGTCCAGTTGAAATCTCCACTATCAACCAAACAATGGGTACATAAAGTCTTCTCTATTCGCAATTAGAGGTTATAAATATATCTCATCAAGATATCATCAATCTTGGTAAATACAAAGAGAATTGGAGATAATATACCAAAATCACGATTACTGTTCACAGGCACAAATCCCAACTCCTGAGCTCAAAATCCAATCTTCACCGTTTAGATTGTAGCTCCTTGAGTCTTGAACATCTCCTCCAAATTTAAGCTTGATCGGACTACAAACGAAGTGGAATTGGAGTCTTGATGAAATCTGGGTAGTATGAGTAAAAACCTACGTTTTTCTCTCTCTCTTGGGAAAGCTATGGCTAATCACTCCTCTCTTCTCTTTTTCTAACTTTCTTTAAGTTATCACACTAAAAGACTAGACTTTGGGCTTTAATAAAATCCACTCGAGCTTTCCTCCACATGAAAGGAAATAACCAAACAAAAAGTTCCTAAGTTAAATTGATATAAGATGTGAGGCAAATCTTCTTTACTTTTAAACAATCACAAGGAAACGTAGGATATCTTCTACACTTTTCACATCGAGAAGAACATCTTAAATCAATTGGTCTCATTCTTTCACATTTTTTATTCATGAGAAATGAATCATGATGGGCTAATCAAATAAATATCTTGAATTTCTATGGAATTTTTTGTTCCAAATCCACATTTGTTCCCCCCTATCTTAATTGCAAGGAGTTTTATCAAGCCATTGATAAGCTTCCTTTGGATTATAAATTCTTGGAGTGTTTATAATAATAACTTGTAAATTTAATCAGAATATTAGAAGAGATATTTACAAGATTTTAGTTAATGTTTGCGTGCATAGAATTCGAAACTACAATTTTTAATTGTGAAAATTTAGATGAAATTCAATACAATTTTATATTATATTTAAAAAAAATTATACAAATTCATATTCAAAATTTGATATACAAGCTCCCAAACTCAGGATTAGTTTTTTTTCCCACGTTAGGGCTTTCACTATCCTGTATTTCTCACTCTTCTTAATTTCCACATGGTTGGGTAGAGACCAACCCTCCAAGCATGCATGAAAGGCAAGTTGCAACCATCACCCACCCCAAATTTTGTGTCAACTTTTAAAAGAGTAACACTTTTAACTATTGACCTCCCTTTATCAAGAGAGTAATACTACCAATCTCAATCTATTGTATATATATATATATATATATATATATATATAGAGAGAGAGAGAGAGAGAGAGAGAGAGAGAGAGAGAGAGTCATATTTTTTTTTTTCTTCTAAATATACTAACCTTTTATAAAATAAAAAAAAATCAATGAATTTATCATCTAAAAACAAGGACACATTCAATATTAAAGAATATATTTTAAAATTTTTTTCAAAGAAGTACAAACTTACTATTTTATTTTCTAATTTTGCAGCATTTGTATAAGAAAATTTAAAAATAATTTTTATTATTTTTCTAAATTTTCCTGCATAAATGCTATAAAAAAAAACACATGTGATATATATAAAGAAAATTGTATAATTTTCCAATAAATCGTCGACGGTTTCTATATACCCTTCGATAGTTTCGGACATAATATTTACTAGGAGAAAACCGTCAACGGTTACGCCTGTTACTTAATAATTGCGGAGAATATCCTAACAATTGAAGATTGACTAATATCCGATGATCTGTGAGCATTTAGGATTCTTCAGTTGTATTACGTGAATATTTGTTTCTATTTAATAGTTTGTGATCTTCTTGATTTGGTAGTTAAATATTTTTAAATTTGTAACAATTATATCTTATACAAGTCCTATATATAAGACATCTTCTCTTGTATTTTCTATTTTATATTTGTTCTTCTTTAAAAAAGAAAAAAAAATTATTTGTGTGTAACAAACAAGCCGCAGTCATGGGCTTGGCTCCACCACTATTATCTGTATTCCCACCCAAAAAAGGAAACAATAATAATAATTTCGTTATTGTCTTATTTGGAAAATCCATGATCCAGTTGTCATAATTGTACAGCTCAGAGGACACGAAAATACTCAGGCGTTGACAAGCACATGAGAGGAATTAATTACGAAATTTAAAAAATAATTTCTACAGATTTGTTCAATGTACAGGATATTATTAATTTTTAAATACATAATTAATTTAATTAAAAATTATTAATATAGAAAGATATTTTATTATTAAATTGTAAAAAATTTTGACAATTATTTGATCATTTTTGTCGGGTAATAAAAATAATTTATTTTTATTAATTTAAATGGCTTCGTATCTAACTGATTATTTGAGAAAGAAATAAATTCGTTTTGTTTACCATCTTATATATTCCTCATTTAGAGTAGTTATAAATTTGATAAATCTAATATTGTAGATTTGTAGTTAATTAATTATTTCTTACAATGATAGGCTTTGAGCCTTTGAGAAAATCAAGTAATAGATACATGATTTAATGTTTTACCATTAATAACATTATGGATTATTACATTGGATTTTATTTTATTTATTTATTTATAGAGAAAAGTTTTGATTGGTGGTTAGATTTTTTACAAGTTTTTATTTTATTTTTAAATTTCCAAAATTCACATTTGAATTTTTGAGTTTATAGCTTTTTGATAATGCTCATCCACAAAAAATCCTTCCGTGCATTTTAACTTGAGTTTCTTTATTAGATAATCTCCTCTTTTATTCGGTAAATGGAGGATAGAAAAACACGAAGGCTCCATTTGAAACTTGAAAAAAATATTAACGAAAGAAAAAAAAATATTTATAAAAGATGTCTGATTATCGAGAAAAGGGAGAAGAAAAATAAAAAAAATATTTCAAATTAATAAACTAAAGCTTGATTTTACGTATCCCTAAATTTAATTTTTCTTAATTTTTAATCATGTTAAAATAAATTTTTTTTTAATTTTTAATGGTATTTGATTTCAAATGAATGGGATTATAAAAATCAATAACGTATTTTTCATTCTACTCAAACCACCATTCAACAATACCCAATATTAAAAAGGAATCAAAATTGTGATTTTAATAGTCATTGGGTGTCACTAATCAATAGTTACACTTCAACAGTAATTTCATTCCAATCTTAAATTTTTTTTTTCAAATTTAGTATAGTAAAGGTGCATCTATTTATTTCATTAAATGAGAAAAAAAGGAGAAATAATTGTTACTCTCAAATACTTTTTAAATATAAACTAATAGATATATTTCAAATTTTGAATTGAGAAGATCAGTAGGTTGGGGATTTCGTAGGATTTTCCTCACGAGATTGCTACAGGTGTACTTGGAGAACTTCCTAAGTCTTTTGTATGTGTAGGATTAGCATATAAACAATATGGTAACCCTTGTTTGAGGATTGATAGTGAAAATTCAGCCGTTTGCTCCCGTGGACGTAGGCATGTTGCCAAACCACAAAATCTCTTGAGTCGTGTGTTTTATTGTGTTTCCGTATATTATTCATCGTTGGTTGTTGCATTGCGTGATCCGATCGATTTGCGTTTCCGCTGCGCATTGGTATTTTTGCACAACAAAAATATATGTTAAAAATAAAAATAATGTGGAACTAAAATAATTTGAGGGATGGAAAAATGATGTGGATGGATGCTCCAGGTAGCTGAGTTTCAATAATTGAAAATGAAAATCCAACAACCTGAAAAAGACAAAAAGCTAAAAAGAAAAGGAAACAGCTCAGAGTTGGAATTGAGGTGGTCCTACGGAGAATGGTTCCCAAGGCATGAGAGGGGTAACCAAAGCAAATAACAATTTGTTTGGGGCTGATAATTAATTTTTTTTTGTTCCTTGTAGAATAAGGAATAATATCATTTGGGACCCTATGGTCTGCACAACACCTGAGAATCAAGTCACAAGGGGTTTGCTTTTGGAATTTAAAAGATATTAAGAGAGAGAGAGAGAGAGAGAGAAGTAATGAAATTTAATTTTTAGTTTCATTATTAATAGAGTGATAAAATAAAATAAATCCATAGTAGATCAAAAATAAAAAATTCTAGAATCTGTTTAGTTTTGAAAAATAGAGTTGGTAATTTTTTATTTGTACAATATTTATGTAAAATGATAATAATAAATAGCTTTGACACTATTTGCTTGTGAATAATATTTTTTTTATTTTTTTAAATAATTATAAAAATGTCTCTTCATTATCTAATTTTCTAAATTTATATAGAAAAGTTGAAAAACATCTTATCATAATTTTTTTAGATTTCAACTCTTACTTTGTGTATGGGAGTATGAGATTCAAATTTTGGAGTTTAATTTGTGTGAATTATGTGCAGAATTTTTTCTAAATTCACACAAATCTAAATTCAAATCTCAAAATTCATTACTATAAATGTTACCTTAGATAAACTTTAAAAAATTAGAAAACAAGTTGTATTTTTTTTGATGATTTTAAGATCCAAGACTAAAAAGTAAAAAAGTTATTTTGTATTGTAGACACCCCAATTTTAATCAGGCCATTTTTAAGAAGACCTGACGTAATAAAGTTGACTTTAAATCCCGAAAATTGGAGGATCCTTTTTGAAAAGTCCGATCAAGTCCTGGTCGTCAATAAGTGAGTCCCGATTTAATGGAGCCCTTTTTCAAAATCAAGTCCTTAAGTCTCGGATTCCAACATTGAGTCATTTTATTTCAAACTCAAGTACCGGTTACTTTCAATTGGGTCCCTTAATTTCAAAATTAAATTCTTTTAGAATTGTGAATTAAGTCCCGCATTTTCAAAGATTGAGTCCTTTTAATTTTACTTTTAAACTGAGTTTTTCTAACTTTAGTTGATGTCCATTAATTTCAAAATTAATTTCTTTTATTAGGCTAGGTTTTGTGAAGTAAGTCCTGTATTTTCAAAAATTGAGTCCTTTTAATTGTGGTTTTAAATTGAGCACCTCTAAACTTTACTTGCGGTCCCCTTAAGTTTCCAAAATTGAGTTCCCTTATTTTTAAATTGAGTTCCGGCCCTTTTAAGAAAAAAATCAAGTCCCTTTATTTATTTTTCGAGTTATTTTGTATTGAGTTCGGGTCCACTTATTTCTGGGAAACTAAGGTCACACTTTATTACCAGTTAATTCTTGTGCATGATCGGTCAAACGTTGATATGAGATTCTAGTCAAAATTTGGAATGCACACATGAGGTCACATATTTTATTAAAAGGGGGAGGGGGCACATAATTCTGCAAACTGCACAACAAATACATGGTGAAGAAAAATACAAAAAGTGCACATGCCAAAAGTTACAACCGAAGGAATATAGGGACATGCAAAAGAATACAGGGAAATGCAAAAGAAAATACATGAAAATATAGTGCAGAGTACAGTGCAAATATATATAAGAAAATACAAAGAAAAATATAGGAAAATAGAAAATTCAAGCAAGCTCCAATCCTTTGTCGCCAGCTGGAGCAACTTAAAGGGGCCTGTGACGCCCCAATTTTCATATCATTTTTTTTATCAATAAATAATAATTCAATAATACTCAAACATCGGCCACATCAAAACTCTGATACCATTTAAACAAAACCCAACCCAAAGTGGGTGTCGGGTAATCAGTCAAACTTATATAAACAACCCTATCAGTGGAAGTCAATACATACAAATCATCCAGATTACCAATAATCAGAGTACTAAACATCCATATTCATGTATATGCATATCTAACACATCCTTAAAAATCAACCAAAACTCTAGGGAAATCATACGTCTCTAGCTCATACCACTTACCCTGTCTATTAGGGCACCAGCACCCTTCTACCTCGGAGCTCTATCATATGGTCTTTCTCGATTTCTTGAAATATTTAAATATTTGAGTGAGACACATTTTAGTAAGACGGAATAAATTATTTACAGTGTGTGGCGATATGAGTTCCATTATATCATAATATTCTCATTTTTTTTAAGAAAATACGGCGGCACCTCCATTTATTTATTAATATACCCTCACTTTTGGCGGAGGAATACCGTGGTTACAAGATAAAACAAAAGGGAGAGTATAGAAAAACCCTCCCAAAAAAACTAACACCAACAATCAATCAAACTAGGTCAACAAAACTAAACATAACTAAAAAAGAAGATAAGAACATAAACACAACCAAAATCAAAACAAAATACACCAAACGAAACTCTAAAAATGAACTACCAACGAACAGAAACAAGACCCCAACTATCCATCAGAAGAATACCTTTCAGATAACGTGGTAGAAGATGTTGTTCTTCGTAAATTACATTGTTTCTTATTTCTCCTTCTTTAGCAAGAAAATCAGCCGCACTATTGTCTTCCCTATATTGATGCATCACTATGACGTTCACTCCTTCTAGCTCTACCACGAGCTTCTCCCAAAATTCCCAAAGATACCACAAAGTACATCTACCTTTCTGAAGTCAATCAACTACAATTCGCGAATCACTTTCAATAATCACATTAAAATAATGCAAACGTTTGCACAAATGAATTCCTTCCCCGATTGCTTTTAATTCCGAACTATTACTTGTACCATTGCCAAAATACCTTGAAAAAGCCGCTTTTACCATGCCATGACAATCCCGAATAATTCCTCCACCTCCTGAAGTACCCGGATTGCCTCTACAACTCCCATCACAATTAAGTTTTATCCACCCTACTAGAGGTTTAACCCATGAAATAATTTTTCCAAGCCTGTCACAAACTCCCTGATGCTTAAACTCATTCAAAATCTTAATGTCCGACTTCTTCAATTTTTTAAAAGAATTGGTGCTCTCAGCAATAAAACTAACCCAGAATCAAACATTTCTTCATATATGATTTGCACTTTGATAAACTTCTTCCATTCACGCTTTACATCTTCGATTCCAAAGGCACCACATAATCAAACACGAAATCAGCCCAATTAAAATACCTTTAATAGATGATTTTTGAGCATAGTGGAACCAATTTGCCATTTTATTTTTCCAGGGAACGGATCGTTGGAAAGGAATCCCCAACGCCACACTAGCCCGACGCCAAACCTCTGAAGCCACCTCACCTAAAGAAAGAATATGATCAATGTTTTCCTCGCTTCTCTGAACGCAGCAATCACAAGACGAAGCCATCGACATACCTTTGGCTTTAATTCTATTATGTACCGCCAAACATCTAAACCAGGCTCTCCATAAACACATTGAGATTCTTCTGGGTAATAAAAAATGCCAAAACCAGTTATTCCACACAAAATTATCACTTCGTCTCCTCACTGCCTCCCAAGCCGTTTTTGTAGAAAAATTACCATCAGGGGCAGGCTTCCAAACAAAAATATCCTGCCCACTTTTACCCGCCAGCACCTGGTGCAAAATTTCCCTTGTTTTATTGGCACCAACTAATTCCAGAACTAAATCAAAGTTCCAATTATTATTTAACTAGCAATCCTTAATACATAGTTTCTTATTCAAAATATCCTCAGTGCTCATAGATAACGGGCCTGATAATAGCCACCTGTCGAACCAAAAAGAAGAGTTCTCACCTCTCACCAAAATTTTAACATTATCCATAACTTCTGGAATGGTGGCTATAATTGATTTTTAGAATCGAGAGTCATTTGGTCTCCCATTCCTTATTAATAAATGATCATTTCTGCAATATTTAGCTCTAAAAAAACCTACCCACAATTTGTTAGAAGTGAGCAATCCAAAGGCAAATTACATGAGAAGAGATTTCTGAACTTCCTTAAGATCTCTTAGGTCCAGACCCCCTTTCGAGTTAGGTTTGCAAATTTTCCCCTAATAGCACCAATGAAACTTCATTTTATCCTTCACCTCTCCCCATAAAAAATTAGAAAGAAGAGAGTTCATGCGAGAAAAAGTGACCTGCGAAACCTTACTAACAGACATCAAATGAATAGGCATGCTAGACAACACATGTCTTAATAAAATCAATCTTCCACCTTGCGAGAGCAACTTAGATTTTCACCCTACAATTTTTTTCCTAATCTTCTCCACAAGAGGCTCCAATGTCCTAGAAGTCAATTTTCCAGACACCAAAGGTGCACCCAAATATGTAACTAGGAATTTACCTTCCATGAAATTCGTGATTCTCAATAAATCGCGCTTCTGAGCAGGAGTGATGTATTTCGAAAGGAATAACGCTGACTTTATCTTACTGATTTTTTGACCCGACCACTTCTCATACATTTCCAAAGCGTAAACTAAATTTCTAATAGACCTCTTCCCACCATTCACAAAAATAAGAATATCATCCGCATATAACAAATGCGAAACCAATGGAGCCCCAATCAGATGATTAAATTGACCAATCCGACCAGTCTCATAGTTTTTTCTAAGCAACCTTGTCAAAACCTCCTCCATTATGAGGAATAAAGAAGGAAAGAGTGGATCCCCTTGCCGCAAGCCTCTCGTAGATTGAAAAAACCCTTTAAAGGTTCCGTTTATCAAAATAGAAAATTATGGGGACTCTACACAATTTTTTATGAGTTTGCAAAACCTCTCAGAGAAACCAAAAGCCTTAAGAACCTCCAGAAGAAAATTGCAATTCACTCTATCCTAAGCCTTAGCCATATCGGGCTTTACCATCACATTGCCGCCAGCCATTTTTTTGTGCAAAGACTGAACCATTTTTTGAGCAAGTGTAATATTTTCAAAAATAATACGCCTAGGAATAAAAGCGACTTGTTCATGTGAGACCAACTTATCAACAATCTTGGTTAGTCTAAAAACAATAATCTTGGAAATAATTTTATAAGCCACAGAGCATAAACTAATAGGCTGAAATTCATCAAAGCTAGAAGGATATCCACCTTCGGAATTAAAACAATAAACGAAGAGGAAAAAAACTTGGAAAGAGTAGTGCCCTGAAAAAAATCCATTGCCGCCAAATCCATCTGGTCCCGAATTGCTTTCTTTGAGAATAGAGAACATCGCTATTTTAACTTCTTCTTTCGGTTCAGCGTAGAGGAAATTATTATCAGCATCTAAAATTTTCCTTTGAATTAACTCGGAGAGATCACATGGTTCAACCGCTGAAGACTCTAAAAGAAAATTTTGGAAAAAAACAGTTGCTTCATTATGAATTGCTTCCGCGCCCTCCAATATCCTCCTATCGTTCAGAACCATATGACCTATATGACTCTTATTCCGCTTTTGATTGATAACTGAATGGAAGAATTTAGAATTTGATCCTCCTCAATCAACCATTTTTTTTTTTTTTCGCAATTTATCCTAGGCAAGATGCTTCCCTATTCTCTCACACCTGAATCTCCAACTTAGTAGTCAAGTAATCAAATTCAATGTCCTCAGAAAAATCTGCTTGCAGTTGATTTTTTAAATATTCCATCCTTTCCTCAAGCGCTTTTAACTTTTATCCCACTCTCCCAAAGACATTTTTATTCCATTCACATAATGCAATTTTAGTTCTCTTAAGGCGAATAGCAAGTTTCAAAAGCCCCAAGGCCAAGTCATTCCTAATCCAGGCATCTTTAACGCACGAAAAAAACAAATCATGCAAGATCCACATATTCAAGAACCAAAATAGGGTAGGACAATACCGAGAGAAAGACGTATTTGTATACACCACCATAGGGCTATGATCTGAGGATTTCCGACTCAGATATTTGAATTGAGACGAACCATATAGGTTGGAAAAACCATTATTTATAAGAACACAATCAAGTTTAGCCCAACTACGAGCCACCCCTTCATGGCCATTGCACCACGACATTCGTGAGCCTATATTTGATAAATCAAAGAGACCACAATGATGTAAGTAGTCATTAAACTCCATCATAGGTAAAAGAGGTCTTGGATTTCCACCAATTCTTTTGGTATCCGTTCGAATAACATTAAAATCACCCAGGACCAACCAAGGAAAATATGATTGGCACTCCTCCAGTTGCCACCATAACTCTCTTCTTTCAACATAAGAACATTTGGCATAGACAAAACTCACCAAAATTCTTTGTCCATCGTTAAAAACCACCCGGAAATCTTCTAAGTCGTGATTGAAATCACCTCAAAGGCATTTATATCCTTCCAAAACAGCCACAATTTACCGCCCTGATTTTCATTAGATATAAAATGGTGATAATTCAGAAAATTACCTAACATTACCATCCGCTCCTCAACCGCAAAAGGTTCTGAAATAGCAAATAACCCAACATTAAATTTTTTGATTAACTTCTTTAACCTACCTTTAGACCTGCCAAACCCCCTAATATTCTAGAAAAAAATTGTATCCGTCACAAATTTAATTTATACGGTCGGATGAGAACCCTCTGAGATTTCCTCACATAATTTTTTACAGAAATCCATCCCTTTCCTGTATCAAACTCATACATTTTTTCTTTACCCTTTAAAACTGATATTTCACCTTCCTCCCTTTTGTACGAATAATCCTGAGCCAATTCCTCCTAATGCAAACCTTGGTCCACACCTTCAGTCAATTTAAAACTATCCACATGATCTACTTCCTGTTAAGATATAGGTTCATCATTTGAAACTCAAGGATCAACATCACACCTGACTTCCTCACACTCCCCTTCATTCCTCTCTATTGAACCTTCATTCTCATTATTTTCCAATCCTTTCTGCGGTATATCAGAGTTTTGCCTTGCATGATCCCCTTTTCCTTGAACCACAGGAATTTTCGCTATTTCAGGGCCCCTATCATTAATCTGCTTTGTCATATGCACATTACTGGGTCCTGCTTCTTGCACCACCTTTTTTGCCCCTTTATCTACATCGGTATCAGTTTCTATTATACCGTCATTAGTCTTTGGTTTCCATATTTTTTTTTCTTTATATTTTTTATACTCCCTTCGCTTCTCTCCCACCCTACAAACAATTGAGGTATGTCCTTGCCTGCAACATTTAGAGTAGAAAGAACTCATCTTTTCATATTAGACCTCTTGCCAAATACATTGTTTTGGAGATAAAACAAGAGGAAATTCCTTTACCGGCTCCATTGTTAGGTCAACTTCCATGTAAATACGTGCCCCCAATGCTCTCGTACGGTTGATTGTTGCATTATCAGTTCCAAGATAACTACCAAAACGAGTCACTATTATTTGGAGAAAATTCGTTTGGTAAAGATGCATTGGTAACCCCGGTAAGAAAATCCATTGAGGAGCCAATGGAGATTCTTTTTTGGTATCAAAATCCTTCGTCCACTTGAACAGCCGAAAAGAATTGCCTTCCATAGTTCTACTTTCCCTTGCCCAACCATGCAGAAAGTCACATTCGTTTTTCATGTGAATTAACACGTGATAATCATCCATAACACTGATTGTTGGAATTTCCGTCAAACCCCACATTTTCACAATCAATAGCCGAATTTTATCAATAGATGGCCAATTCCTCAAAAATTTCATTACTAATGCAAAACGTTAGTCGGTACCTGCTGCACCTTCTGATCTAATATCTGCACCGGAACCTCTTCATATGCTAATGCATCATTGATCTCTATAGGTTTGTAACTTAGCACACGCAAATGATTTGACATGTATTTCCTCAGCACTGACACGTGAAACACATCGTGAACTCTAGATAGTGCTGGGGGTAATATCACTCGACAAGCAATCGGACCTACCTTTTCCAGGATCTCAAATGGTCCAATGCACCGAGGGCTCAAATTGATTTTCTTCCCAAACCTCATTACTCCCTTCATCGGAGCAATCTTCAGGAATATCATATCTCCTACCTCGAACTCTAGCTCTCGTCGACGAGTATCAGCATAACTCTTCTGCCAACTCTGAGCCGCCCTGATTCTCTCTCTACTCAGCTTGACCTTTGCAAAGGCCTATTGAATCAGTTTCGGTCCTAGTATCCGCCGCTCGTCTACTTGATCCTAGTACAATGGAGACCGACACCAACGACTATACAATGCCTCATATGGTGTCATCTCTATACTGGTCTGGTAGTTGTTATTATACGCAAATTCCAGAAGCGGTAGATACCATGTCCAACTGTCCCCAAAATCTAGTACACATGCCTATAACATATCCTCTAACGTCTAAATAGTCCTCTCAGACTATCCATCCGTATGTGGGTGAAATGACGTACTGAATGTAAGCTACGATCCCAAGGCATCTTGTAGAATCTTCTAGAATTGAGAGGTAAAACGTGGTTCTTGATCTAAAACGATAAAAACTAGGATACCATGTAGTCGTATAATCTCGTGCACATATAGCTCTACTAGTCTATTCAAAGAATAGTTGACTCTGATTGAAATGAAATGTACAGTCTTCGTCAATCGATCAACTACAACCCATATAGCATTCTACCCATGCACCGCCGTAGGTAACACCGATACGAAATCCATCAAGATATGCTCTCATTTCCACTTGGGAATGTTAAGTGGTTGAAGGGGTCCTGCTAGCCTCTGATGCTCTACCTTGACCTACTGACATGTTAGGCACTGCTCTACGAAATGGACAATATCTCTTTTCACGTTCGACCACCAAAAAGATTCCCTAAGGTTTCGATACATCTTCGTACTTCCAAGATGTACGGTGTAGAGCGAATGGTGTGCCTCCTTCAAAATGACCCATTTAATCTCAGCATCATTCGGTACACAAACCCTACTGTGGAATCTCAATATCCCATCATCAGAGATATTGAAATCTGGCTTTGAACTACTATGTACCCCTTCTATAACTTCTACCAGCTCTTCATCTATCATTTGAGCTATTCAAATCCTCTCCTGTAAGGTCGGCTATACCACCAAGTTAGCAAGAAGAGTCTGGTGACTTTCTTCCACAATCTCTAAGCGCAACCTTTCTAGGTCCATACAGATCTGATGCTAAACTCCCACTACTGAGACTGACGCATCAACAGACTTTCAACTCAGAGCATCAGCTACCACATTTACTTTTCCTAGGTGATAGCTAATGGTACAGTCGTAGTCCTTTATCAACTCGAGTCATCTACGCTGTCTCATATTCAGCTCTTTTTGGGTGAAAATGTACTTAAGACTTTTATGGTCGGTAAAAATCTCACATCTTTCATCGTACAGGTAGTGCCTCCAGATTTTCGATGCAAACACTACCTGTAACGCCCTAGAAAATGATATGTTTGGGAATGCAAAAATAAAATAAATTAATTAATTAAGATTTAAAATTAAATTGAATAATAAATTAATTAATTAATTAAATAATAAGAATTATGAATTAAGTAATATAATATATATATATGTTAAAATTTATTACTATTATATATATATATATATATATATATATGTAAAGGTTAAAAGTTATTATTATTATTATTATTTAAAGGTATAAGTTTAACCTGAAGCTTCAAAGAAGCTTCAGGATTTCAAAAGAATTGAAAGAAGTAGAAGCCACCCCCTCTGTTTTCTCTCTCATGCTCTCTCTGGCTCATCTCCATCTCTCTCCCACTTCCTTCAATTTCGTGGCTGATATTCACCCGATCAAAAATCAGGAAGTATCGTTGGATTCCATTCTCCGCCACCGACATTTCTACTGGAACAGATTAGTCATAGGAGCGACGTAGATACCATTCCTGGGGTAAGGTAATCTTTCCCTATTTTCTTAATTTCTCCTTAAATTTTTAGCCAAATCGACGATTAAGCACCACCACGGGGTCCTAGTTGCGATCGTCGTCATTTTGGTTGGAGTAAATTTTTAATTTGGGTTTCCTAGGCATCATTTTAAAGTGAAAGTGAGATTTGGGGAATTAAGTAAATTGGTAATATTTGAGAGTATAATTATTTATTTGGAATTTATGGGCTTAGGAAATATTAAAATAATATTTTATTTAGGATTGATTTAATGGAATTAGGATTCTTGATTCAAGGCTCGGGTAAGCGCCGCAGGTGTAATTTTGGGACCCTACGAGCATAGTTCAGGAAAACCAAGGTAATTTGATTATTTTGGAGTTTAAAAAATTATTTAGGTTATTGGAAGCTTAGGAAATGTTTTATGGAAATTATGTTAGAATTCTGTTGAATGTTCGGGGGAAATGAAAATTGTAGGTTTTGTGTTGGAAATGCCACAGACTCAGGATTAAACTGTGTGGGCATCTCAGTAAGTCAGGTAAGGGAATAAATTAAGTCAGAATTTTCATGGAAATACTTATTATTCTACAGCATTTTATTTCAGAAATTATGTATGATACAAAATTATGTTTGGAAAAATTACTGTTGTTTATAGGGAATGTTTATATATATATATATATTGTCAGGGAAAATGATTTAATTTGTGTGGCATGGGTATAAAATCTTATGATTTATGTGATAGCAAAATGTTATGTTTTCAGAACCTTCATGCTATTATTGTTTTCGGGAAATGGTTAAAACAGTACAGGAATTATATTTTTCGTAATTTATGTAAAACGGCGCAAGGGCCGTAATTTATAAAATGACGCAAGGGTCGTAATTTATGAAACGACGCAAGGGCTGTAATTTATGTGAAATGACACAAGGGCCATAGTTTATATAAAATGACGTAAGGACCATTAATTTATATGATATGATATGAAATGTCGGCGCAAGGGCTGTAATGAAAGATATGTTATTTTTATGAAAATATTATTATGTTAGATATTTTGATGAAGCCGTTATATTCAGCATATGAAATACAGTATATGATATCAGTACCCGGATGACTTAGTTTAGTTCAGTTCAGCAGTACACTACCATAGCTATATATGTATTCAGATTATGTTAATGTTACCACATGGTGCAAGGGGCTATGGGAGATTAGCAGTTGATGTGGCTTCAATGCAGAGTTGTAGACGTCCCCCTGGCAGTCCGGACCAGGGTGTGATGGACCCATCGTACTTACAGACTTATATTAATCTAGCATGGTCGGCCAGCTAGTGCCAGGTCCTGCCGTTGGGCCGTACAACCCAATCATGTGGGGGTAATACATGGCATCAGCTAACTATCCATCCTGGGATTTATTTCACATTTTATACAGTAATATAAGATGTTTTACATGTACAGATATATAGCATGACATGTATGCTACTTTCAAATATGTTTATTCAGTATTTATCATACAGATTTCTCGTATATGATTTATATACAGTATATGCTTATGACACGTAAAATACCCATGTTGCCACACACTGATATTAGTTTATTTCCCTTACTGAGAGGTGTCTTACTCCAGCTCTAAAACATTTCAGGAAATCCAGGTAGAGGAGTGGATAGAGCTCCGCAATGTTAGTGGTCGCTCGATCTACCCTGCCAGAAGGGTAAGTCGCTATGCTAGGGTCAGATGGGTTTTTGGGTAGTGACCCTAGAGAACTTTATGATCATTTTGGGATGTGTATATATTTATATGACGGGTTTATAAAACTCTGGTATTGTATTTGGACAGTTGATTTGTTATGTATATGATGTATGTTTTCCGCTACTAAGGTATCAGTGATTTATAACAGGTTTATTCCCCAGTACCCACGGGTATGGGTGGATTATGTTTATGGTTATCATGATTATTGGTATGCTATTATGTGAAAAAAAATATATGGTAAATTAGGCAGGTTATTACACTACCGTTGCTAATTCCATATCATGTGTTGGGTAATTCTTCTTGTACTCTTTGAGTTTATGAGAAGCATAAGCAATCACCATTCCCTACTGCATTAGAACACACTTGAGACCTTTCTTTGAGGCGTCACTAAAGATAACAAATCCACCATCCCCAAATGGAATGGTTAGAACTGGAGTAGAAACCAACCACTATTTCAGCTCCTAGAAACTCAGCTCACTCTCATCAGTCCAATCATATTTCACGTTCTTCCTCATAAGTCATGTCAAAGAACTTGCTAAGCTGGAGAACCCTTATACGAACCGTTAGTAGTATCCTGCAAGACCGGAAAAATTTTGACCTCCTGAACATTCTTCGATCTTGCCTAGTCCACTACCACTTCTATTTTACTCTGATCCACTAATACCCCTTCTTTGGACACTACATGCCCTAAAAACACAATCTGTTCCGGCCAAAACTCGGATTTCTTCAGTTTAGCATATAACCTCCTTTCCCTGAGCATTTACAGTACCAATCTCAAATGAACTTCATGTTTTGCAGCACTCCTATAATACACTAGGATGTCATCTATAAATACCACGACGAACTGGTCTAAGTATTCGTGAAAGACCCTATTCATCAAATCCATAAATGTCATAGGTGCATTTGTCAGACCAAATGACATAACCATGAATTTGTAAAGGCCATACCGGGTTCGGAAAGCTGTCTTCAGAACATCCTTCGCTTTCACCTTCAGCTGGTGATACCCAAATCATAGATCGATCTTAGAGAAGATATGCATGCCCTATAACTAGTCAAACAGATCATCAATCCTGGGTTACGGGTATTTGTTCTTTACCGTCACCTTGTTGAGCTCTCTGTAGTCGATGCACATCCTCATCGACCCATCCTTATTCTTTACAAATAACACCGGTGCTCCCCAGGGCGATACACTCAGTCAGATGTACCCCTTATCTAGTAGCTCCTAAAGTTGCTCCTTTAACTCCCTCAATTCTGCTGGAGCCATAGGGTATGGAGCTTTCGATATTGGCACCATACCTAGAACCAACTTTATAACAAACTCCACCTCTCGATCTGGAGGTAATCCCGGCAAGTCCTCAGGAAACATGTCTGGGAACTCGCACACTACAAGAATCCCCTTCAGTCTACATTCTTCTTCTGGCGTAGGAGTAATCTCCTAACCTGCACAGCTGAGAGGATCTATGGTGCTGAACGCACACGCGACCCTAAGTACTTGAATTCCCGCTCTCCTGGTGATCTAAACACCACCTCCTTCCCGTGGCAATCGATATTGGCATAACTGGCAGATAACTAGTTCATCCCTAAGATGATATCGAAGCCATGCATGTCAAATACCATAAGGTTGACTGGTAGTACCCTCTCCTAAATTTCTACTAGAAAGTCACAGACCACTTTACTACATATGACTACAGACCCAGATGGCGGAGCCATTACTAGTTCATGATCTACCTGTTGAACCATTAATCCACACAGTTTAACGAATCCCCAGGAAATAAAGGAATGTGTTGCCCCTGAATCGAATAATATAACAGCTTTATGAGAAAGCATGTAAATGATACCTGTGACTACATCACCAGTATTCTCTGCGTTGCCTGGAGTCAGGGAATACACCCTTACCTAGGTTGTACCCCCCTGTTGACCACCATGTTGCGCCTGCGTACCTCCTCTGTATGGCTGTTGTGGGCCTCCGCTGTTCTTCAGCATGCAACAATCTATTATCCGATGTCCCCTTGCCACACTAAAAGTAAGCCCCTGTAGTCCTCCAACACTTCCCAAAGTGCCTTTTACCACATGTAGAACAAACAGGGGTGGATGAGGTACTCTGAGATGTACCACCACTGTCCTTCTTTCAGGCGCCCTGCCTCGCACCAGAGTAAGAACTGGAAGGCGCTGGCCTCTTCTTCGAAACCTGGACCTCTGCATCCTCCTGCAGACTCTCCTCTGCTATAGTGGCTTTGTCTACTAGAGTAGCAAAGTCCTGCAGCTGCAAGATCATTGTCTGCTTCCGGATCTCCTTCTTTAGACCCCTCTGAAACTTTCAGGCCTTCATTGCCTTATCTGGTATCATGAATGGAGCAAATCGGGATAGCTATTGGAATCTAGCAGCGTGCTGCTAAACTGTCAATGATTCCTGTGTCAGGCTCATAAATTCCTCCATCTTCGCATTTCTGACCATGGCCGAAAAGTACCATTCAAAGAATAACTCTTTGAAACGGGCCCATGTCATCGCTACTGGTATCGATTGATGCTCCTCCATCTTCTTTACTGACACCCACCATCTCTTTGCTTCCCTTAACAATTTGAACGTTGCCAAGGTTACTTTCTGCTTCTCTATGCAGTTCAAAACATCCAAGATCTTCTCGATTTCCTAGATCCAATTCTCAGCTCAAATCGGATCTGCACTTCCTATGAAAACAAAAGGCTTCAGTCTAGAAAACTAGTTAATAGAACAACCTAACTCAGCCATAGGGCGGTCATGCTCCCTATTCGTTCGCACCACCTCAGTCATAAGCAACTGTGCGAAATCCCGTAGTACACTCGTGGAGTCACTCCCAGCCTCTTGGCCAGCTCCCTCACTACTACTACCTCCCACGTTGGCAGTATTATCCCTGGACTCTATCCTGAAGAAGCAATTTTAAGAAAAACAATTAGAAGCTTAATAACCTAAGTATCAACTAGTACTACAATACTATAGACTCACTTCCCTAAATTCACATTCCTAATATTGATGTACTCCAATGATTTAACATTCTCATTCTAACTCAAGTTCTGACCTTCTACTCGGAAAATAAATTGTCGATGGATTGCCATGATTTTTTAAACCTTTCGATTGATCGAGAAAAACACAGAAGTCTGTCAATGGATTTACTTCTTCAAGTATACAAAGCTAAACTCAAAATCTTATTCCCATCCTAAATTCTGGTATAGTCTAGTCTACAAAACCTAACAACCTAAGCTCTGAGCATTTCCATAACCAAGCAATGTGAACCATATCACACTTCTAGCTGGCTAAGGCTCTGATACCAACTATAGCGCCCCGACCCTTTATACGGCCTCGAAGTGCTACTACACCTCTAGAACACACCTATCTCTAATAAATATACATATACAACCCGCCCTAAATGGGGACATATAGGTGTTTTATACTAATCTGTAATCCCAATGCACAGCGGAAAACATAAATATTCATATAAAATCTATAAGACAAACCAGAGTTTCTAACTGTATCCTCACACACATACAATCATACTTAAAACATAACCTATTTTTAGAACCCCCCTAAAAGACATTCTGAACTAAGTCTATTACATATACAAAACACTTAAGTAATCAAAACACAATATGACCCTCCAAGTCTTTCTAGCAACTAGGACCGACATCTTGTAGGACCTGAAAGAAAGGTTGTATGTTGGGTTAAGACACTTCTCAGTAAGGTGGAAGATATTACATCAGTGTGTGACCACATGTGTTTATTTCAGTTGAAAGCAGTTACATATAAAGCATATTCTCAATACTGTAATATAGGAGATATATAAACATAATTCCTGTTATAGATGGTTTAGCATTATAACAAGCGAGAGTTCCCGATGTTAGGGTAGGGTACAGGCCTATACACTGTACAATCCCTCCGCCCGGTACTCAAACCTGTGACTTTACCAATTTTAGTTTTTAAATCATAAATATGCTTATTTAGAACACTTTCGAGCTTAGAAATTCATAACAAATGCCAACACTACCCCTTGGTGCGGGTTGTGCAATTTACTATAGTCTGACTGAATCCACCTGGTCCATTAATCCACCAGTGGCACACTCCAACCCAGCCAACTATCTCGATACCCACACTGAAAATTAGATGTGTGGTGTCACTGTATCCAGAGTATAGCAACGGAACCGCGCTTAAACTTTTTAAGGCTTCATATAACATTAAGCTTCTTTCAGCTCTCTTAGTAACAAGCTGCGGTCCCAATATCATATATATAATTTATAATAAAACGAATTAACTTGTTTCCAATTCATAAATCACATGTACAGTTCCAGTATTTTCACAAACTCATTCATTCATACTGTGGTATAAACCAGTACACACACTCTCGGTTTACCCCTTTTCACATATAAAGCTCGGTATATAACCGACACTTGTTTTCCACATTTTCAGATAGCAAAATGGAACTCCAGTTCTTATAGTTCATATACGTATTTAAACAGATTCACATATTCCATTTCATATCATATGTCACACTCGTTTGGTCAAAATCTGCTACATAGCATACAACTCGATAAATATCATTTAAATGGAAAACAAGGGATTCAAGCATCTCCTACGTTAAGATTAATATAGATAAAGAAGTTTTAAAAAGTTTGGAGATCATACGCCAAAACCCTCATTTTTACCAAAATCGTAAAATTGTAAAACCGATATTTTTACCCGGTGAAACTTTGCAAATAACCAGTCAATACATGCATATAAACATAAGCTAACTTTTTAGCAGTTTAGTTTTCTAAAAAAAAAAATTGATGTAAACAAATTCCCTTACCTTTCCCCAAACTCTGAAATACGAACTATACGGCTCCAAAACAGAGAATCGAGTTCTCAAAAACTATAAACCAAAGAACAACACTTTAACATAATCCTATTTACTACAGGTATACCGAACCAAAAACGAACTTAGACCCTTACCTCGATTTCGGGATGAAACCTGGAAATCCTCAAAATGAAGATCCAATCCGCTATAAACGTAGAGGTTTTCCCCCTGATCCATGTAGTAACGTCGGATTGTGGATTCGGATGACGAACAACAAAGGATCGAAGAGAGAGAGAGAGAGAGAGAGAGAGAGAGAGAGAGAGAGAGAGTTCGTCGGTTCTAGAGAGAGAGAGAGAGAGTTTTTGTGATTTCTTAACCATTAAGCAACTAAAAATGATATTTATAGAACCCTTGACCCGGTCAAATTCCTCCACGAGTGGTGCCTTCGCCAATGAGCCACAAAAGGCTCTTCGATGACGAGCCCTAGTATGATATTTTTCCTTGTCGGTCGGGATCTCTTCATCGCCGAGGCTTTGAATTTCGGCAACGAAGTGAAAAAGGGCCTTCGTCGACGAGAACCTTGGCTTTGTCGACGAAGCCTGCTAAAATTACCTTTTTACCCTTTTCTTATTTATTTCCTTATTTATGGGTTCAAGTCTCTACAGTTTTCTTGATACCGTCGACGGTTTGGCCACTTACCAAACCTGTTTGCCCGTGTAGTGCTCTCGATTGTTTGCCCTTGTAGGAAAACCATCGACGGTTTTTCTAGGACTCCCTGAAACCATTGACGGTTTTGTCTTGTGCCAAACCAATTTCCCTCTTTTCTTCATCTTTCCCTTTTCTTTTATATATTTCTTATATTTTCTTGGTCCGGGTTACTACATTGCCACTTCAAGAATTTGAGCCAATCAACCCTCAACCGTCCAATGTGTGTTTTTTGCGAAGGGACGATATTTTGCCACAACATGAATCCAAGCCAATCAACCCTCAACCGCACGATTTATTTTTCATAGGGACACCTCAGATTAAGCCACGTCACCAATCCGCACCGATATCTATTCCTCCACTCAATTGTCGACGCGTGGCGTCTCCACCTCCACACACACTCAGCACTATGTAGCTCTTTGAGGGCTGTCCGATTGACCCTTCGTGGCAACGACCATGATGACGCCACATGTTGGAGCCGAGTCACTCTTGACCCACTATTCAATTGCTGACACATGGCTTTGATTGTCGCCTCAAACCAGTTCCCCGTGAGCCGTTGACTCTCTGACCGGTCCTCCCCTCAAACTGTTTGACCTCCTAAACCAATTCCAAACTGGTTCTCCTTTTAATGTTTTATTTATTTATGCGTATTATATTATTTAAATATTTAATAATTTATGAAAAAATTCAAAAAAATCAGAAGAAAATTCCAAAAATATTTTTGGCTTAATGTTCTTTTTAAAAAAAAATATTTTTGGTATCATATTATTTAATGTTTTAAAAATTCGAGAAAAATGTGGAAAGATCACAAAAATTCATAAAATTAGAGAAAACTTTTAAAGAATATATTTTTGAGATCCAGAAAATTATTTTGCAATCTTTTCATCTCAAATGAGTCCAAAAACCTCTCAAGGTTGCTAAAGATATTTTTCCTTAGAAAAATCCTAAATTTCAAAATTTCTAATAGTGTATTGTTGTAACATATTTTCTCGATTTTCTTTCCCTATGAAAGGGGGCATGAGTTTTTTAACCTTCACGTGCCCTAGTTCTAAGGGAAATATTTATATTATATACTATGTAAACAGTTGTGTGATCTACTTATTTGCATGTGCATTTTTGTAAATCATTTAAAAGGAGTAAAATAAAAAGACTATTAAATTTAATTTGGGATAGTTGTCAATTAATTAGGTACCGTTCGTAGAATAGGCATGCAGGGGGTGTTAATACCTTCCCATCACGTAACCGAACTCACGATCCCTATTTTGGTATACGCAGATCGATTCTACCCTTAATTAGATAGTAATCACGTGTTTTAACCACACTCCAAAAGGTTAGTGTCGACTCTACCCTCCATTTTTCACGAAAATTAAAACACTTTTTTTTTTTAAATTTCGCCTACCTCGGGGCACCCTCGCTCCGCAGGAACGTTGCGACATGTATGTTTAAACAAATTATTTATTTTCTATATTTGTAAGAATCTTGAAAATTTTAAGAAAATAAAAATTTTGTAATTATTTGGAAAACTAAAAATTGAACAATGGAAAATGTTTTCCGAAACTAAATAGCCCTTAGTTATTTTTGGTTTTTTTTTTATATCATTAACTTTTTAATTTTCTTATTTTTTAATTATATTTATTTTAAATTATACTTGAAATAAAAAGAAAATATAGTTTTTCTTTTCTTTATAAAGAAAATATTTGATCCAACTGGAACTGTAGAATATAGATTTGACGAAGGATAGTGCGAGAAAAAAATAACATTAATCAAATGTCTTCGATTAGGTTAATGAAATACTAATGCAAGACTTGAGCAAATGATTGACAATATGAAAATGCTAATCATTATATTTAGTGTTCAAGCATAGTTTGAGGGGAAAAAGGACTAGTAATAATTGAAAATTTTGAACGCCTAGTGCGCCAAAGCCAAAAATTGTTGACAAGGGTCATTAAGGTATTTTTCAAAAGAGATTAGCCACCGCACAATTCACTCCCCCTTATTCTTTTACGCCTAATTATAAGTACATTCTTTAAATAATTTCTCATTAGAAGAAAATATAAAATAAATGCATATATTATTTCTACGTGACATTTAAAAAGAAACGCTTATATTCATTTATCCATGTCATAAATCACAAATTACAACTGTGACGCACTTTCTAAGCAAATCAATTTTCTTACTTTAATTTATGGTCAACTCTTATCTATCAAGCGGCCTAACTAATTCACCGCATCGAACCACTAGAAATTGTTTCTCAAATAAAAAGAAGAAAATAGAAGAAGAAAAGAGAAAAAAAGAAAGCTTAAAGGAGGCTTCTAGGGCACTACTTTATGGTAATAATTGATTTATCCTAATAAAAAGAAAGCTTAAAGGCTTTTGCATATCTATTTATTCATTTAAAGTAAAGTACACTAGGAAAATAATGTTGCTATGATGATCGGATAGGAATGATGGTTCCCAATTAAGGAAATGGGGTTGGGGGTTAATTATTATATAAACAATTGTTGAGGCCCTTTTGGGCAAGAAAAAAAATATGACAATAATTGTTTGTGGCCCCTCCTTTTTTGGTTGAATGATGATTGCGAAGAGAGTCCACGTGCCTAACGACACATTGCCAATCAACCAATCATCCTTACCCCTGAATTCATTACGATGGATACTTTAATCTACCATTCAACAAACGTGTAATTAATCCATATAATAAGGGCAATTTAGTCTCGACGGGTGAAATTTGGCTGAATGGAAAAATACTTTTATTGAATTTTGATTAACATGGTACTGGAGTTCACCTGAGCGCACACAGCATCGCAGCACAGGCATAGAACTATAAAACGAATGACATTTTCAAAAATTAGCTTTGCTTTGCTATTCACAGGAAATCTCCCCAAGCAGCTCAATGGATCGCCAGCAAAGCGAGCATTGGTTTGTTTGCAACTTCTGAACTCTAGCACATCAATGCGCGGCCGATAAACCAAATATGGTAAAACCTGCAACTATTCTCATCTTAAACCACAAGAAAATACGAACTTCCACTGGGAAGAGAATGTCAAAATGAATTCCATAATTATAAAACGAAGAACAGAAAAGAAGAATGATCCTGCCACCGATGAAGGGTCATGGAATGTATGCTTGGACTCTAGTAAGACCAATGACAATCAGGCGAAGATGGGGGAAGATGGTGATAAGACTAAAAGCTCTTGTGGTGGTTCCAACGAAACAGTAAAGATTATTGCTACATCATCCATGCAGGGGGGGAGTGTAACTGGAATAAATAAGGATAAAGGTAAAGTCTACCTTGCTGATTCGGAAAATCATGGAGTTGGAGATTTTAGCAAAGATCCCTTCCTTTTTGCAAGGTAAGGATGTAGCTGAAAAGATTAAGGATAAAGGAAATGCCACCATGTGTCTACGAACAGTGGCAAAACTCAAGGAGATGATAAGGTGCTAGGAAAGGGTGTGCAACCTGTGAAAAGGAAGAAAAGGAATATGAGGTCTAGGCCTCCATGAGCTTTGTTGATCTTTCGTTTCCTTTGGTCTCTGGGTATGCCCAGTTTTGATTGTACTTGTTTTTAGGATTTTTCCTAATTTTGTTGATGCTTGTTACTAAGCCTTTGTGCCCTGGGTATGCCCAAGTTTGAT
This sequence comes from Malania oleifera, assembly GCF_029873635.1. Taxonomy (NCBI): domain Eukaryota; kingdom Viridiplantae; phylum Streptophyta; class Magnoliopsida; order Santalales; family Ximeniaceae; genus Malania; species Malania oleifera. Next base: position 13,809,507 of record NC_080429.1, on the reverse strand, counting down.
TGTATTTGTTTATAGGTTTTTCCTAATTTTGATGCTGCTTGTTTTAGATTAGGAGCTTTGATCTTCCTGCTCGATGTATATTCAGAATTTTCTGTACATATTTCATTTTATCAATATAATTTATCATTTACTGATAAATAAAAAAAACAATTTCCTTCGCATTCTGCTTCTCATCATGTTTTTGTCTCCTATCAATTGACTGAATCCGATAGACAACATTATTTATACGAGTTACACAAGCTTCAAGCAGGGCTCAAAGCATCCAGGCTTCAAGTCCAAATCAAACTAAATACTGAATGTTGAAATCTAGTTAAAGATATTATTTTACATATATTTGAAATCAAAACACAAGAAGATCACCCCATAGATGTCACAACACCACAAGGTGTTCCAAGCTTTATTATTGACCTCACCAAATCAATTTTCTATGCTCAAAATTTTATGTGATTCAAGGGTGGGTTTTCTCTATATACCATAATGGAATTTTACCCAGCTGATGCAAACAAGTGTTTACCACCATTGAAACAATTATTCCACCGAGGCAAACCATCAACAGGGTAAATATACAAAAGTTTATGTGAGCATGCCTCTGCCCATTTCGCATCAAGGATAATCTGCAAGGACAGCTTTTTATCATCTCCTCTCGAACAACACAAAGTATAAGAGCAAGAGAGGTGGAAGATTTATGTTCACCATACGCTGGCATAGGAAGTCTAGTAGCAGCTAGGGATTCCCACAAGCAGATGAGGGTACAAAGATGGCAGACCACCAAAAAGAACAGAGGCCTGGGCCATATGAACATAAGAGTTAAAAGACAAGAAGCCAAGTACACAATTTCCCAATGCTTATTGAAATCGCCCAAAAACAACTTTACTGTGCCTTGCAGAATGAGGTTCCTAGAAATGGACCAACATGAAAATTATAGCATGTCTCGTAATAATACTTCTAGAACAAATTGTCACTGGAAGCTTACTCAGCACAGGATATGAATACACAAGCGAGAGTTTTGAATTGTCCAAACATGGGTATTATGTGCAGAAATGACAGACTAAGCACACTTAGATATCTCTCCATCTGAGTCTGATTTTATTTGAACTTTGAACCGTAAAAATACAAATTTTGAAGGAACCAGAACGGTGAGCATCTGGTTAAACCCCCATCACCAACAATAGTCGGCAAGTAATTAAAAGCACATCTCAGATGCTTGCAATCAAGTTGTGTCAAAATTTAAATTGGTTCCACATGAATAATTACATGACCTTGGAACCTCTGATCCAACACAAGAACATTGCAACATTTCTTATTATTAAGCAGTATCACATAATTAATACACAGAAAAGGTAACAATTTACAAAAACCTAATCGAGACACTTCTACCTTCAGAAATGTCACCACATTTCAGAGTGTAATTTCAGATGCATATAATTTCAGTTTTCAATGAAAATTTTGGTGTTCTTTACTGCTCCTCGCCCACAGACCCACAAAAAAGCTTTTTCCACTCAAACAATATATGAACTAAAAAAAATAGAGCTTAAAGTCAATTATTGTAAGCATATTCTTCGCTGCATGCAGGAAATTTTCAGAAAAAACCCAAGAAAATTGAAGAAATAGGAGTGGCAGTCCTTGCTTATGGCAGTTTACCATGGCTTTGGGCATGGAAAAACATTGTGGCTGAAGTTTTGGCTTAAAACTGCCTTGTTCAATTGAGCCCTAAATTTGAAATTTCAACTGTTCATAATAAAAAACCTGCATGGCGTGCAATCAAACAATGGTTACACCAAAATCATTTTCAGTGCTTCCTATGAGCTTAATGTATGCAACAAGTTCAAAGGCAATCACCTAAAAATTGAAGAAACCAAAACTTCTCATTGAATTGGGTCAACAAAATTATTTTTGACTTTTGGCTTGTTTTGCTCACTAGAAATGGCTGCATGACCAAAAATAGACTCTCGAGAGCTGCAAAGCCATTGAATCAGCTGTGAATTGTGTTCATCAACCTTCAATCTCCACCTTCTGAAACCATACCACTAACACTAACTTCTCCATTGACATTGAGATGGAGCTAAGATATAGAAAGAGGAAGGAGGTCAGACTAAGAGAGATAGATTGAAAAGATAAACAAGAGGTCTATAACAAAGCCCACTCTCATCCAAAAATCAATGACATACTTCTTTTCTGATAGCACAATCCCCAATCGTAGTCTGGATACTTGTATGCCCAACAAATAAATCAATGGTCCCAAATATATAATTTGAAATGTTTGAAACTTTGTTTACAGAAAATACTTCAAACGTCGTATGCCTTGATTATCATTAGTAATGATAATATCATCTACATACACAACTAGTAAGGCACTCTCGGCAATCATATTATCATATAATACAAAGTGGTCTATGGCACATTTCTTAAGGCCAAACTCAAGCACCATTGCACTTAGATGACCAAACCGTACTCTAGGACAATGTCATTAAACCCAACCGTCCATCAACCTAATAGAGGGACTAGGTCATTTGGTTAATGGTCAATGTCAATAATAATCTATTTAAATTTTTTATAATATTATAAAAATATTTTTATACGTTTTTAAGTTTATAATATTACAATATTACATATTTTAAAAAATATTATAAGATATTTTTATATCTAAAATAAATACACTTGAGATGAAATTATATATTTTAAAGTTAATACATATTCAAATCACATTCATACTCATCTATTAAAAATCAAGACTTGAATCTCAAAATTTAAGTTAAAATCAATCAAACTTTTACATATTACTAAGATAAAAAATAATCTAGGAAGAAAATTATGCCAATTGTAAACCAGGAAAATATTATGTTTATGGAACTATTAGAGGTTATTTATGTCTTTTATTATTATTACTATTATTATTATTATTATTAAGTGTGTTAGTATGTTAATTAGTAAGCGTAATGTATTTAATTTGCATTATAAATAGAGGGAGAGATCTATCTTTGCATTAGGTCATTCATTTTAATCAAAATCTCAACATGGTATCGGAGCGTGATCCAACCTAAACCCTATTATAATCAGCCGTTGCTGGAAAACACATTCCGGTTGCTGTACTTCTTAGATCCACCTTCACCCCTCATTATTTCACAAAACCAACCATATACCCAAACACATAACCCTCCAAAGCCTAACCCACAAAACCCCATCGCTAGAAAAGGCGCCCCACGCGCCACCACAATCCAGCCAACTGCAGGTAGTGCCCACCACCTTTTTATTTTTTTATTTTTCCTCTGCCATATTCTGATTCCTTCTCTAGACAATATTATCAAGCTGTTGGACATGTTTTTTGCTAAAAAATCCAACTTTTTTTTTGTTGAGAATTATACTTGTGAGTTTATCCCACATTGGAAAATTTAAGTGGATGACTGGTGCTTATATAAATGGTTTGGCCCAAGACTCAATAGACTTAAACTTTTTAGTCAAGTTGGTGCTCACTCATGTGTATCAAGTCCACCCATAGGCTCCTCCAGTGTTAACAAGTGGTATCAAAGCCGACGGTTCGTAATTTTGAGTGAGCGACATCATAAAAGTCGAGACGCAAAACTAATTCTCCTAACGTGCTAACAGTTGGAGGACCAAGTGTGTGACCGAGGCTAATAAGGATCATCTAGGCTTAGGATGGATCCGAATAGTGTCAAAACGTGGAAAGTAGGATTGGTTCAGAGGCATATGGAATGCAATCCGAGGCACGTAAGGCGCCAGTGGTGAGGCCCACTTGAGCAATTTTTGAGGAATTGGACTTACTCCCAAAAGGGAGATGGTTTCCATTCAAGGGAGAGCAGTTGGAACTCACAAGTGAGGAAGAGATAGTTGAGGATTTCACTTGTGAGTTTGTCACCACATGGGAAAATTTGAGTGGATGATGGGTGTTTATATACATGATTGGGCCTAAGACCCAATAGGCTTTAGCTTTTGGGTCAAGTTGGTGCTCACTCGTGTATCAAGCCCACCCATGGGCTCCTCTAGTGCTAACATTTTTTACCATGCACTGGTGGTAATCTGTTAATTTTTGTTCGGTGTTTGTAAAGGCTTCCTTGTGAGTTCCTTGGAGCAATGGCAATGCTGGTACATCAAGTTGTGCGGCTGTGGCAGTGCTATATCAGTAGGTGAGTCGTTCATCACCTCCGTGGTTGTGTCGGTGCCTCACATGGTTTGTGATTGTCCAAACACCCTTTCCCAAGAGTCAATGACTCTTCATAGCTATTACCTTGACACCAAATAGTTTTGATTGTTCTTCTTGTTTGACATTGGTGTGGTTGCAAGTTTGTAAGTGTTGGGATGGAGTCTATGAATCCCAAAAATTTGTTTCCTACATCGCTTCCACGGATAGCGACTCAAAAGTTGGATGGAAAGAATTATGTTCAATGGTCCAAAGCTATTTAGGTTTATTTAGTAGGATTAGGAAAATTTGACCACTTGCTCCAATTTAATCCTAGTGATGAGAAAAGTGTGGGCTCAAGAAGATGCCTTGATTGTTTCCCTCTTACAAAATTTGATGGAGCCATAGATTGCACGGATGTGTATCCATCTAGATACATGTAAGGAGATCTAGGACTATGTCACGCTTTTATACTCTAATAACATTATATGTATATATGATTTATCCTGGGAGTACTTCCAGTTACAACAAGGAGATAGGAGTGTTGCAAATTATTTTGGAGAGAATGAGAGATGAAGTGTACTCATGAGGAGCTTAATGTCATGCAACCTATGATTGCAGACGTTCATGAGATACAAAAGTAGAGGGAGCAGATGACAATCCTTCGGGTTCTAGAGGGCTTCAGACCCGAATTTGAGGCAATCCGATCCTAGAAATTTAGTAGTGTCAAGTTGCCATCATTTGCCGATGTTTATTCTCGTGTCCTTCATGCTTCCTTTAGCATGCATCTCTTGCTCTTGCATCTAGCTATAAGAGGACAGCCTTTGCTATACTAGGTGATTCTAGTTCTCTACCAAACAACTGCAAAAGTTATTGAGGTGGTTTGAGAGGTTGCGGTGGTAGAGACGGACAAGGTAGAGGCACTCCTCACAAGTGCACTCATTGTGGACGGAATAATCATACTATTGACTAGTGTTGGGATCTCCATAGTAGACCTTCATGTGTTGCCAATGCAGCCACCACTGACTTCACATCTTTGGGGGCAGCAAATACAGCCACCACAAACTCAAGTGTGGAGTCAGTGGGGGGCAACATACTGTATCCACGTCAAAGGAAGAGCATTCCAACTTCCAATAGTATCAAGCTTCTCTTCCCATTGCATCTCTTGCCCAAACATGTAATCCCATAGTATGCCTGTCATCCAGTACGTCTCACCCTAGTCCTTGGGCCATAGACTTCGTTGTCACTAATCATATAACAAGTATACCTAGCTTCTCCTCCACTCTTCAATATCAAATTTACTATGTGTTACTCTTGCTAAGGGATCCACCATTGCAGTCAAGGAAATTGAGACCATAAATCCCACTTCTTCTATTTCTCTTCCTTCGGCTTTTTATATTCCCAAATTTTCTTTCAATCTTATGTTCGTTAGTAAGATTACTAAATCCATGAATTGTTCAATGACATTCTTCCTTGATTCTATGCTTATTCAGGATTTGAAGATGAGGAAGACGATTGGCGAAGGGCGTGAAGCTAGTTGACTTTATCACTTTGAGCCGCAATCTCCTTCTACCGCTTGCACTGTTACTACCACACCTCTCCAAATTCATTGTCATCTTGGTAATCCTTTATTGGAAAAGTTAAAATGTCTTCTTCCTTATTTGAGTTCTGTGTCTAGTCTTGATTGTGAGTCATGTTAGTAGGGAAAGCAGCATGCCACCATCATGTCCCTTTTGCTTCCCAAGTCAACAAACAGGCTGCATTGTTGCAAGCCCTTTCATGTTAGTTCTTTCTGATGTTTGGGGTCCTAGTAGAGTTGTGTCCAAGTTGAGTTTCCGGTACTTTGTAACCTTTGTGGATGATTATTCAAGAATGACTTTGGCTATATTTAATAAAATATCATTCTGAGTTTTTTCATGTATTTTGTGCCTTTTGTTCTGAAATAAAGACTCAATTTGGTTTGCCAATTCGAATGCTTTGAAGCGACAATGCTAGAGTATTTAAGTGGACAATTCATTACTTATATGACTCAGTTTGGTATTGTCCATCAATCATCTTGTGCCCACACTTCTCTCTACAAAATGGGGCTGCAGAAAGGAAAAATAGACATATCCTTGAAATCACTCGCACCTTACTTTATCAAATGCATGTACCTAAACTCCTAAAGTGTATTGGAGTGATGTTCCACTTATTGCTTGTTATCTAATCAACAGGATGTCATCCTCTGTTCATAGCGGTAAAATTCCCTACTCCATTCTCTTTCCTAATTCACCTTTATTCTCTCTCCCTCCTCATATATTTGGGGGTGTTTCATTTTTTTATCGACTAACTTTTGGGGTGGATAAGTTGGATCCTCGTGCTATAAAATGTGTCTTGAGAACTTCTAAGCACAATGAGTCTCTTCATTTGCTAATCTTCCAAATTCTACTTTGCTATCCTTTCCTAGTCAACCATCTGAGTCTCCAAGCAGTCCAAATCATTCTCATCGTCTTGATCATCGTAATTTGCAAGTATACTCACAATGACAGCTCCAAGGAAGAGAGTCCCCTCTAGCTTCTACTACCATGCCTTTGGTTTCCTCGTTTGATGGTCTTATTTCCCATGATGTTGATCCTCCCATTGCTGTTCGGAAAGGTAAACGCACATGTACTCAACATCCCATTTCCAACTATGTTTGTTATGACTTCTTATCACCCACCTATTATTGTTTTGTTATTGCTTTATCATCTATTACCCTTCCTAAATCAATTTAGGAAGCCTTAGCCCACTCTAGGTGGAGGAATACTATGGTTGAAGAGATTAATGCTTTACCTCTTCCTACTAACAAGCTTGTGGGTGGTTGTTGCTAGGTTTACACTGTGACAGTCAACCCTGATGGTTCTGTGGCTCATCTAAAAGCCCGTCTTGTTGCTAAGGGGTATACTCAGGTGTATGGTCTAGATTATTCTGACACTTTTTCTCCGGTTGCCAAACTTACATCAGTATGTCTGTTCATCTCCTTGGCTACTACTTGTCATTGGCCTCTGCATCAGTTAAATGTGAAGAATGTCTTCATGCATGGTGACCTTGAGCAGGAGGTCTATATGGAGCAGCCACCTAGGTTTGTTGCTCAAGGAGAGTTAGGGACTCAAGCTTAGTGTGTCAGCTCAAGAAGGCACAATATGGTTTAAAATAGTCTCCCAGAGCATGGTTTGGTCGTTTCAGTGTTGTAGTATTTGAGTTTGGTCTTCAACAGTGTGCAGTGGATCATTCCGTGTTTTATTGTCATACTTCATCAGGTAGGATCCTTCTTGTTGTTTATATGGATGATATTGTTATTACAGGTGATGATGATAAAGGTATTTAGAGTCTCAAACCTCTTCAACAGACAAAGTTTCAAACCAAAGACTTGTGACCGTTGAAATTCTTTTTGGGTATAGAAGTATCTAGATCCGTATGGGAACTATTTTGTCACAAAGGAAGTATGTTCTTGATTTATTGGATGAAATTGGGTTGTTGGGATCTAAACCAATTGATAAGTGCTGGATATGGGTGATTTGCTACCTAATCTTGGGCAATACCAGAAACTTGTTGGAAAGTTGAATTATCTCACGGTCACTGGGCTGAATATATCTTTTGTAACAAGTGTTGTAAGTAAATTTCTAGATTCTCCAAGGACAAGTCATTAGGACGCAGTAATTCACATCTTGAGACATCTCAAAGGTGCATCTGGTAGAACTCTTTTATATTGTGATCAGGGTCACACTTATATCCACGGATATGCAGATGCATATTGAGCTGGGTCGCCTTCCAACCAGAGATCCACAATCGGGTAATGTATCTTGGTTGGTGGTAATTTGGTTTCTTGAAAAAGTAAGAAACAAACTGTGGTGGCTAGGTCAAGTGTTGAATAAGAATATAAAGCTATAGCTCATACTACTTGTCAACTTTTCTGGTTGAAGAACATGTTGGAAGAATTGGATTTTTCGCATTCTCAGCCTATGAAGTTGATGTATTATAAAAGCTATTCTTCATATTGTCTCTAACCTAGTCTTTCATGAGTAGATGAAGCACATTGAAGTTGATTACCACTTTGTTCAAGAGAAACTTGTGCAGAAGCTCATTATTGCCACTAATGTGAAGTCCGCTGCTTATTTGTAACAAGCTAGGAGCGTATGACATTTATGCTGCTTGAGTGGGAGTGTTAGAGGTTATTTGTATCTTTTAGTATTATTAATTAAGTGTATTGGTATGTTAATTAGTGAGAGTTAGTAAGGGTATTATTGTCGTTAGAATGTATTTAATTTGTATTATAAATAGAGCGAGAGACCTTTAGGTCATTCATTTTAATCAAAATCCCAACAAGAACATATTAAAAATGAAAGTAACAAATTTAAGAAAATTAAAATCTTAAATTTCAATTAAAAATTAAAAATCCACAAAATTTGTAATTTGTAACGAAAACAAAATGGTAAATATTAAAAAAGAAAATACAAAAACCCATAAGAGGATAAACCCATCCTAGGTCAACCAAACTTGCCTAGGTCAATCTGGGTCTTACAGGGTTTGATCAAGTCAATTGCATTTTTTATCAAACATGAAACCCAACCTAGTTTTGGGTTCGGGTAACTAGTTTTCTGGTCCAACCAGCCAGGTTGGGTTTAGTAGCATTACTATAGAAGATAATCTCAAACCATACATACAAGAATTTTTTTTTTTTTATATGAGACAACAACCGTTGAATCCCTAAGCAACAAACCCAAGTGGTTGCTCCACAATATGGTTTGAAATCACGGTCACAGGTAACATCGCGTAACAGTCGCGGGTGTCGCAGGACGCGGAAGACGTGGGTGTTGTAACATGAAGCGGCCGTAATGGTAAAGAATTTTTTTCACGCATGCACAACTATGCCAAAATCGAAAAATAAGCATGAAATCCATTAATACATGAATTTTGAAGGCTTTCATTCAACCTACAAATGCTTTTTAATAAGCATTATGATTTTTATATTAATTTTAGTGCGCTGTTTACAAAAAAAAAACACATTTTTTTATAGTTTACATTACTTTAATGAGTAAAAAGATGTAAAAATGTACTTAAAATGAAGAATCAATTAATTAAAGAGATAAAGTTACTAAAAATGAGTCAATAGGCTCAATACTCAATATACAAATTACACATACATGAATTTAAAAAGTGAGATATCAAATATCAATAAATAGTTGAAATTACATGAATACAATATTACAAATTTATAACATAACACATGTCACCACCAAAAAGAATAACGTGGAGGGTCTTCATAATTTGCATCAGTATCTTGAGATTGGGATTGGAAATTATCTCCCCATCCTTGTGGAAATACATAGCTGAATAAACCCAAGTTTGTGTCATTTCGTTTTTGCTCTTGAAAATGTGTTGGTGGTGAAAATTCAACTGATATAGGGGGTGCATAATCTCCTCTTTGACCATATCCTGAATAATGTCTATAAGTTAGGGCTAGGGCTGGCTCTGGGTAATGTGTAGAAGAAGACTCATTAGATCCTGAAATTCCTGATCTATTAGGATAAAAACTTGAGTAACGAGATGCATAATGTGGATATGCTGGATGAGATCCATATGATTGTGATGATGAACCATCTAAACCAAAGTTGCCAAAACTACGAACCACACCATATGAATCTTCAGCAAAATCACTAGGGTCACCACGAGCACTCCTTCTCCTAGGTTGTGAAGATTGGTTCCCTGGAGGAATATCCAAGTCACAATTTTTAGGTATATCATGTAGTTCATAACGAGTAGAAGGATATATACCCCTTACAAATGATGTCTCTGTGTCATATCTATAATTATATTCTACACTGCCGCCACCACCACTATCACCCTCCCCAACCCCAGCTCCAGCACCACTATTACCATCATCATCACTTGGTGGGCTTAAACCAAGATTGTCATCACTTTGTGTACATTCAGGGCTTGAACTTGAATCATCATACACGTTTATTGGTGGTTGATCACCTCCTTCTGCAGTACCACCAACTTCTTTATTTAACCAATTTGAATTGTCCTGACCATCAAGTAGTGGTGTCTCTCTCTCCTCTAACCAATAACTCAAAGGATCATCTTCTTCGAAAATGCAGCCCAAATTGATAGGATTGAACCATCTTCAATTTCTCGCTGGCTTCTTCTCATTGTACATCTTAACTTTAACCTCATGTTGTAATGTACGAAAACAAGTTTTTGTACTCTTATGTACTTTAATTTATTTCTTGTTTTCGTATGGATGAGGCTAAAGGTGCTCCAATTACGCTCACAGTTCAAAGCTGATGTGGTCTGGCTAAGAACTCTTATTACTATTCTTTAGAACTCAAAAGCACACAAACCATAATGAATTCATCATTCGACTGCATTAATAATTAAAGAGAGTTTTATGTCAGTATAGCATATATTTCAAAAGTCAAATTTGAACATAAAAAGAGAAAATAGAGTCATTCATCCATTATTTAACTATATGGCCTATATTTACCAGGATTTGTTTGTTTCACTGCCCTTTGAGCCAACGGGGTTCCAAACATCTCCTGCCTATCTCGATATAGCAATAACTAAAAAAGGATGATTGTGAAATATAATTAATTAAATAGATGTATTAATAATTATTCTAAAAACTATTACAGAATACTAAAACAATTCATTATTCAATTCAATGGAACCAATACTTACTTAATTAATAGCCCAAATTTGAGTATCTATATCGGGTACCAACTTGGTTATCACTTTTTTAACCCCATCCATGACTTCTCTAGCAACTTCAGGAGAGGGTGGGGCACCATAAAGAAATTGTGGTTTCAAAAAATATCCTGCAATTAAATTTAGACACATATTAATCAATAGTTTTTTAATACAATTATGCATAATTTAAAAGTTAAAATAATAAGAAATTGTATTTAATTTACACTTACCAGTAGCGTGCAAATCTTGGTGCAATTGAAAACTTCACCAGTTGTCAATAATTTTTCAATAGTCTTTGTAGAACCGACAATCTTTTTGAATGGTCAACTTTGTCCTATCAATTGCCTCGTATATAAAACTCATGATTGGATTTTCATCACCATCAACCAATTTAATAACTTTCACTAAGGGTTCCTGCACTTTAATTATATCGTAGGCCTTTTGCCAAAACTCTGTCTAAAATAACCTTCTTTGAATCATATGCGGGGCCTGATTTTGTCATCCCAAACCTTGAGTTTTTCCAAGCATCAGATGTAAACATTTCTCTTAATGCTTGTTTATGCCTAACAATAGTCTCCAAAGCAATGAAGTTGATCGCAAATCGAGTGATGGCAGAGCGAAGTAACTTTCTATTATTTGTACTATCCATGTGTCGTTGTAAATAAAGAGAGTTATTGTTCTTGCATCTTCTAAGACCTTCTTCACGTTACTTTTCTTACCAATATCTTCAAGAATAAGGTCTACGCAATGAGCTGGACATGTTGTCCAATAGAGATTGGGCCTCTTCTGCATTAAAAATTTTCCTCCTGCCTTCATTGCAGCTTCATTATCAGTCACTACTTGGACAACATTCTCCTCTCCAATTTCTTTAACCACCTCGTCCATTAATCTGAAATGAAATTATAGATTCAATAATTACTACTATTTAATTAAAAACATACAAGTTCATAATACTATTTGCATTTACAATTAAAATTAGAAAATTACCTGAAATAATATTCAATTGTTCTTCTTGGCACATCAGAGGCATCAAGTGATTTATGAAACACGGTGCCTCTATCGCAATAAACTAAAAAGTTTATAATGTGTTTTCTAGTTGGTCCTGACCAACCATCACACATAAGGATTACACCTCTCTCCTTCCAAATTCCAGCAAAAAAAAGCTATATAAATTTTCATTTATTGATACTCTTGCTCCAAATAAATTTCAGATACCTCATAAGGTGATAAACCTTTCACCCCCTTTCCAACCTCTGCAGCAATATCAAGCATAGGCTGCATAAATAAAGAGTCAGCTACATTCGCTGGAATCCGATTATAAATTAGAAATTTTCCAACCGCTTTTCCTAATTTACTTCTTAAACCTGTCAGTAATTTAGTGTTGATTTTTGGTTGTTCTGCACTCTTACTTCTTTCTAAAATAGGATCTATTGCATTTAATTTAGCTTCAGGGGCATCGAGATTGATCTATTGTCGTCCACTACCTCCAGCTTCTCGACCACTATAAGATCGAGCTCCTGCTTTACTGAAACCACTAGTAGCACCACTGCCAGAGCACCTCCCTCTTCATAAATATTACCCCCTCCAATTGTTCTTGCTCGAAATCTTTGTCTCTCTTTCCATTATTGTTGTGATCGTATGCTTTCTTGTCAAGCAAATCTTATACTTTTTTCTTCCAAGTCTTCTTCATCGCTCAAATTCTCAAAATCTCCTCTAATTTGGGCTTCTGCATCTTCTTGCCTTTTTTGTTTATCTATTTTCTTCTCAGCATACTGTTGTAGATGTTTCATCATTTATTCTCTTACTTATGTGGTCACATTTGAGCATCCAACTACTTGACCTTTTTTATGTGTCAAGTATTGTTTCAAGCGTGTAATGCCTCCTTTAATTATCTTCCTAACATAACTTACACATAATAACATGTCTATTACCGTCCACCGCAGTACCAAAATGTCATCCAATATCCTCACTAGGTAAGTTCTCATTTCCTCTCTTACGTGACATCTTGATAGGCTTGATTTGATGATCTCTACACAAAACACACAAAAAATACAAAGTTACAACCTTTATAAAAAAAAAAAAATGACAGGTATAATATAATTAGTAATTTAGTAAATATTAAATAGTAAATACTAAATAGTCCTTCTAATTTTAAATACTTATTACATAAAAATAAAATATAATATTTGATTAAAAATAATAAGTAATGTGTATTTAAAATATTTAAATAAACAAAATTATAAAATATTAGATATTTAATTTATTAGTAAAATAAAAGTGTTTATGCATATATTTAAGGGATGTGTTCTCTTGTTGAATGGATTTCAATAAATACATATCTTTAAAGTGTGTAAATAATTACAAAAAAATATATTCCTTTATCTTTAAAAAGATATTTTCATTATTTTTTATAACTTGATTTTATTTTCATTTATAACTATAAGAAATTAACATTGTAATTTTAAAGGTGAAAAAGACTTTTGCTCTACTTTCATATACATCATTAATAGAGATCCGTACAATACAAATTAACTATTTAACTTTTTAAGCATTTCTCAGTATATGGATTAAAATAAATTTTTTCTACAAATTCCAGTAGTAAAAATCAAAATTATTTATGTATTAACTATTAAGTTAAATTTTGTTTATTAAGTTATCAATTTTTACTTTATTTGACAACTAAAAACAAAAAATAGATCATGTAAATATTTATTTTACCTAATTTTAAATTTAAGGACAAAATGATGTTTTAAAACTTAAAAAAATATTAAGGAAAAAGAAGTATGTGATGGAACTAGATTTTCATAATTACTTTTCAAAAAAAATAAGACAATTAAAGTATTCATAAATTAAGAAAATTTTATTTTACATATGATTATTATTGATTCCTATTTTTTTAATCTATTAAATTACTTTTTTTTTAATTCAATTTAACATACATAATTTACAAAAAAATATAATTTTTTTTAAAAGAAAACATAACGAAAAGTTTAAGTGGCAGTGGGTGTGGATTGATTAACTCTTTATCTCATACGCTGGCTGGAGAGATGAGGAGAAGTCGAGTCTTGAGACTTGAGAGCGTAGAGAGTCTGAGACCGAGAGAGGAGCCTTGAAGCCTCGAAGGAGTCGAAGCATGAACGGCCGATGACTCCAAGCTCCGAAGCCAAAATCAAAGGGTTGGGCGGTGGCGAATGGCAACAACTGGCGGAGGGAGCTGTCGAAGGGCTGTAAGCGACTCGCAGAGGCGGCGGAGTTGCTACAGAGCTGTCGCCAGTGACTCGCCAAGCTACTGCAAGTCTGCAACTTCTGCAAGGCTACGAAAATGAGTAGATCTGCTCACTCTCAGGCTTCAAAGAAGTGAAGCCTTCTTATTTAGCTTCGGCCAACAAAAGTTCAAGGTAAGTTTTTTATTTTACTCTTAGAATGTTAGATTGAATGGCAGATGTGTGGTTGGGAGAGGGGGAAAGCAGTGGAAAGCTTGCTTTAGGGATTCAGGAATATTGACAACCTCAGCCATGCAACAGTCTATAACGGACCATTATGAAGTGTAACGTTGGGTAACGGCTATTACAAAGACGTAACGGCCGTTACGGCCGTGAATTTTTTCCGCTCCGCAATATTGGCACGTATAGGTTTCGGAGCCTTCGATTTCCGTTACATAGTGGCCATTACGCTACGTAACGGCCGTTATTTAAAACAATGGTGTCCACATAGACTTCCTCTCAAATATTACCTCGTCAGAGCATTCTTGAATTCAACTAATTTGAAGGCTAATGACTAGTGGTAGCCAGGAAGATAAAAAGATGAACAACTGTAAGCTTGGCGACTGATATAATGTGTCAGAGTAACTCCAAACCAAACACCTGCTTGCACCCTTTAGCAACTAGTTCGGCCTTCAAGCGAGCCACAGAACTTCATATTACGCACCCAATGACATTCAACCACATACTCATCAGGAAGTACCAGACAAGCTCCAAGTGTCATTTTCCATCCATTGGCATAAGGCTTCGGGCACAAACTTGGGAGAAGAAGCAAAGGAGTAATATGAGGGTCGCAGAAAACCATAAGAGACAGGGGATGGAATTTTGGGTACGGGCGTGTTTACCTTTCCTAGCAGTAATAGAAGTCAATATAATGAGACACACAATCATTAGGAAACAGAAGGCGCAACATCAAAATCTGGGGGAATTTCTCCTTGTATACACATTTGCAAATTAGGACAACGATTCAAATGACCAGAAGGACTCAACTAGGATGAAGGCTTCAGAGGATGGCTAGACAAAGGAAAATTGCACAAATCAGGAAAACTAGGCAGTGGAAAGGACATATCAAGATCAGTTGGAAGATATGAAAGGATAGGTAGAAAAGTAAAAAGAAATGACATATTGTTCAGCCATGGTAGGCAAAAAAGATCCAAAGAGAAAAGCTTAGGAAATGTCATCATTTTTTACCCAGCAAAGAAAAACCATTCTTCCCAAATTGGAGGGCTTGAAAAGAAAAATAAGGAGAGAGGGGATAAGGAATGTAAAGTTAACTCACTCAATTTTCTAAGGAGAGAAAAGTCATATTACTTGACATATTGTCATTACCTTTCATACAGACACAGTAGCAGAAAGAAAATTTTTTCCACACCTCCTAAACTTCCCTCTCCACTGACTTAAGTTATCCAGTTTTCCATCCTTCCTGTGAAAAGTCTTGGAAGTTAAAATGGGCAATTTTCTTAAGGCACTATTTTAGAGGGTCCAGCGAGTCAATTGAGTTTAAATTGAACTCAAAGGGAGCTGTGAGACAAATAGATAGCAATATCAGCTTTTTTTAGAAGGGGAGCCTTGGCGCAATGGTAGAGTTGTTGCCATGTAACCTAGAGGTCATGGATTTAAGGCGTGGAAACAGCCTCTTGCAAAAATGCAAGGTAAGACTGCATAATATAGACTTATCGTGGTCTGCCCCTTCCTTGCATCCTGCATATGCGGAAGCTTTGTGCCCCGGGCTGCCGTTTATCAGCTTTATTTACTTTCTATTATTATCCACTCTTCCTACTACAAATTTTTCCCCTTAAATTACAAAATCAGTAAGTCTTCATGCACCTTTGTAAGCTCTCCCTTCTCAGTATTTCCCACCAAAACAGTGTTTTGAAGCATATAAAACTAAAAGTGTTCATTTAATTAATACTATTGAACCACTATGCCTTTCATGGCATATAAATTCATCAATTTATATAATCATTTTGTATGCCACCTTTTCCCCCAAAAAGAAAAAAATCATTTTGTATGCCTGAAACTTGTCTATATCTTACCATTTTATCAAATTTTATTTATTAAAACAAAAAATCTCCTTGCACAAAATTCATGCATTGTAAGGACTACATTCAACTGCTTGCGATAGCTGAGCAAATGCTGGCAATATCAGGCTTGAATCATTGTAATTCTAGTGATTTTTAAACACCCTTGTTAAAGCTTGATATGCATTGTTGGCCCACAACCTAACAGCTTAAACTTTTAGGTAAAACAGTAATCTAACATGGTATCAGAGCTATTACTAGGAGATTCTGGATTCTAGTCTGTTGCCCGCATTTATTGTGTGGTGTTTAAAAAATTGTTGTTTTCTCTATAATGGTCATAGTTGTCAAATCAAGATTCAAATCATGAATCGAAATTCCAATTTTTGGAATCAAGAATCGAATCTTAACATTCAGTACAAATTTGCAAAACCAATTCCAAATGACACGGATATATTGATATAGAAACAAGAAGTAAAATAGTAAAATACATTTAAATTTTCACAATAAAAAAATGATAATTCATCTGTATGCTTTCCCAAAACAAATGAAAAGTAAGAGAATGAGTCGGGAAATATTAATTAAAAAAAATTGTTTTTTAAAGGAATCAAGAAAATAAAAAAAGTGGAATTTTTCATGTTTATCAACAATTAAAAAATAATAATATTTCATGCAATATTCTTCCTCAAATTAAAAATATAAAAAATTTAACCTAAAAAATGATAATAATCAATCAAACTACTAAAAAAACCAACTAAATCTTAACCAAGGTCTTAAATTTCGATTTCGACTCAAATTTCGAAACTCCAAAAGTACGGAAATTTCGACGAAAATTTCGATTTCAATGTCCATTTCAATTTCAATTTGAAAAAATAACAGAAACTAGTAGTAAAGCATGAAATTATTTGTGAAACTTTAGAAATGGTTAACAAACATAATAATATAAGTTTTAAGACTTATATATTACAAATTAAATACATCTATGTTTTGTATGAAGTGGAAAAGTCGTAAAATAGTACGTGCATCAAACATGCTTGTAAGATAATGTACATTAAACATATTTAGTTAATGCAAATGAAATTCATAAATCATTTAAAAATTATTTATCATACAAATATTGATAATTTAGACATGAATGGTTAAATAAAATATTACTATAAGTTTATTTTTTCATATAATTTCAAAAGCACTTGTGATAACCTTTTGTTTCAATAAAATAAATTAAAAGAGAAATTTCACTTCACTCTTGAATCTCTCATTTGAATTTCAACAAAATTTCATTGCATAGCTAAAATTTCGACAAATTTCGCCAAAATTTCGAGGTTTCAATAAATTTCGGATGATTCGTACGTATGAGATTTC